>NW_019154085.1:54260538-54406402 GCF_002288905.1 Enhydra lutris kenyoni
CACACACACACACACACACACACACACACACACACACACACACACACACCACACACACACACACACACACACACACCCCCAGCTAGCTATTTACTACTTAGGCCAAACTCTAGGAGAGCAAGCTGCAGGCCCAAATATTCATACTGTGCTGGAATTCATAAATAACTACAAGTCTTCTATACTTTTTCTATTTTTCTTTAAAGGGGAAACGGTTTAACACATGGAATTAGGTTCACAACAGATTTCTTTTTCCTCCTGCCCATGTTTAACTCACTGTTAGGTCACAGGGGGGAAAAAACCAAAATAGTAATGAAATCTCTCATTTTATCACCAAGTAGCTCAAATTGGCAAATAGTTTGGAAAAATGAAAGCATGTTTTAAAATCCTATGATTACATGTTTAAATAAATTATAGTTTAGAAGAGGATTCCTGTGGGTGTATTTGCTAGTACATAAGAGAATGCTTTTGTGCACAGAGGTTTAATTACACATATAATGGAATCAAAATGTAGAATTGAACAACCTTTTAGAAAATATTAAAATGATGCTTTAGGCTACAAGAAACTGAAATTTTGCATTTATATGACTAGAACCTTTCAAGATTTTTTGAAACATAGATTCTTAAATATAAATTACTTTATAACTCAATTAAAATGACAACACTAGTTTTTTTCAAGGCCCAGGTGCAGATACAACTTTAAATTACTGCCATGTATAAATGCATAAAGTTATCCCCAATGAAGTTCTATTTTCTTAAGAAGTTAAAATAAATAGGAGTAAAAATTGGTCTTATACATAAAGAGCTCCTTCTTTTGAAAACTAAATTAAGTGACAAAAAAATTAATTCTTTCAATATATACTATTAGATGAACTCAGAAAAGCATTTAGAAAAGTCATGTTACTACATTATCTTTTATGATATTAACCAATATTAAGCAGAATGTGACACATATGTAAAAAATATTTTTATAAAAAAATCAATATAAATAATACACTCACATCTAAACCAAAGTATTTTATTTTATGCATGGCTAGACAGATTATACTTAATAAAATTGAGCTTTTGGTATAATTTAGAAAGCAAACATGGATGTAATCCCATAGGATTTTCTATCTTAATGCATGGGAAAGGGGTCTTTGAAGATTTCTTTCAGGATTCTCCCAAAATGAACTGAGTAGCCCTTCCAGTTCAGATACAGTGAACAGACATAACTGTTTTATTGCAAGAGTTGAAGTAACTTTAAGATATTTCATAACAAAATTACTTAATGGAAACTATCTTAAACATTAAAATGAGATATATATTTTATGTTATATTTAGACAAATTTACATTCATGGCATTTGTTGCTATTCAGCAGGAAATTTTACATTAGTGATAGAAGAGAAAATTTTCACTTTGAAATAAAAACTCAGTTATGGAACTACAAAATCAGCTTTTAATACTGAAGGTTTTTTGTTGTTTTTTTTTCTCCTTTCTGCGATTTCATTTGCATTAATAGGATACTAATTGATGAATCATTTGTTCCTTTCCCATAGGATGTTTACAAAACAAGTCAATTGCTTACCTGATATTCACATTTTGGGTAGTTATGACTTTTTACTCAGTTTTATTCAGCCCATTATTTTTTTTTTACCAAAAAACACTAAGTGCAAAATTATTTCTGACTTCAATTCAGAACTCAGTTCTAGAAATGTGTAAAGATGTGCAGAAGAAAACAGCACTTTTTTTCTAGAAGCATCTACTTGCAAATTAAAATTATAAAACTGAACATATGGTAAAGCCTCATGCCACTCAAAAAGTATTTTGCATAATAAAAATCCTTCATCTTTTAAGCACTAATGCTTGACTCTCAGTAACCATCTCCTAAACACTAGCTCTTAAAGTAACCTACTATTTTCTTCCTGTGTGTGTGGTAAAATACACATAACATAAAATCCATCATCTTAACCATTTTTAAGTATACTGTTCAGTGATGGTAGATACATTCACATTGTTGTGTACCTATCACCACTATCCATCTCCATCTCTTCATCTTATAAAATTGAAACCCTATGCCCATTAAACAATAACTGTCCATTATCCCCTTCTCCCAGTCACTAGCAACCACTAATATTTTCTATGTAAGAATTATTTTTGATCAAGCAAGTAAGGGTAACTTTGATTTTAGATTTCATTATTAATTTCAGTAAACATGTGGGTGATTAAATTGTACAAAGTCCTAGAAGACTTTTTAAAGATTCTGAAAATAAGTTGCTATATGTGAAGGACAAGGCCACTTGAAATTCTAAAAGTAGCTAATAACATTAGTAACTATCACAGTATTACATAGCATTTTAAGTAGATAAAATACACTTGGCAATAGTTCTTGTATTCATATCACAGCTGTGAGTTTTTGTTCTACCTTTAATGATAAAATAACCGCTTTTGATTTTTTCCTCAGCCTAACTGGGGGATAGGAACCTCTTGATTTAATAAAAAATGAAGATCCTGTACGGATATATTATGACAAAGATATATATGCCCTTTCCTCATCATAATTCTGCAATTATCAAGCCTACAATTTTAACACTACAAAAGTAACTTATAGCAAGGACCCTTATAGTGATAAGTAATAAATCTAATTACCATATCCTTTGAATAGATGTAATATAAATTTCATTGCTCACTTAAAAGTTCTAAAGTTAACAGCATAAACTTGAAGTTGAGTAATTAAGTAATCCTTATATAGACACTTATTAAAGTATTTATACATATTATCTTAAATCTACATCTATCATTTTGCCAATTAAAATTAGGACTTTAATTGCAATTAAGTAATTTAATTGCCAATTGAACAGCAAAATTGCTAAGTGACTAATTTTAATGCCTATTTTAATTACCAATCATGACTGGGGAGGGAGCTAATCAAGTTACATCAAGCAGTACCAGAGTAATGATGTGAAGAAAAAAAAAATAGTAGAACAAACATTCAAGGCTACATGCTTTAAAAAAAGAAACATAAATTAAATAAATGCAAACACAATCTTATAAATGTATAAAAATACTGTATTTCAATATCTGAATACAGAACATGAAAGAGAACAAGATTAATTAAAGAAGCCCCTGTCAATCTTCAGTCAAAGTAAGGAAAACCAAGTCAAATTTTTATGTGGTATTTACATGGCACTCACACTAACCCAGATAAAAACAAAGCTGCATATAGCCGAGAATAAAAGACTGTTTCCTGCTTGGCTGGTTAAATATTTACAGATTGACAGTTTTTAAAGAATTCTTTAAAAATGAAACACTATAAAAGAGAGAAACAAGTTTCCAATGCAGCGATGTAGATTTTAAATTTGAAAAGCAAACAGGGCCAGTGCAGTGGGACTATATACTCTTTCTGGATGGCTTTCCTCCCCACCCCCACTCACTTGAATGCAGAGTTCTATTAGAGGCCTAATGTCTATCCATAACTTGTCCCATGTTACCATGAGAAACACATAAATCCTTCCTATCCTATATATTCTAAAATATGTTCATGAGTTAAAAAATAAGAAAGCAGCTAGGATTATATCAAATTAAAATTACATAGAGCATGGAGAATATACCCTGTCCTAAGAGTATTTCTTCATTTTCAGTTAAAATAAACATGCCAGCCCAAGATAAAGGCTGTAAACCAGCAGGCAACCAGAAACAGTGGTGAAGATCTCGGCAATACAAACACATTTTCACCAAAAGTTTTCATATCCAAACTAATTCTCAGATTAGCAATACGGAAGGGCACTATTTAAAGAGGGAGGTGAAGTTGAGAGTTCAAAAAAGAGAAAGTGATTCCCTGGTAGACAATAACAATGCTAGTACTTTCCAGCTATAGGGATCCCCCTGGCAGCCAGCCACCTCATTTAGAGTAACAATGGACATCCATCAAATCTTCGTTTAAAATAAAAGTCATGATGCAAGATACACATCTTGTTTTTATCACTGTGTACGCATACCAAAAATATACATAGTTCATATCTACAAAAGGGCCTAAAATCATTCGTGAACTCCATGTAATGTTGTAACTTGAGAAAAAGCAAATAGTGCTGCTTAGGGTTTTGTTTACTAATGGACTTGAATTCTGAAATGAAGCACAGCAGGACTTTCAGCCTGGCTTTTGAAGGTGGAACACGTTAATAATCCTGGGGCCTAACAAAAGGCCGCAGTAGCTGCTCTTGACAATAACAGCTTTATAAGGCGAGTTCTGTGTAGCTGATTAAAGGACACACTCACTGCCTATTCAGAAGTCATGGAGATGGAATCATTATTGACAAGCTTACTTCTGATCAGGGTTAAAACACACTGAGTACTGGCGAGAGAAAACCTTAGCCATTAAAAGATGACCAAAAACAGCCCCCAGCAATGGTTGCCATAAGTCAGATATATATCTTACTGTGTTCTGTATAAGATTTTCTGCTATAAAAATACACAAGACGTCTTATATTGTTTGATAATAATTACCAACATATTGCACTAACTCAAATACGAGGTAACGCATCATCATCCATTTCAAAAAGTAAGAAGAAAAGGAGAAATATTATCTTGTCATTTCAAAAGGATTCAGAAAGGACATGATGTACAGATAAATTTCCAGATTGTTAACTTTCTGAAATGTGACATGACTGAAAATATGTACTTGTTTAGATCGCTTAGGTCTATTTTGTGTTTTGTTAGTCCATCAATTCACATGAATTAATGTGGTTTACACACTGTCAGAAGCAAAATCTTTTAAAAGATAGTATATTCGTAGCTTTCAGATATCACTTAATAGGTAAAAGTAAAAAAAATGTTTTCATAAGTTATTTACTTTTTTTTACCCTTATTTCTTGTTTTCTAGTGTTGCCTCTCTGCTTTAGTGGAAGAAAAAGGTGCGTTACACTAAGGGACAACCATGTTTATAACCTGAAATTAGAGGCAATCAACCATTTTATTAGTCACTGGGATATTTAAAATAAGACCTGTGAAATATTACAGAAACATTCCACTAGGATCTAAACAGTGACTTCAGTATGCTGTCACTGGCATGTTGGTGGGAGAAAAACAAACGACCAGTAGTACTACCCATGGATGTCCAAGTACTCACAGAGTATATGTGTATGGGGAGGGGGGTTGTGTATAGAATTGTTTGGCTTCTTATATTTCTTATATTTCATGTTTCTGAGGACTGTTTCCTGCATGATATTTTCTTACGTTTAAGAATAAAGATTATTTTCTAAAAAAAGAATTTTAAATAGTTAATTAATGGGTTGAAGAGTTACACAGACACAACTCACAGAACACGCATTTCTTGTAGTTCTTTAATTTTCCGGATTCCAAAAGTATGGTGTTCCTAAACATTACTAATTAAGTAACTAGCATTGGAAATCCTCTTTTCCATTTCTCCATATTCTCATCAATTAGTATTTGGTTGGCTGACTGGCAATTTCTAAGACAACAGTTTTGCTAAACTTTATAAACTTTGTATCGTTCAGAAGAGGGAGGGGGGAGGAGGAAGGCAATACAGAAACCCTCTTTTACAGCCAGAATGATTTGACAGGGCCCCTCAAACCACAGATAGATGTTATAGAATTTGAAATGTAGCTCTGCAGCTCAGTTTATACCACAGAAACTGTGAGATGCTATCTCCCTGTTGTTATAACGTATCAGGTCAAGGGATATAAATTGTACCAGGTAATTCATTTTGCCGTTCGGAGAGTCATTAAGTTCCTCCCAGAATATATGTGATTGATATCCCTGGAGGTGAAAGGCTAAAGGAACCATATGGCAACATGTTGCATTCCGTATGCTATCTGCCCATCCGTGCTTAAGCTGCCATTAGCAACATCTGTACCTTACGGAAATCCAGCTGCGCCGACGACGGCTGACGGAATTGTACTTGGGGGGGGAAATCTAGCTTAGCGCCATTAACTTGAGACTTAGAGTCTATCTACCAGGACGGATGGAAGCTTTCACAATTACACGAGACAACACAAATGCTTTATTAAAGTTTAATTTTGAACTCCCAATTAGCGAAACTGCATTACAAATCGATTGCAATTTCCTAGAAGGCACAGCAAGTTCTCTGCCTGCCTGCCACGTGCGAGAGGCTCCAGAGCAAGCTTTCCAGCTCCCGGCAGCTGAGAGGGGCTGGTTCAGAGCCGGTCTCCGCAGCCCAGGAAGTCCCTAAAATCCCCACCGGCCCCTCCTTCCGCAGGGTGGGGGCGTACCGGGCCAGAACCCGCAGGGAGGGGCGGGGGGGAGTCCTCTATTATCTTGGTCTCTCGGGAGGAGCCTCATCTAGTCAGTCACGCAGAAGTTTCTCTTTCGCTCTTGGCGTTACACCCCTGATCGGCTTCGTGCGCGCGGGTCAGCGGGGCGGAGAAGCCGGGAGACCAGAGCCCCGGCAGGGCTGCCCGGCGCTCGCACCCACCCCTGTTCCCCTCCCCCCACGCAAACAAAGCCCCGCTCCAGGTCCAGGATACATTACCTGCCCGGCGCTCCCGGCCCCTCGGTCACCGCATCCCCTGCTGGCGCGCCTTGTGCGGGTCCCGCTCCCCGGGACGCACAAAGTGGCCGCCCCCGGCCGGCTAAATCCCCCTCTCCCGTCATGTTGGGGGGGAGAGGGGGAGACGGGGGAAGTGGAAGCGGGGAGGCTGGGCCCAGGGAAACTTACTGGTAAAATTAAAAAAAAAAAAAAAAGTAGAAGCCGCTGGTTTCGGGCGGGGGGGCGGGTAGATGGGGGCTGTCCCGGCCAGGGGCAAGAAGAGGCCGGTTACCTTTCGGAGGGTCGAGGGCGGGAGGGAGGGGGTCAGGGAGCGGCCGCCCGCCCCCCTCCCCCGACCCCGCGGCGGCGGCAGCTGCACACACAGAAGCCCATTGTCACCGGCGCCCAGCGCGCAGCCCCGCGGACTCGGCCCCGCGGCCAAGCGCGTCAGCGGCCCGTCAGCCGGGCCGGGCTCCGTGACGCGCGCGCAGCCAGCTCTATAAATAACCCGCCGCCGGGCGGCTCGGGCGGCTTTCCAGTGACGCCGGGGCAGGGCGCGGGAGGAGGAGGGCGAGAGGAAACAATAAGGCCGCCCGCCCGCCTCCCCGGCCTCCCCCCCCCCTCCCCCGGCCGCCCGGGGCCCTTCCCGCCGCGCTCGGCTTTCCCCGCCCCGGCCCGCCCTGTTCTGAGCGCGCCTCGCGGGTGGGAAGGGCCGAGGCGAGCCCAGCCCACGAGTGTAGTGAAGGGCTCGCTGTGTTACTTACTCCCGGCTCGATTTCTACCTCTGGAGGCTTTCTCGGCTCTCCCACACCCGCTCTAGTACAGGTAGGATGTGTTTGTGGTGGCAAATCCTCAGTTCAAAACCAAACAAAAACCTTCCATCTTAGTGTTCGGATGTAGCATATTTTAAAGTATATGTGCGTGTTCCCATCTCCTAGAGTTCCGCCTACATCCCTCTCTATATATAGATCATATCCTTCCTTTCTTCAGACTCCACCACGATTATTTATTTAGGTTTTTGTGGAGCCAGGGCCATATTACTGTTTGAATTTGGGAAGTTGTATATAGGTTGCCCGGTAAGAAACAGCGTGGGGCTGGCTTTCCGGACCCCTGTTCTCAGTCTCCGAGCATTTTGCATATCTTTTTGGCCTTTGGCCTTAAACGTAGCACCAGGCCTAGCACAGAGCACATTTGAATTTTCCAAAACTCTGCCATCGTTCAACGTTTTGGAGTTTCATCAGGGCTCACTTACACTAAAAAGAGGGCTTTCTCGATAGGTAACTTTTTTGTGGAGACTTCCTGTTCACGCTTTCTTACTTAGGCGGTCTTACTACACCCCAACACTCCTCCTACCCATTAAGATGTTCATATACAACTGGAGGTAGTCTGTTTTCTTGTAACCATCAATTAATGGACCAGTGAGACAATTTCTCCTCCTGAGCAAAATGTCTCAGATATATGAACTCCCAGATTTCCTGGGATGCTGATATATAATTTACAGATGGAAACGGCTTTTAAGGGATCCAGGCCTAGAGAAAGTGTTAAAAGGGTGAGGAAATGGTTGTTGATTCACAATCAAGACAAAATGAGGCAGTGAAGGATTCACTCTGCTGGAAGTTGGAAGACTAAGAAATACGGGTTTTAATTAGGTCCTGTTTGTGCCACCTTGCAGAAATGACAGCCTCGAACTCTGCCTCAGTTTCCTTGTCTTCAAATGGAGAAAGCATGGCTTCTAAACTTCTTTCAACACTAAATTCTGGGATAATAAAGGACATAATTGTTTTCAGGTACATAACGTTATGAATATGAGTACCTGTGTCTCATGGGAAAAGGATAACCAAATATATAATAATTTGGTCTGACAATTTTTTACTTTGTATATTTCAAAAAGAAAATATGTTAGGGCCTCTTCAGAAAAAAAAAATGAATTCAACTATATCATTAAGACTATCTTAGGAAGAAATAATAGTTGTCACTCTATGCTTCACTTACATGACAGCAGACATAATTTCAGTCTGATGTCTTAGGATTTTTCCAACACCATGTTCTCTCACACAAGTGAATGAATTATGAGTAGCAAAATGTACTAGGATCACTTTCTTCCAATTTTGCCCCCAAATCTAGCTTATATAGTTTTTAGGAAGAGGTTTCCAGTTGAAAGACAGGGAATTGTTTATCAGTGGGTGGTGTCTATGAGACAGGCAAAGTTTTCTTCTGATTGACCCTCATCATTGTCAGAATCTGCTTTAATCTTCTGTCTCCAGGTTGGTGAAGACAGGAAACATAAAAAAGGCAGAAACAAGTTTAGAGCCAAAACATTTGCTTCATGTAGATACCACCGAAGTGTGATCACAACTAAAAGTTAACCAGTATTTTCCCGGTTCCAAAAGCACATCTGTCTCTCTTTCCCATAAAATGTTTCAAATCTCTACTTTAATTTCATCTTAAAGTTCTTTCTTCTGCAGCTTACAAAGAGGTATTTTTCTTTCACTACTACTTTCCTGAAACTTCCAGCTTCTCACATAGTTTTAAATTAAAACTCTTTTACTTTCTTCTTATCCTTTTTTAATGTGATAAAGTCCATCCTCCATTATCCTTATCCTTAAAAGTTTAACAGGATGAGAATTAGGTTACAACTGAAACATGTCCAGATTTTATGAGGTGGAGAGGTATGGGAGCTTAGCCCTGGAACCCAGGAGAAATACAGTGAAACAAAAGGAAAAACAAAAGGAAAAAAACCCAAAACAACCACGTTGAAATTTGTGAAAAGGAGGCTGAAAATGTGAAAAATCTTTCATTGGATCTCCTCGATAGCATAAAGCTTGTTACGATTTTTTAAACATAGCAGATGTCTTAGAATATGGACATTTCTCAATATTTCTGACGGTTCTATCTACCTGAGGTTAAATCCTTTTAAAAGACTCCTCACAGTAACAGTATTGAAGAACTTATTAAAGAAACTACTGTGCACTCTTGCCTTATTACTCAGTTAATCCTGCTCTCTATTTAGAGAGCAGTGCCAGCCAGGTTGAGGCTTCAAAGGAATGAGCACAAATATTTGCCATATCCTATGCAGTATAGTTTTGGTGATAGAATTCATTTCAGAAAATATCATTGAAGTTATAGTATAAGCAAATCTCAGCAACTTTCAAGTGGATAAATAGAAGGTTAGCAAGAAAAGTGATGAGGGATTCTCAGTATCAGGAAAGAAACAACCAAGGTTATAGACCTGGGAGTTTTCTGCATTTAACAGACCAAGAAATCAAGGCAGGCAGTGTTCTTATAAAATTAAAAAAAAACAAAAACAAACACAAAACAAAAAACACCCAAAACTTGAGCAAAATTAACAGGAATCCCAACATAGCTCAAAATATGCACATAGATACATAACCAGCCCTTCCAATAAGGTTGTCCGATTTTATTTTTCATTTTTCTACACAGAGGAAGGGGGGAGGGGCAGAGAGAGAGGGAGAGAGAGAATCTTTTTTTTTAAAATTTTATTTATTTATTTATTTATTTTATTTTCAGCGTAACAGTATTCATTGTTTTTGCACCACACCCAGTGCTCCATGCAATCCATTCCCTTCCCAATACCCACCACCTGGTTCCCCCAACCTCCCACCCCTCGCCCCTTCAAAACCCTCAGATTGTTTTTCAGAGTCCATAGTCTCTCATGGTTCACCTCCCCTTCCAATTTCCCTCAACTCCCTTCTCCTCTCTAACTCCCCTTGTCCTCCATGCTATTTGTTATGCTCCACAAGTAAGTGAAACCATGTGATAATTAACTCTCTCTGCTTGACTTACTTCACTCAGCATAATCTCTTCCAGTACCGTCCATGTTGATACAAAAGTTGGGTATTCATCCTTTCTGATGGAGGCATAATACTCCATAGTGTATATGGACCACATCTTCCTTATCCATTCGTCCGTTGAAGGGAGGGCATCTTGGTTCTTTCCACAGTTTGGCGACCGTGGCCATTGCTGCTATAAACATTGGGGTACAGATGGCCCTTCTTTTCACTACATCTGTATCTTTGGGGTAAATACCCAGTAGTGCAATTGCAGGGTCATAGGGAAGCTCTATTTTTAATTTCTTGAGGAATCTCCACACTGTTCTCCAAAGTGGCTGCACCAACTTGCATTCCCACCAAAAGTGTAAGAGGGTTCCCCTTGGAGAGAGAGAATCTTAAGCAGGCTCCACACTGAGCATGGAGCAGGGCTCTATCATACAACCCTGAGATAATGACCTGAGGTGAAATGGAGAGTCAGACGCTTAACCAACTGAGCCACCTAAGTGCTCAGGTTGTCCTGATTTTAATGGTTCTCCCCAGAGTGCACAGACTTTGGTAACTCATTGATGGGGATCTCTTGCAAACAACATTTTTCTTCCAGTATAAATTACAACAACAAACCAGGATTTGTGGACAGTGAATTTTAACAAATTCCTTGTGAGGAGTCAGGGTCCTCGGCCTTATTGCCCTTTGATTCCTTTCTGGTTTTTTTTCCCTTTCTCTGGACTTTCACACAGGGGGGCTGATATAGCCAGCTGTGGTTTCCCTTCCTTTTTTAGGAGCTGCCTGCCAGCTGGGTGTAACCAATGGAAAGCAAGAGCAGGAGAATGTCCTACCCTGCTCCCCAAGCTCTAATTCCTGCCAAATGCCTCAGGACCTCTAACCCTAGACTCCAGTAATATTGCCTTTTCCTTTTATTCCCCCAACATTGGGGTTGGAGTAACTTCATCCTGTAGAAAAATCACTGTCTTCTTTTTTTGTTTCTCAGACCTTCTGTCACCTTTTTTTACTAATTCCTTGAATTAAATCCTCCCTGTGTTGAATACTTAAAGCAGTTTCTGTTTTCCAGGTTGGAGCCTGACTCCATACATCCTACTGAAGGGCACTATTAGCTGATACACATGGAAAATCAATTGCTCCTTGATTTTCTTTTGCTAGAAATGTTTTTATTTGTTTGTTTATTTATTTTTATTATTATTATTTTTTTATTTGAGAAGAGAGAACAGGAGTGGGGATGGGGAGAGGCAGAGGGAGAGGCAGAGGGAGAGGGAGAAGCAGACTCCCCACTGAGCAGGAAGTCTGATGTCGGACTGGGTTCCAGAAGCCTGGATCACGAGCTAAGCTAAAAGCAGACGCTTATCTGACTGAGCCACCCAGGTGCGCCTAGCAATTATTTTTTTATTGTGCTATATAGAAGGACTCATAAAGCGTTCAGTCCTCAGGAAAAAATCTTAAAGTTTTCTTATAATTTTGTTTTTAAAATTTTTACTGTTCATTACCCAGAACCTGTTCATTAACTGAGCCTGATACATAAATTCCATGCTAAAAAGAAGAGTAGCATTTAATACTTGTCAAGGTTTAATTTACATCACACAACTTCTATAAAACCCACTAATTCACCAGCTTACTTGTCAGTGGTTTCTCTGTCCCCTTGTATCTTAGAGAGAGAGAGAGAGAGAGAGAGAGAGAGAAAAGAAAAAGAGAAAGAAAAAAAAAACTTTATTATTGATTTGAAATATCATGTATGTGGATCCTTGGGATGATATTTCAAGATCTAAATTACCTCTATATTTTTTTCCTCCCTCTATTTTCTGCTACTGCTTCTCCCCTCCCTCACCACCCCTGTAAGCAGATCTCCTTCTGGGTGTTCATTGTTCATAGCCAGGATGAGACAAAATGAAGGGCAAACAAAAATGATCTATAAGAATTTTTGGCTTTCTTTTATAAAATCTTGAAATTTCAAGGGGAAAAAAATCCAGGACACTGCCTAAGTATCTTGAAAAAGCTTCAAAAAGAAAAGGATTTCCTTGAAACTGGAAGAAGGATTTTCCTGGGCACATACAAGAGGAGAGAGAAACAGAGAATGATCAGCATTTCCTGAGAAGAAACACGGAGCTGGGAGCTGATACTGCAGGATTTGCCCAAAAAGAGAGCCAGGAGTTGGCAGAGGAGTCTATGAGGTCATGCGTCTAGCATTCAGGTGTATCATGGGAGATGAATCATTGCACAAATGCCACCTGGACCTCACTCATCTGTCCCAGGAATTATACTGGTTCTTCTTTCCATTGATCATTAACACCTAGGTGGCCACAGTGAGTATGGGAGACACCAGGAAACATCTCTCTCTTTTTCTGTTCTCTGCACTTCAACATGGAGAAATGTAAACTGCCACCACACATCAAGATTCTGCTGGAAGATAGAGCCAACAGAGACAAAGTGGATCCAAGAGATGGAGAAGGAGAAATTGGGTGCTGAAGACATTTGAGCCTGGATCAAGCTATTCTTGGAGCTAAATCTATCATCAGATTCTCAAGTTATGTGAGTAAATCAGTTCTCTTTTAGCCAAAGTCAGTTAGGATTGAATTTTCTGTCAATTGCATTGGAAAAAGAGTTGTAACTGATACACTCGTCCCTAATATCCTTTCAAGGCCCTAGCGCTGGGACATAGTACAGAACTTACCTGATGACTAATAGTGGCTGCATGCCATATGATACCAATTTAGTCTACTATTTCTATTGGGCAGGGCAAGGGAGGACTTATCATTATCAATAGGAAGTGGCATGTCAGAATCAAGTGGGAGTGCCCATTGTTGGCTAAATTTCCAGGGAGGATGAAACTCTTCTTGCCTCAGATATAGTAAACCTTTTGATCAGCACAACATAGAATTCGGTGGTCAAAGCAGAAGACATGAAACAGCAGCCTTTGGTCCCTGTATATCTCCCATCTCTTTATTGCTACATGCTACCTCTAGCATCTAGTCCTAGCCAACTAAAATAGTTTCCCAAAATGTCCACACTACTTCATTTCTTAGTAACTTTGTACAAGTTCTTTCCCCAGGCTGGAAGGGACCTCGCATACCATCTACCCTTCAAGACTTAGCTTGTATGCCCTAGCCTCTGTGAAATTTCACCTGATACCCACATGCTCTACTCCTCACACTTTCCACCCGCACACTCTAAAATTGATCACTTACTGTGTCACCCTCTGTACCTTCTATTGTGACTATATGCAGTTGCTTATTTCTCTCCCTCCCCTACTGGATTGAGCTCCATGAAGGCAGGTGTTCTCTCCAATTCTTGGAATTTTAGGGACCTGACCATTAGCTATCAACAATTCTTTGTGATTAGTGGAAATAATTGAATAAAGGAATGTAGAAATAAAAAGAGGTGGGGCGCCTGGGTGACTCAGTGGGTTAAGCCTCTGCCTTCAGCTCAGGTCATGATCTCAGGGTCATGGGATCAAGTCCCGAATCGGGCTCTCTGCTCAGCAGGGAGCCTGCTTCCCCTCTCTCTCTCTGCTGGCCTCTCTGCCTCCTTGTGATCTCTCTCCGTCAAATAAATAAATAAAATCTTAAAAAAAAAAAAAGAGGTGTACATTTTTATAGCTGGGACCTTAAAGTTTACTTAATCTTTTTTTTAAAACATTTTATTTATTTATTTGAGAGACTGAGATCACAAGTAGGCAGAGAAGCAGGCAGAGAGAGAGGAGGAAGCTGGCTCCTCGCTGAGCAGAGAGCCCGATGCGGGGCTCAATCCCAGGACCCTGAGATCATGACCTGAGCCGAAGGCAGAGGCTTTAACCCACTGAGCCACCCAGGCACCCAAAGTTTACTTAATCTTTGTGATCAAAATATTTGTCACAATAATAGGAATTGCAAAGTTATAAATTCTAAGAGAGTGGAATGTTAAATTTCATTAGAACTCATTATATGATAGCACTCTTTATTTTATTTTTGCATGAATATAGCAATATTTTGCAAAGTTTAAGAATTCTTGTTCTTTGAATTTAGCTACCTTTCTTTTCTCTTTTAAGATTTTTCTATTCTCTTTAAGTATTTTACTTCCTATGCATTGTCTGTTTGCTCCTCAGACTTACATAATATTTGTGATTAGATAATATTTTATTATAGCCAAGAATGAAAACATCAGTTCAAATAGCACATGAAATCAGATACCTAACAGAACCAAGTGAATTATCGTTGGAAAAAGACCCTCTACCCACTTTATACAAATAAACACACACACACACACACACACACACATACATTCATTTCCATACTCTCTAATAATTCCATGATTTCAACATCTTTGTGTAGGAAAGGAGTTGCTGTCACTTGAAAAGGTTACAGTAATGCATCCTGTTTCTTATAGACCTATAGAAATCTGGGCATGGTTAGAAGCAGGAGGATGAACAAAGTGGGAATCGACATAACTCTGCATAAAAATGTAGCCAGTTATCTCCATTTAGGGTAGACTCAGTATAGATTATATTTGGAGAAACGTTTCTTTTTTTTTAATGTGAATTGTCATTGATAATTATTACTTGCCCCTGGGGGATATGTTTGTGTAGAATCCAACAGATGATCAAGAAGAATGAGGTGGTGAGCAAATCTTCACTGCTACCAACAGGCGAAAACTAAAATGCAAATGATCCAGGAACCGTGCTATTAGAGACCTGTGTTGCTTGACTCAGCCTTTAGGAAAAGTATTGCTGCAAATAATATCCTGTGGGTTGCACTGGTTGGGAAAGAGGGATGAACCACCACATGAATGGTGTATAAGGCAGTGAAGATATATAACTGTAGAGCAATGAAGGAAGGTGCTGTTCAAGATGAAAGTAAACAATGGTGGACCTTGAGACAAGGAGCCAGGCTAGGAATCAGGTTATGCTCTTAGGGATCTCTATGTAAATATTCTATCTTAAGGTTGTTGTTGCTCTTATCTTTTGAACTATTGGGAAGTTTTATTTTGTGAACAGTTTTTAATCTTTATGTTGTAATTCTCTTCATTTGCTTCTAACTTTTAGCTGTTATTAACACCTGTACAGACTAGGGTGGTGGGGTGTGGATCAATCAAGGAGAAGACCAACATCAGCAAGTAATAACCTTTTGTACATTGCACCTCCCAAAGGCCATTGTGTTGTGGTCCCAGCTTTTGGCAGTAGCAAGGGAAATGAGTAATAGTCTGAGAAAGACCATGGAGAACAAGACTTCTGAAAGGGCTATGGAAGAGCAAATGACTCAGGAGCAGATATGGGGGTGGAGAAAGGGGGCAGGGTATTGAAGACTGGGGTCGAAAACTTCTTTGTCAAAAGAATCAGAACTTCCTGTCCATTTGACCTTTAAATACTGCATTGCGAAGCCTCCTGTGCTCCCCTCAAATCTTGCTCTTTCTTCCCTCTTGCTTCAGCTTTCATCATTTTTAACCTGGGTTTTGGCAACAACCACCTGCATTGGCTCCTGTTACCAGTTGCTTCCTTGCACTGGTCTGGTTCTCATCCCTAGTGTCACCATGGCCATCTTTCTAAAGGGTGCTGGCCCATGACCAGCTCTGCCAGGACCTCCTGTAAAAAATCCTTCTTTCCTTCTTTCCACCTGTTTATTGTCCTCAGGATTTCTTTGGAAAAGTTGCACCTTTCCTTTGGCAACCTAGGTATTCAAAGTTAATAGATCCTTGTTTGGTTAAGAGGTGCCATTAGAGTCATGCTAATGGAATCATGCTAAACGGATTCCATTTAAAGATTTTGCCCATTTAAAGATTACACAAATTTTCAGTATTGAGACAGATGGCACCACAGTAGGAGCAGTGATGTCCTTGAAAGTCTATTTTGTTGAGGAAAGTAAATGTTCACATCATGATTAAAAGGCTTGTAAGATACACTTCTTTAACAATTCTGTAATTCCATCATCAAATATTTCTGGTCATAGAGGAATCTGGGTGGAGAGAGATGGTAATAAAATGGAGACAGTGGTGGAGTCAGTAAGCACAGATTTTGTATACAAATGGATTGATTTTGGGGCACGGCTCTTCAAGTTTCCACTCCATCTTTACCATGTTACATCAGGGGCTTAATAGCACACACGACCCATTTAATTTCCTGAAAATTAGTTATTTATAGCATTTTAAAAAGTCTTCTGTGAAGTTAAGTTCATGCCTGAATTTTTTAATGTGCATAATGATTTTGTAAACACATGGAAGAGAGAGGAAGAGCCAGAAAATATGCCCCTTTATGCATCCCAGTAAGTCATGGCATTGAAAAGGGGCCCAGACTCAGCTTTGAAATCCAGTCTGGAGTTCCAATTATCCCTCTCTTTTCATATGCCTTGTCTGTCGTGATTGATAGCATAAAGCTATCAATGGATAGCATAAAGCTGATATATAGTCTTGTCTTCATCGGTATTGCAGAAAAGTACACCACTGACGTCTTTATATGTGTCATTAATATAAAATTTCTCCTATATCAACAATGATGTTATAATACATTCAACTTTGGTATTTAGTTTATATGCCTTAAATTCAAAAGCTCTTCACCCACTGCTGCCCACATACGCTGACAACTGTTCTGATCCCAGCAGGAGTAACAGATTTTATTTCTTAAGCATTGCAGAACTACAACCAGAGTGTTATTATTAGATGAAAGATCTCATACTGGCTTTGCGATAGAGAAAAAAGAAAGAATTGAGATGAAAATAATCTAGACTATTTAAAAATGCCCCACATTTTCAAAATTGTAATTCAATTTGGTTTTCAAAGGTAGCATATTCACATGGATCAAAATCCAAAAGGTACAAAATTGTATACAGACAATAATTTCTGTCATGTCCCTGTTCTGCCATCCAGTTCCTCTAGGCTAAACTGATATTATAAAATGATTGTATTTTCTTCCAGAGATAGTCTATGTATATACAAACAAGTGTGAACACACATATGTGTTTAAGTATATATCTTGTTTATTTTCCCTTAACAACTTACGTTGGAGATGGTCTTGTATCAGTATAAGTAAGGTATTTAAATATTTTTTCTGGTTGCATACTACTCCATTGTAGGAATATACATATATTATTTTACCAGTGCCACATGAATGGATATTTAAGTGGTTTCCACTCTTTTGCTAGATATTCCATAAGATATCCCTATACTTACATCATTTTGCCTATGGACAGGTACTACTTTAGCATAAACTCCTAGAAGTTGAATTTCTTGGTTAAAAGTATATGTGATAATAGTTTAAGGAATGTAATTTATTCATATTTCTATTGTGATAAAAAAGTCAAAAGGAACAAATAAATGCATTTTGAAAAATAAGTCTTACTCATACTCCTTTGCCTAACCACACACTTCCTTTCCCCAGAAGCAGGTGTGTCTCCAGTGTCCTATACAAAAACCTTTCCTTGATTTTATACACACAAGCACAGGCACATACGTACCTCTATGGGCAAGAATGTGTCTATAGGAGAATTTAATTTGTTGAGTTAGATTTGTATTTTATTATGTACTGTAGTCTACAAGGAACAGAAGGCTCTTACAAAAAATGGCTGAAAGGATTCAGTATAACCATTTAAGTTAGGAACATACTCTTATTGCCTCCTATACCATCATCATTTAAAGTGATAATTCCACTGATTTTCTCTATGCACATCTGTTCTGTGTAAAGGGAAAGGAGGCTAAAAAGAACCCTGCACTGTCCTCAGCCAAAAATTGTCTGATGAGATCCAGTCTTGAGTTTGCTCTGTATGCCTGGTAAAGAGCAGTCACTCTGTAATCCTACCCTCCTTGTCAAGGGCTTCTCTTCCTCTTTCTCTTAGGCTGGATTCCCTGTTTCCTGTAGCCCACGTAATCCTCTTTCTCTTAGTGTTCTCCCTCTCTTTCTTCTCCCTCTCTGATACACACAGACAGACAGACACACACACACAGAACCACACATTCTCTCCCTCAAAATATATCTTCCAATAGCCAGAGAGCATGAGTGTGTAGGAGGTAAATTTTTTGAGATCTTGCATTTAAAAAAAAAAAATTCTTTATTCTTCCCTCTCATTGGTTGACAATGGAGTTTTAGGTGGGAAATACTCTACCGCCCCCCACCCCCAGAAATTTGTAGGCATTCCTCCAGTCTTGCTGCTAAGAAATATAATGCCAGGGGCTTGGATGGCTCATTCTGTTAACCGTCTGCCTTCTGTTCAGGTCATGATCCCAGGGTCCTGGGATTGAGTCCCACATCAGTCTCTTTGCTCAGTAGGGAGCCTGCTTCTCCCTCTGCCTGCTGCTCTCCCTGATTATGCTCTTTCTGACAAATAAAAAAAAAAAACCTTAAAGAAAAATACAATGCCATTGTGATTTCTAATGCAATTTTTTCCTCTTTGGAAACTGTTGTGATCTCTTTATCTCCAGTATTTAAAAATTTTCTAATGATATGCCTTGATGTGATTTTATTTTCATCTATTATATTGAGCAATGGCTAGGTAGGCCTTTCAATCTGGAAATTAAGGTCTTATCGTTGTGGAGAATTTTCCTGAATTATTTCACTAATTATTATTATTTCACCAATGATTGCCTCTTGAATGTTCTTTTTTCTCCTTTGTTCTTTTTTGAGTATATTATATGTGTGTGTGTGTGTGTGTGTATATATACAAGTATATACATATTTGAATTTGCTATATTTTTTGAGAAAATTTCTCAACTTTATTTTGCAATTGAAGTTCTTTTCTTTTTTTTTAAGTAATCTCTGCATCCAAGGTGGGGTGTCAATTCATGATACCAAGATCAAGAGTTGAATGCTCCAATAAGCAAGCTAGGTACTCCCTAACTGACATTCTTATGTACTATAAATTTTTTGTTTATTTTTATGTTGTCAGTATTTTTATAACATATACTTTACCATTTTAACCAATTTTTAGTATTATTTACATTCACATTGTTGTACAACCATTAGCATCATCCATCTCCACAACTTCTTCATCTTCCAAAACTATAATTCTATACCCATTAAATAATCCCCCATTCCTCCCTTCCCCAAGCCTCCTGGTAACCACCATTCTATTTTCTGTCTTTATGACTTTGATAACTATAAGTATCTCACTTAAGTAGAATCATACAATATTTGTCCATTTGTGTCTGGCTTATTTCACTTAATATAATGTCTTCAGTTTTCATCCTTGTTATAGTGTATATCAGAATTTTTTTTTAAAGATTTTATTTATTTATTTGACAGAGAGAGATCACAAGTAAGCAGAGAGGCAGGCAGAGAGAGAGAGAGAGAGGAGGAAGCAGGCTCCCCACCGAGCAGAGAACCCGATGTGGGGCTCGATCCCAGGACCCTGAGATCATGACCTGAGCTGAAGGCAGAAGCTTTAACCCACTGAGCCACCCAGGCGCCCCTGTATATCAGAATTTTGTTCCTTTTTAAGGCTGAATCATTTTCCATTGTATGTATATATCACATTGTTTATCCATTCATCTGTCAGTGAATGCTTAAGGTGTTTCCATATTGCTATTGTAAATAATTATTCTATAAACATTGGTGTATCATATTTTTATGTATATATGTTTTTGTATGTATATGTGTATGTATGTTTTTTATGTATATATGTTTTGTATGTATATGTATATGTGTTTGTATGTATATATAGATAGATATAGATATAGATATATCGTGTATATATAAATTTTTATCTCCCTGCATGATATTCAAGTTGAATTTGTCTGCTTGTTTATTTTGGTATGTTTTCCATGTTAGAGACTTTTTTTTCCCCAGATGTCTTATAATCTTTGATTTTCAACTCTTGATTAAGAATGAAAGTCGAAAAGCCAACAGGGAGCTCTGAATGCATATATGTATATGGGGCTTACTGACCTTGAACTTTACAGCAAGGTGGTCTGGGAAGGCTGTGTATTGGACATCCTTGTTAGCCATATTTTTAGGTCTTTCCAGTTGGGATAGACAGGTTTCCAGAGAAAAGTCCATCTATCTCTTTCCTGGAGAGTTGAGATCTGGTTGCCAGTGCCTGGGGAAACGACTGTGGAAAGGGTTTGAGGGGATATTTTCGATAGAATATTCAAGTATTCAACAGCACTTGGCCTCTCTCAGTCCAAAATAGAACCATGGACTTATCCAAGATTGGGAGAGTCAGTCCCCCACTGGTGTGGAGTTGGGAATCTAAAGAGACAATTGCTTCTCCATCAGCTTTTACCCAGTCCTTCAGCACTGACCTTGCCTCTTTCAATTACCTAGTGCTACCATTTCTTGAACCTTCTGAGGATTCTGCAGTGTTAATGGGAATTCTCAGCTTTCCCTTTTATAGCTTAGTTTCTACTCTATGAGGTCTGCTAAATCAGTCAAACTTCATCCACCTATTTTCTGATTTTCAAAAGTATGTTGCTGTTACCTCATCTCTTCCTCCCCATCTTTTTGTGTCTTTAAAAAAATGCCTCAGATTGCTTTCACAGGATTTCCTGAAGTGGTAACTGTTAATATGTGTGTGTTCAGTTCTTAATTTAACCATAAACTAGCCCCGCATATTTAATGCTTGCCTGGAAAAGACAGTAAGGATCTCCTTGATTCACCAAACTTCCAAATGATTTAGGGTTTTAAAATTTAGTTTTATGCCAGGAGTGCCTGCCTGGTTCAGTTGGTTAAGCATATGACTCTTCGTTTCGGCGCAGGTCATGAACTCAGGGTCCTGTGATCGAGCTGCCTGGGGCTGGCTACATGCTGGGTATTGAGCCTGCTTGGGATTCTCCCTCTGCCCCTATATGTCCCCTCTAAAAAAATTTAACTTTATGCCATTGACTTAATGCTACCTTATTGAAAATTCTCACATTTCCTTATTTCAAGATAATAGAAATTGGTTTATTTTTCCACAACTAAGGCATTAAAGTTTGGGTCTAAGTCACATGATATTTCCATTCTGAAAAAGCAGTAGATACATCAGCAAATAAATCTATTTATTTTCAGTGCAACTTTCCTATAGAC
Source organism: Enhydra lutris kenyoni (assembly GCF_002288905.1). NCBI lineage: Eukaryota > Metazoa > Chordata > Mammalia > Carnivora > Mustelidae > Enhydra > Enhydra lutris. The sequence goes on from NW_019154085.1 coordinate 54,281,781, forward strand.
ACTCTATTAGAAGGAATAATCATCAAGAAAATTGCATTTAAATTACAGTGGGTTTAAAATTATAAATGAGTTGTGTTATTTGGTCCTCATCTATCAAGAAAATGGGCTCCTCTTGGTGGTCTTTTAGAAGAAGTTTAATAATATTTTCTTTGAGGTCATGGCAATTGGTCAAATTAAAGTAGTGTTGCAATAATTCAAATGAATCTGCAAGAAAAAAAAAACTTAAAAATAAAAATGGCACCTGTTTATTACCCAGATATATCTGTTCCCTCTGCTTCATTTTAGTCATAGCTATTTAATTTCCTGAAGCAAAAAACAAACAGATTTTTCACTAATGTCAGTACCGCAGAGCTAGCATAGGACAGAAGCGCCAGCTGTACTCGATTTCGTCTCATGCATCATCAACAAAACTGGCAGCTAAGTTCTGATTTCAGAGCCTTTATGGTTAATGATGATGTACAAGCTGTGCTTGATTTTCAGATACAGGACTGATCTTTGCTGACAGAAAAATCTATTTTTGATTTGTAAATTGAGCAAATTTGATGCAAAATTATTGATGTAGGATAAACGCAGATCATGAAGATATCATTTTTAGACTCACATTTCTACCCCTAAAACCACTTCAGTTTATTATTATTATAATCATCATCATCCTTATAATTATTAGCATTATGATGATGGTAACTAAGTATTTAACTAAAATTGCAGGGAAGTTTTGTGAATGAGTCATATATCGACAAGTCTTATACTAACTTAAGGATGTGACTGCAATGAAAGGAGCAACAGAACTAATTAGCAATCAATTCTATTAGCATCCCTGTTTGGGGATAAGGCTATTTCACAACCATATGTTGCAACTGATCATGAGTAAAAGCTTCCGACATTATGTAAAGAATGCTGGAGCAAACAGGTGCGAAAGAGGAGGGGAAAATGCTTCCTTGATTATAAGCACTTTGACAACAGAAATTGTATTTCCGTCCTTGCTTAAAGAAGCTACTATATTTTTTTGAGTTCATACAAATCATTTTATCATACTTGCCTGTGATGTACCATTGAATTTTTTTTGAGAGGCAGTAGTAATGGTTCTGTGTAAAGTCATGTAGGTGTAACATCTTATCTTGGACGTTCATTTGTCTTGGTCCCATTTTAGGAGCCCTGACCACACATACCTTGTTCTTTCATGCTACCTGTTTCCTGGAGATGGTGCTTCCTACTCCTTACTCTGTTTTGCCCCTTTCTTATTCCATACCTATCACTCCTTAACCTTATCATAACTTACCTGTCTTTTGTCCCATCCACTTAAGATTTTGCAAGGATACATGTGTTAAGAGCTTGAAAATGTTTATTTTTTTAGATGTGTTATCCTTCTAGGAGTACAGATTTGCATTTTAAGAAGAACTCTTGAAGACCTATTGCCAGAAGTTGAAATGTCACATTTTTCTGTCTGTCAAGTGTGGCAAAAATCCATATTCTACAATAACTGGCTTTTACTTATTGATTTTACCCAGCTTAAAATGTGTGTTTCCGAAGCATAATGAGATCGAGATTAAGATCAAGGGCTTTGAAGTCAAATGGATCTAGTTCTGAAACTCAACTCTGCACTAACTAGCTGTTAGTCACTTTTTACTTATCTTTAAGATGTGATACCAGTACCCACCTTCTAGTGCTATTGTGAGAAGTAAATGAATTAATGCATGAAAATGTTACTATAATGTTGAGTAATAGTAAGGGTTCCATAATCGTGAACTGCTATTATTTTTTATGTAATTGATGTTGTATAATTCAAATAGTCTAATTACTGGTTTTTCTTAGTCTCAGATATAGGGTATGTATCTATATGTAGATATCTCTACATATAATCCTATACAAAGGATATGTATATGTCAAATATATAAGGCATCAGGCCTTGTTCAACTTTATTTCCCCAGCACTCTGCATATAATAAATAATTGGTACATAAATACTAAATTTTATTCAACCCACCATCAGATGTCTTTGATTACAATATAAATATACTATAAGGCAGAAATGGCTTACATAAAGAAGACTGTTTTTCACACTTATGTATTTTAATTGAATCAAATGGTTTTTTGTGTTTGTCTTCAGTAGGATCAAATGAAGCATTCTCTTAAAAGACAGTCCCATCCCTTTTGTCATCAGCATAACGGAAACCTCACAACTATAAGCAATAAACCAGTATCCTAGGGCCGCATTTATGATCAAGAGGCACATTAGATACTTCCAGATTACTAGCAAAATACACCAAATTATACTCCAGAGGTCTTAAAGAGTTATTCTCTCCCTATAAAGTGCCCTGGTTTGTTATCAAGGAATAATTTCAACATTTGGGGAATCTGTTTAAATAGTATCAACAAGACAACAGCATCAATGATGTTTTGTTCAGTTCTGTAGGGTCTAATAAGGGCTGGGGGTGAACACCTGTTGTTCAAGAATCATTAAAATGAGCATCCGAGAGGCCATCTCCAGGTGTAGAGTTTACTTAGTATCTGCAGTGAACTCAACCCAGGGGTCTTTTTTTAATTGTTTCTATAGACTGAGTTCAAAATACTGTCAAAATGAGTGACTGATGAGTGACGCTAAATGAGTCTAATGCAAAATACCAGGTCCTCAAGTAGATAATTTGAAGTTTAACAAAATCTAGAGACTGATTGTTTGGAAGCTATTGGATCATTTTTAGATATTAAAGTAACTAAACCTATGCAGGGACTGAGTTCTGGGATATAGATGTGAGTGGAGTAATTCAACTTTGCCCCTCCCCATATTTGGCCACACTTGCATCTTCGTTCTTTAGAAACACAGTCAATGTGTTTCCACCTCTGCGAAGCCTTGTCTTGCCCTTTCCCCTTGAACCAGAGTCAAGTCACTCGAGTGAACAACACTGAGCTTCCTGGTGAAGTGGTCCTCCCAGGCCTCCCACTCCAGGCGAGAGCCATTTACCATCCAAAAGCAGAAGCACTCACCAAAACGAATGCTCCTTGCCCCATCACAGCAGTTCCAAGTCAGGGTCTTCCCACGTTCCTCACTGCCACATCTGGGAGCTAAGGAGCAGCCAGCAGATACCTGATAGCCTCACGTCTTTCATCTTAAACTGGCTGTCCTCCTCTTCTTTAAAGATATCAAACATCCATTTTGACCCACATTTCTGTTTCCTACCTAGCTCACAATCAGAAGCTCAGGCTCACTTTGTTACCTGCTCTTTTTATTACCCATGGGCCAATTCCAGCCCACTGCCTGTTTTTGTAAATACAGTCTTATAGGAACAAAACCACACCCATTTCCTTACATATTCTCTACATATTCTCTATGGCTGCTCTCACATTAAGAAGGCCAAGTTGACTAGTTATGGTAAAGGCCATCTGGCCTGCAAAGCTTAAAATGTTTGTTTTGCTATATGGTCTTTTTTGTTGTCATTTTCTTTTTTCTTATTTATTTATTTATTGTTTTTACATAGTTGTTTTCTTTTTTAAAATTATTTTATTTCATCATGGTGAGTGTACTCTTTAATCCCTGTCCCTCCTTCACGGATTCCTCTTGGCCTCCAACACAACTCTTCTCTGGTAACTCTTCTCTAGTTTGTTCTCTGTAGTTGAGTCTGTTTCTTGGTTCGACTCTCTCCTTTTCTTTTCCTTTGCTTCTTTGTTTTGTTTCCTAAATTCCACATATGAGTGAAATCACATGGTATTTGTCTTTCTCTGAGGGACCTACTTCACTTAGCATTATACCTCTAGCTCCATCCATGTTGTTGCAAATGACAACATTTCATTGTTTTCTTATGGATGAATAATAGCCCATTGTGTATATCTATACCACGTCTTCTTTATCCATTCATTTATCGATGGACAATTGGGCTGTTCTCATAGTTTGGCTATTATAAACAATTCTGCAATAAACATAGAGGTGCATTGCATGTATCCCTTTGAATTACTGTTTTTGTATTTTTTTGGTAAACACCCAGTAATGCAATTACTGGATCATGAGTAGTTCTATTTTTAACTTTTTTTTTTTTAAAGATTTTTTATTTATTTATTTGACAGAGAGAGATCACAAGTAGGCAGAGAGGCAGGCAGAGAGAGAGGAGGAAGCAGGCTCCCCGCGGAGCAGAGATTCCCCATATGGGGCTTGATCCCAGGACCCTGGGATCATGACCTGAGCTGAAGGCAGAGGCTTTAACCCACTGAGCCACCCAGGCGCCCCTATTTTTAACTTTTTGTGGGACTTCCATATTGTTTTCCACAGTGGCTGTACCAGTTTGCATTCCCACCAACAGTGCATGAGGGTTCCTCTTCTTCTACATCCTTACCACCATCTGTTGTTTGTTGTGTTGTTGATTTTAGCCATTCTGACAGGTGTGAGGTGGTATCTCATTATAGGTTAGATTTGTATTTTCCCTGATGTTGAGGGATGATGAGCATCCTTTCATGTGTCTGTTCGCCATCTGTGTGTCTTCTTTGGAGAAATGTCTCTTCATATTTTCTGCTCATTTTTAATTGGATTATTTGGTTTTTGGGTGTTGAGTTGTATCGGTTCTTTATGTATTTTGGATACTAACCCTTTATCAGATATGTCATTTGCAAGTATCTTCTTCCACTCAGTAGTTTGCCTTTCAGTTTTGTCAATTATTCCCTTTGCTGTGCAGAAACCTCTTATTTTGGGGCCTTTTGTAGAAAAAGGTTGCTAGTCTCTACCCTATACATTTGTATGTCCACTTATCTATTACTATTTCTGCCACCTCAAACCCTTCCACTCTGACACCTGGAGCTAACAGTGCATCACCAGCAAACTTGTCTGCATCTTCAATTTCATTTCTGAGTGTTGCCTTTGCTATCATACTGCAGGTAAAACCTGGATGTGCCTTGTAAAAATCATTCCAAACACCCAGCTCTTTGAAGTTTGTATCATCAGATTTTGTTACCTACTACCTCTCCTCGTTGTTGTCATCTAGAGAACTTCATTGCCTTCTTATATGATAACTTTAGCATATGGCATATTGTGTTTTTATTATTCTCACAGACTTCCCTCTTACTGACTTCAAAACCACATGGATGATACATCTAATACCTTCAACTCTCAGTTTCTGGATCTCCTGACCCTTCATTATCATCCCCTTCTCTCTGCTGCCCTCTCTCACCCAGCTGAGCTTCAATCCTGATCACACCTGATAGACCCTGTGCACCAAAACCACTGAATTGTGATGGAGACACAGTAACTATGCTGGCCAGGATCACTTTAAATTCTGGCTGTATATCTCAAATGGGTAGTTGTATTTAGTCACGATTTTCCAGAGAAACAGACCAAAAGAACATAATCAATTGATCAATAGAGTTATTATAAGGAGTTGGCTTATGTAACTGTAGGAGTCTGAACTCTGATCAGCAAGTGGGAGACCCAGAAAGTGAATGATAAGTTCCAGCCCATGCTTGGAGGCCTGAGAACCAGAAAAGCCAATGATATAAGTTCCAGTCTGAGTCTGAAGGAAGAAGACTGATGTCTCAACTCCAAAATAGGCAGATTGAGCAAATTCTCCCTGCCTTATCTTTTTTGTTCTATTCAGGCCCTTGGTGGATTGCATGAGGCCCACCCAGATTCTCAAGGGCAAGGATTTTGTCTTTGTATCTCACATGTCTTTGTAGTTGGTTTCATAAACACTTGTTGAATAGATGAATGAATCAGTGATATAAATGAGCAATAACCTAAAGATAAAAGTTACTAATATGACGTTTTACTTTTGGAAATTTGCATTGGCATTTTTACTTTAAAAAAATCAGAACGATTTCTTTTAGGGTTATACTAATTCCTTTTAAACTACTGCTAATTTGTGTGGCTTATCCATATGCATCTAAATTAATTTTTCTAACTTCAAGCAAGGCTTATAAATAAATAACTATACATATATGTATGTAGATGGATGGCTATATATACACCTACCCACACATATATAAAACATATGTTAGTCCTGTTCTAAGAATCTGCCAAACTTTCTTGGTAAGACTTGCCAATTGCAGTCATGTGACAGGATGGCAGTTCTCTCCCTGGGAGAAGTCCAGAATTCCAGTGTCTGGGACAGAAATAATATAGACCAAGAAACATATATAGCTGATGATGGATGATTTTGGCTCCCACAATGTGAGGTTTGGTCTTATTGGGAGACTTTGAAAATCATTAGACCAGAAATCATTTTTCATTTCCACACAGCTAAAATTTTTCTTTTTTGTATTTCTGTATGCAGGCATACTGCAAAGACAATTTCTGGTCAATATGGGTTTATACTAAACTCCATCACTCAATGATCACATGAGATCTTTTTGCCAGTGTAGCTGCCTTATTTTTATCAGCATAGTAAATATGTATCCAAATATACCCAATTACAGGTTCTTTCCTGTTGTCAATAATGTAGGACAGCTTAAGAGTAAAGATGTTTTCACTCTTAGGCAGAATTGATTCAGAGGAGATGACTGGGACCTCCAGTGATTGCATTTATGCACACAGAGGAGGTAACAGTAAGGGATGATTTCAGCTGCAGGCAACAAAAGAATCAACTAGCTGTGGTTTCAACAAATTTGAGCTCAGTGTCTTAATGACATTAAGGCTGCCAGCTCCACAATCTACTGGCCTTGCCTTCAAAGTCAAATGATGGCTATAACACAAGTGTGTCTGGCACACTTGTCCCCGCTAAAAAGTGTTTAAATGCAGGAAGCAGGATGTGTTGTGTGCATGTGAAGTGTCTCCTTTTACACCAGTCAAGGAGAGAAAACCATCCAATACACTTCTCTTTACATTTTATTGGTTATAAACTGGTCCCCTGGCAACACTTAGACCAACTGCTAGAGCCACCTTTCCCAAGAACTGGGGATTGTTGCCTGATTTCTGAACAAATTTGGGGTTTGATTTGAAAGAATAAAAACGGGAATGGCTTTTGTCTGGGTAAGGAGTAGTGTCTCCCATAGAGGGCCACCAAGACCATTTATGCTTAGGAAAGAAATCATGCTTATGTTGAATCTTGAATTCAAGTAGAATTTGGCCAGGTAAATAAAGTTTGAAAGGGTTGAAAAGAATGAGAAAGCAGGTTCTGCAAACGTATGGAAAAAGAACTGAAAATAATTAGATACAGCTGAACATTCTATGCATGTAGAATCAGAGAGGAGACATTATAGAGCTTGGCAGGAGTCATGTCATGAAGGCAGTGTGGAAGCAAGGAGGCAAGTTCTCACACCTTCAGGCATTCGTTCTGAAGTTGCTAAAGTAGCAAATAAATCTGGGCTTTCCCTCCATCCGTGGCTAAGGAAATCCAGACTTCATGGATGACACTGTTATCTCCCTATTTTGAAGAAGAAAAGTGAGAGCAGTCATTACTCAGGGTATCATGTTCCTCTCTCTCTCTCTCTCTCTTTCTCTGCCTAGCTAAGTCTTGCTTGGAGATATTTTAAATATTTTCCAAACCAAATTGTATTCAATGGTTATGGAGCCTCAGAGGCTTTTCCAGCTGTATTACCCTTACTAAAATCTTTGGGGAAAAAATAGCTGAATGCTTAGCATGAAACCCATCGCATTACTTTGATCACTATGAATTAGACCAAGGGATCAGAAGCTGGTGGGTGATTCCAAACCAATATAATCAGATCTTCTCACAGTGGGAAGGTTAACGGAGTGAGGGATGGATGCCAGAAATGTCAATAGCAGAGACAAGGTGCAGTGCGGGGAGGAGTGGTGAGAAAGAGCTGGAGAGAGAATAAGAGAAAGGAAAAATGAGCAATAGCTGAGTTCTAGCAAGTGACATAGTAAGTCTTTGGGGTTTTTTGGTTGTGTTTTTTTTTTTTTTAAGTTTTAATTTTAATTCCAGGATAGTTAATAGAGAGTATTATATTTGTTTCAGGTGTACAATAGAGTGATTCAACAATTTTATACATTGCTGGGTGCTTAACACAACATGTGTACTCTTTAATTCCCATCACCTACTCCACCCACCCCCTCTGGTAACTATCAGTTTGTTCTCCGTAGTTGAGTCTATTTAACACAGTAAGTCTTTGATCTTGGAAACTGGGTGGAAAAAAAGAACACAGAAAGTGTCAACTATTGAATAGTTCTTTAGTGACCTGGATCATACTATCATCATTATTATTAGACCACAGAAATATTGAGTCTATTTTCAAAGTGCCATGGAATTCTGTTGCCCCAAGTAATAAAATATATTCAGATAAAATTATTGATGAACGATGCAATCATACAGTATTTTGAATTGAACTGAATTACTCTGTACCTTCCAAGGTAAACATCTAAGGTGTGCAGTCTTTAGGAATATTCATACCAGTGTTTCCTTTCTGTAAGCTTGTGGGTAATGGCTCCTAAAAGAAGCCTTTTGTTCTTTCCTGGGTAGTTCTGAATAAGAAAATGAGTCAAAATGGAACCGGGTAATCACAGAGGCATCAAGAAAAAGAGAAAACATGCTTAACTATTAGAAATTGAGGGCCAGAAAAGACATGATTCATGGGTCTGCCAGGCTGGGGAGTATGGCCTGAAGTGCGGTAGAAGCAGACTGGACAAGAGGAGAGAAATGTGTGGGGAAAGTAGGTAACAGGGACCTGTTCCAATTAAAGCATATCTTATGTCTCCTAGAATGGTAGTTCCAGGTGGTTACGCTTCAGAATTACCTGAAGGAATCTTGAAAACCCATTTCCAGACCTTACTCAAGTCCTGCTGAATCAGAATATGACTTATGCCTCTGGCCCAGTGCCCACCCATGGAGCTTTCACCGGTCCATGGTGGAAATATCCATATAATGATGCAACAGTGCTTTCTTGAAAGGGACTATCTTTAGTTCTCAGACCATGGCCATCTTAATTTTTCACTGGAATATTTTTCCTTTTATGGAATAGTTGTGTACAAACATGCTGCTTTTTAAAAATGTTCTTAGCAAAGTAAAAATTAGCAAAATTGTTGCTCAATTTTATCCTTGGGTAATTTACCAACATCACTAGTTTCCTGACTTAAAAATCAGAGTGATAAAATGTGACAGCATGGTTTTGGGCAGATTAAATAAGAGAATGTATAGAATATGCTTGGCATACAAACACTGAAAATTTTCCTATGGCATCAAGTGACATCCTTAGGTTTGCAAAGTTTGACTCCCCCTGCTTAAACAATAAAGCTGATTTATCGTTCCAGGTAAATGAAAAATCATAGATCTTTTAGATCTTGTGGTGGGCATCAGGACTTTGGTTTTAATTTTATGTGATCATTTCTGTTCTGCTTTCTTCCGTGTTTTGGTTTTGCCTCTGGGCAAGCATCTCAGGGTGGCTGCCAGGATCCACACAGTGAGAGAGAATCCTCTTCCTGAAACTGGGAACAGAATTCCAGGCCTGAGGAGATTGGACCACCCCTGAGTCATGGCTGGGGCCAGGGAATGCCACACATTGTTAGCTCAGCCCTGAGTTAGTCTGTTCCTGAACTAGTGCTGGTGCTAATGGAAATGGGGTCATCCTAATCAACTTGACACCCCAGGACCAATTCCTGATGCTGGAGATGCTGTAAGTCCCATCAAAGCCAGTTGCCACACAGTGCACAGAAGAAGAATTAAAGTTAAGAGGATTCCCACAATCCCCCTCGTAGTCTTAGTCTCCATATACTTGCTGTTGTTGGCCAACTGCATATGGCAGCCCCCTTCACACATGTTTCCTGCTTGCTGTAAAGTGCTTGGGTTCAAAGGAAAGAAGCTGCCAGCACTGTAAGGAAAATGTTCTTTACTTTACTTAGTATTTAGATGTACTGAAATGTTGCTACTGACGTTTGAAAAATAGGGAAAATTAGAAAGGAAAAAACAGGTTTTTCTCCTTCAAAAGAAGATAACCATCATTAAAATTGAATGTCATTGTGTTGTCTTTCTCTTGTGTGCATATTATACGGTATGTACAGATTTTTATGTTAATATTTTATTTTAAATTGAGTTTTAAACTAATATATACATATATATGTTTCTTGTTTTTAAGAGAAATATCTAATCAAGTTTTTAAAATGGGAAAATAGAGATGTCTAAAAAACAAAGCAAGAAAGGAATAAAGAAAAAGGAAAAAGAAAAAGGAATGAAGGAATCTCATGAGATACCATCTCTATTTTTCAGTGTGCATCAAATATGTGTTTTATGTAGTTGAGGTAGAGCCATTTATACTTGTGTTTTAAGCATAATTAACAAAGAAATGCTCATTTGTCTTAGATGACAGATAATATTTACCACTGGATGGTTTATTAGTATTTCCCAATTTAAAAAAAAATGACTCAGGTAATCAATATGAGTTTTAAAGATGTGGAAACTCATAACTCAAGCCTTCTAGCAATTAAAATGACCACTATTGCTATATGTAGTTCTATTTTATGGAAAGGAGGAAAGGGGCTTATGTATGATAATTCTCTCAGTGTGGCTCACAACTTAGTAAATAGTTCAGCCATTTTTTTAATTTTAATTTTTTAAATCAAAGTAGTATATGCAAATACGATACAAATACAAACACAGAAGCTTTCTGCTCCACCTCTCCTACGGGACCCACCCCTCCCATCCATCTTCCCAGCAGTAATGACTTCTGGTTCTTTTAACTCTGTCTCATAGACTCTACCATCTATTTCTTGATGCTTTTAGTGCCATTTATAGTTACTGGTTTTAGACATCACTTACTACCTCCCAGAGCTAACAGGTGAGGACTTAGTGCTCTTCCATGGCCCCCATCCTCCAAATATTATTATATCAATTTTTTTGTTAAGTCAACATTAATTGTTTATATTGCCTTGTCTATATAAATATTGTTTATAGATGAATATGTAACTTACTATGTTACATTTCCTTTGTGTCTATAACTTCAGTTTCCTGGGTAATTTATAATCTGGTTTTGTTGTTGTTACATTTGTTTCACTTGCTGTACGTCTAGCATTATTTACCTCCCAGAAATCTTCATATTAATTTTTAAAAGTTAAACTATCCTACTGAAGTGAGAAACATATCAGTAGAGCCAAACACATCAAGTTCTCCTTGCTTGCTTGTTTTTTTGTGCTATCCCCTCACCCCTCTGCCCTCCTCCAGTAACAGATGGACTGTTTTCTCAGTACTCTGCATACCAGTTAATTCCCTGGGCCATTCCTTTGTGTTGACTATTTTCTGAATCTAAGATTTCCCCTCTTTCCCTGCCCCATTTTTGTTTAGCAAATCACACATGGAGGGCTCTTTTCTAAGAACTTTCTTGCCTGATAAAGTTTTATTTACTCCCATTTGATTGATAGTTCAAATAGGTAAATAATTCAAGGCTAAACATTTCCTCCTGGTGCATCTCCCTACTCTCCTGGCATCTTGGGTTTGCCCTTACCCTTCCTTGAGTGTGATCTCTGCTTTCTCTCTGGAAGTACTCACCCCTAAGGCAGGTGTTTTGAAATCTTAGCATTCCATCCTTTGATTCCTGCCTCTTTTCATTCGTTGTACCAATAATTCACTGGGAACATGTTCGCCAGTAATGGTATTTTAAAAATATAATTTCTTTAATGTTTCCTCTTACCAGTTTGTGTGCATGTTCTCTCTGTCTCATTCTCTATCTGGAATTCTTACTAAAAGAAGAATTAAAAGAAGAATTGTGAACCTCCTGTGTTGCATGCTCGATTCTCTTATTTTCCCTTTCCTGTGACTAGTCTTTTTGTCCTTTATACTATTTTTTAAAAATTCCTGTGTAACTAACATACAGCATTATATTAATTTCAGGTGTACAACATAGTGATTCAAGAACTCTACCCATTACTCGGTGCTCAACAGGATTGGTGTACTCTTTTTTTAACTGATTTTTAAAAATATTTTATTTATTTATTTATTTGACAGAGAGAGAGAGATCACAAGTAGGCATAGAGGCAGGCAGAGAGAGAAGGAGAAGCAGGCTCCCTGTTGAGCAGAGAGCCTGATATGGGGCTCTATCCTAGGACCCTGGGATCATGACCTGAGCTGAAGGCAGAGGCTTAACCCACTGAGCCACCCAGGCACCCAGGATCGGTGTATTCTTAATCCCATCACCTGTTTCACCTGTCATCCCATCCACCCACCTCCTTTCTTGCAACCCTCAGATTGTTCTCTATAGTTAAGAGTCTGGTTTTTTGGTCTTCTTTTTTCTTCGTTTTGTTTCTTAAGTTCCACATATGAATGAAATCATATAGTATTTGTCTTTCTCTGACTGACTTATTTAGCTTAGCATGATATCCTCTAGATCCATCCATGTTACTGAAAATGGCAAGATTTCATTCTTTTCTATGGCTGAGTAATATTCCATTGTCCTTTGATACTGTTTTTTTTCTGGGTGATTTCTCCAGCTTCAGATTCTAAAAATTCTATTAACTTTACAATTGTCTGCTGACATGTTTTTAAATTTCTATGAACTTTAATTCTTTTCCCTTTCTACTTCTTTTTCTTCATTAATTTACTTTTCTTGGTTTATGGATACATTCTCTCTCTTAGCTTCCTGATTATATAAATTATATGTTTTTGTGGGGCGCCCGGGTGGCTCAGTGGGTTAAGCCTCTGCCTTCAGCTCTGGTCATGATCTCAGGGTCCTGGGATAGAGCCCCACATTGGGCTCTCTGCTCCCCAGGGAGCCTACTTCCCCCTTTCTCTCTGTTTGCCTCTCTGCCTACTTGTGATCTCTCTCTCTCTGTCAAATAAATAAATAAAACCTTTAAAAAAATAAAAATAAAAAAAATTTTAGGTTTCTGACACAATTTTTTCAGTCCTCCACATTTCTGTTTCTTCTATTTTAAATTTTATATTTAAAAAAATATTTATTTCTATTTTACATTTCGGAGATTGCACTCACATTCTAGAGATAGCTGGTCGTTTGTCTTTAGAAGCTCTACTTGCTAATTGGAGGCCCTGTGCATGTGTATATGAGGGGAATGGTTGTTGACTTGAGGTTTTACTACTGTAGGATGAAAGGAGAAGGGCCTAGTTATACAAATGTCAGTATTTGTTGGCCTTTTATTTTGGCCAGGTCATTTGCATCAATTTTCTAAAAGTGCTGTAAAAAATGAGGGAGACTGGGTGGCACAGTCAGTTTAAAGTCTGTCTTTGGCTCAAGCCATGATCCTGGGGCCTGGGATCAAGCCTCATGGTTGAGGCCCACTTTGAGCCCCAGTCAGACTCCTGGCTCAGTGGGGAGCCTGCCTCCCCCCTCTCCCCCACTTGTACTCTTTCTTTCTCTCAAATGAATAAATAAAATCTTTAAAAATAAATAAATAAAAATGACCACAAGCTCACCTACTGCAGATTGAACCAACACTGATTTATCTCATAGTTTTGTAGTTAAGAAGCCCAAATTGGGTCTTGCTGGGCTAAAATCAAGGTGTGAGCAGGTCTGGGTTTCTTTCCAGAGGGTCCACAGGAGAACCAATTCTCCTGCCTTTTCTCCTTTCTAGCAGCTGACCATATTCCTTTGCTCATGGCTTTCTTTCATTTTCAAAACCAGCAGTGGCTGGTCAAGTCTTTCTTATATCCCATCACTCTGACTCTGACTCTGACGCTTCTGCCTCTCCGACATTTAGAACACCCTATGGTGACTACTTGGGGCCACTCAGATAATCTAGGATAATCTTATGTTAAGGTCAACTGATTAGTAACCTTAATTCCATCTGCAACCTTAATTCCCCCTAGGCCTGTATGTGTTCAGATGTTTGGAGGATTAGGACATGGACATCTTTAGGAGGTCACTGTTCTGCCTACTACACATTCCAGCTTCCTGTTTGATGATCTCTTCTGGGAGCAGAGCAAGGAACAGGGCTGAGATGTTTTGATATTTTATAGGAATTTTACACATTTTCCCTATTTTCTGTAAGGGCTCACTTCCCCTTCTCTGATGTACATTGTTTTATGGAGTGTGGGTTCTCTGTGATTTAATTAATCTGGAAAATGAATCTCTGACTCTTGCCAAAGATAGAAATCCGCCCAGAAGTATAAAACCTGCCTGGGAGGGTGATAGCTCCCTAGATGGGAGGAGTGGTGGTGGTAGGGCCGTGTGGGAGCTGAGTGGCTTTGTACTAAAGGATAAGAGGACGTGGGAGGCTCACAGCTGGGGTTTGGATTTCTTTCTTCTTCTTCTTCTTTTTTTTTTAAATTCCCTCTGACTTTCAGATAAAAAGATTTTATTTATTTGTCAGAGAGAGAGAGAGAGCACCAGCAAGGAGTGCAGCAGGCAGAGCAGGCAGATCAGGCAGAGGGAGAAGCAGGCTCCCCGCTGAGCATGGAGCCCCATGCAGGACTCGATCCCTGGACTCTGGGATCATGACCTGAGCCAAAGGTAGCAGCTTAACTGACTGAGCCACCCAGGCAAGGCACCGCAATCTTTCCATTTTCAATCCTAGCCACCACTCCCACCTTTTTAGCTACCTAGTATATTCCCAAGCCTTCTTAGGATTCATCTGTCTGTTTTCCTTCTTCCAAATTTATTGACCTCTCTTCAATAATTTTTTCTCACATTATTTTTCCTCCCATGGGCTTATATCTTATTTCATTCCTTTATTTTTATTTTAGTGAGATTTTTTTGGATGACCAGAGATAAAGAAATGGAATCATTACTGAGAAGCTGTTTATCATTTTGAACAAGTGTTAAAACTAGAGAAGAATAGATATTATTTAAGTTGTCACTAAACATGGAGAGGGGTTCTGTATAAATTGAGAGGTACAGATTTGCACATAAACATTTGTATTTGGCTAATTGGAAAAGAGAAGTAAAAACAAAAAAAACAGGAAAGAACAGACTAGGGAAATACTACAGATTAAGATTATTCCAAAACTGCAGAATTCATCTGATATCACATTTTCAACTGGATTAATGAGCCCAGATGAGATAAGAAAAACTGTGCAATTTCTTTCATATCACTACTTCTACATTTTTGAAATCTTAATTCTGAATCATCTTTGAATTCTTGAGATTATAACTACAGGGCATGATATTTTCTGAGATGAGGCATACTTAAGAAACCCCTCATGCCTGAAAGATAGCTTATAAAAGTAAAAAAATATTTTTAGTTATTTTTTTCTTTAAATCTCTTTAGATGTTTCCCCATTGTGTAGGGAAGGTGGTGTTATGGGGGCATTTCATGAAGCTGATATTTTGTTCCTTTCTATAGAGCCTGCCTATATGCTTCTGAGAATTTTTTTTTATCTTGAAATCATAAATGTAAACAAATTTGGCTATATGCTATTAATAGTCTAAAAATAATAAACAGTGCAAGTTACTTTAACATACATATTGACACATTTCTGAGATTAGACTAAAATATGGAACAATGTTATAATCAAGGGTTCTTCGTATCAAATACAAATTGTCCTGTTTAATGATCTGTCTTAATTAAAAGCTGTCTTAATTTTTAAATGAGATTCTCTATGGATTCACAAGTGGGATTATAAATTAAAGGCTGGTTAAAAGCTGTATCACTTAATTATACAGCTTAGTTTAAAATTGTTTAAGTCTATGTAACTAATTTACCCTCCTTATTTCAGAATGTCAAAGCTGTAAAGGCTAGTTTACCCTTTTTGTAGGAGCTGACATGTGTGGAGTTTTAGTTTTTATTACAGAGAGTGGATATTGTTAAAATCCTACTTGGCCATTGTATAGGCAAAAAAAAATATCTCATCGATGTAATTATCGTTTCCACTTTTCACCTTGTTTTCACTTTGGAGAAGTCCTCTATTCAAATCACAAGCACTCTTTTCTTTCTTCCTAATCCTGTTGTTTCAGGGTGTTATTTCTACAAGCTACACAGTCCTTAAAGGTAGGGCTAAATGTCATTCATTTTTATATTCACAGGGCCAAACCCCAAAATTAGCTTGAAAGACTGATTGTGGATGAACTGTGGGTTGTGTGCATTGATAGCAGCGCGTGCATGTAAGCTAGGAGTCACAATGGCCTTCCTCCTATCACTACATATTCTGCTGGCCTCCCATAGCAGATAGTCTGACCTCTGGCCTTAGTTGGGAGCGTTTTATCTAGAGGCATGGTTTGTATCCGAGTGTACACACAGTACTTACCTTGAGAGGCCCATTGCCCGTGTCACCATGGTACTGCCAACAGCATATTTGACAACATCTTGAGAGTTTGAGGTCAGGGCTAGGATACCTGCTGTGAAGCTATAGTACAGTTGAATCACAGCTCAATATAATGCAGGTCCTGAAACCTGCTCAGGAAGGTGAGATTTACCTGGATGGCAGGACTGGAGAATAACACAAGAAAGCAAACAATGAATTGATAAATTCTCTACACAGAACATCACAGATTTGGATTCATATACTCTAAGAAAGTCTTCACTATTATTGAGGCATTGAAGTTTTAAGGACATCACTATTCTCTCTATCACTCATCTCTCAGAATGAGTGAATGAAGATAGATAGATAGATAGACAGATAGATAGATAGTAAATTGCACTGTATGTTTTCCCCATTGAAGATTTAAATCTGCTTGATCTCCATTCACCAATGGGAAATTATTTGATCTCGGTCTCTGACAACTCCTTTAATGAACAAGTGAAGTCCTATAAGTAGCTTGAGTATTTCAACAACCATCAACCAAACTTGTAAGCAGAAACATCTTTGCAATGCCTGGGTCATTGACTTTACCTAACCAAAACAAAGTAAATAAAGAATCAATCATCTTAAATTACACTCTAAATATTTGTTTCAGCTTCTGGCCTTGCCCCAAGCCTGTGAGAGATCTGGTTAGTGTTTATGAACTGCCTTTCTGATGGGTGGGAGCAAGCAATCCTCTTGCCCTCTCTCAAACTGCTCCTCAGCAGACTTCTCTGTTCTTTTCTGTACCTTTGTCATGGAGAAATTCCAGGATTGTGATGACTCAGATTAATCTAAATCATCTGGAAAGTTTTCGATCAAATCCTAGCCTCATGATGAAATGTGTATCAGAACTCAATCCAATCACAAATAACAACCACAGAAGGATCTTCGAACACCTCCTACTACAGGATTACTTCTTTATGATGCAAGATGAAATGAAAGGCAATATGTAAAAGTCTTCAAGGCAATAAATAAATAAAGCAATAAAATAGGGGCACCTGGATGTCTCAGTTAGTTGAGTGTCTGCCTTCTGCTCAGGTCATAATCCCAGGGTCCTGGGATCAAGCCCCACTTCAGGCTCCCTCTACCTCTGCCACTTCCCCTGCTTGTGTTCTCGCTCTAAATAAATAAAAATCTTAAAACACACACACACATACAATAAAATAAAGTAAAAGTTCAAAATAGTAAGTAAAAAATAAGGAATCTCTCTCAAATTCCTCTCTGAATTATCCTATTTATGTATGCTGGGGATCTCATGTGTATAGCCTCCAAACTCTATGGCATCTATATTTCTGGTAACTGATCTATAAATTTTATTCAGTCAAATGCATTTATATATAAATAGCTGACATATATTACTTCTATGTGACAGGCATGGTTCTAAGTGCTTTGCATATATTTACTACTCAGTCTCCATTTAGCTTTTGTTATTCCTATTTAAAACTTGAGGTGCAGGGGTGCTCAGTCAGTTAAGTGCCTGTCTGTGTGGCTCAGGTCATGATCCCAGCGTCCTGGGATCAAGCCTGGCATCGGGCTCCCTGCTCAGCCGGGAGCCTGTTTCTCCCTCTCCCTCTGCTTCTTCCCCTGCTTGTGCTCTCTCTCTCAAATAAATAAGTAAAATCTTTAAAAAAAATATTGAGGTGCAGAAAGGATAATGTTTATGTTCTCAAGGTTGGACAGGTAGGATGCAGAACTAAGATCCAGTCCCAGACAGTCTGATTCTAGCATCGAAGTGCTTAATCACACACAATTATACCTCTCTAAAATTCTTAATTTGATACACATATTTATCCAATCCTATCATTTTAAACAGAGTTTCCTGAGTGGAAGGGGGAAAGCAAAGAGAGAGCTGTTCAAAAATGTTAGGATCAAATGTTATACTGCTATGTTCATTAAAAACAATTTTTTCACTTCCCTCACATATAAAGAAATGTGTCCTCATCCAGATATATTAAACTGGGTGTTCCAGAAATGAATTTGAACTCAGAATCTTTGATGATTATAAAGTGACTTGAGAGAACCTAATCTAAACAAATTGATTTGAGCGAAACACAAAGCTCAAATTAATAGTACAACCTAGAAATGCTCTCTGAAAGGCTAAATCTTTGGATTTTTATGTTATGTGGAAGAGGAGTGGGTTCTGTTAATAGGACAGACTTCGTGCAACATATGTTAAGAAAAAATTTGGAAGCACTTAAAAAAACACAAGTTGGAAGCTCAATCTTGCAAAAAAAGGAAAAAAAAAAAACCTTAAAATATTTTGGAGCTTTTAGGAGAAAGTCAATATTAAAATTAGTACGAACATGAGAAAGGGCTTTATGAGTCGAGTGACTGTTGTTTTTCTAAATGTCAGCATGGAAACCCAAACAGAGAGGTGAGTTGGGTCCCTGGAAAGATTGACTGGGAAAACTGAGTGTTAAGTTTGTGACGCGGTTGATGGCAACCAAAAATTGTCAAGTGCATGATGACAAAGTATTTCCTGGAACTAGGGGCGACTTATAAACAAGGTTGATGTTGTTGGGGGCCTAGGCTTTAAACCTGGATGGGATCTATATGTGGCAATACTACTGGCGGTTTGAAAAATGTTCGCAGACAGAGGTCTCTGGAATTTGGAAACCATTCATAGTTGGTTTGAGCAGAGCTTTCTACCGAATTGACAAGCTTTGTGTACAGGAGAGGGAAACATCCAACTTTAAAGCGTAACTTGCTGTCTGGTTGTATCTCAACATCATGGAAAATAACCAAGTCTAAAACATAACTCTGCTTTCATTTTAATGTCGTAATCTTGAAAATATAATACTCAACTATTAACAGAGACTAGAACTTACTTCATTACAGCTTTTAGGGCTTCACCCCGAAAATCATATTTGAGTTCTTACCTTTAATTCAAGATAATGTGCCCTAAAGGTGTGCCCACCTACTCTAAGGAAAGCAGAGAAGTGTGTTCTAACTGAAAGTTACAAACCTCTGAACCTTAGTATTTCATCTGTAAAAAGGAGCTATTGGTTTAAACCTCTGAAAGAGTTTATGAGTTTTTTTGTTATTGTCTTTGTCCTCATGATCAAACTCAGTTGTTGATATGACCTCCTTAGAGTGATTAGTAATTCCGTTAAAAGGGAAGAGATTATATAATGCATATAATAATACATATAAACATTACAAATAAAATATTAGATAATAATAGATAAAATAGATTATATAAGTATTTAATCCTCTTAAGTGAGTATGATTCTCAAGAAATTTACCACACTGTACACTAAATAAGAAACCGTCTCTGTGAAAACTAGAAAAGCAGCTTACCTAGCTTTCCCAATATGCTTCTCCAAAACATTTTATTCCCCACGGAGTAAGAAAAGCACTTTGCAAAATATCTAAAACATCAGCCTGAATAGGACTGTGACTCCTTCTAAAACCCCGGGTGTTTCTAGCTCATACCTTACCATTTATGTTACCATTTACAGAAACAATGAAGTGTTTTTGTTTAAAAGTCTTTCCCCTCTAATTAAACAGAGGTGGAACTGAGTCAACAATGGAGTTCTGGAAGCTGACAAACTGAAAATGTCAATAAGCTTTTAGAGACATGCTCTGTCTAAAGATATTAGGAAGTTGCATTGATCCTGAATTCTTAAGAAGAGAAAAAGACTTATAGATCAGAAAGTAGGCCTTAAGAGGAGCTGGGGAACCTTAGCCTGATCATGATTCTTTTCCCTTACAAACTCTTTCTGATACATGGGCTGGAAAGAGAAGGCCAGGGCTTGCCAGATTTTCAGGGAGGTGGAAAATTCCACTCTCCTTTAGTTAGGCAGCATTTGCATTTTCTCTATAGTGTCCCCTAACTCTTTTGTAAAATAGGAGAAATATGTTTAGCAGAAATCCATCAGCTCTCAGAAAGCTGAGCAGTCTGGTGGAGTGTAATGATTTTGTCTTTCAACTATCTTTATACTTGGGGTTGGGGAAGAGATTCTTTACACATTAACCACAGAGCTGTCTCCACGTCCATGAAACTTTTACCTAACCCAACAGATCTCATTTTATGTTGATGGCTGCACAACTTTGCAAATATATAAAACCAATGAGTGGTGCCCTTTCAATGGGTGAATTATATGATATGGGAATTATAGCTCAACAAATAAAACAAATTAAAAAAATATAGTGTGTGTAGCATCAGCTCGGACATAGGTTCTTGAGGTTCAACCCAAAGGGCAGAATCTTTAGGTGCTGAGTCCAGGCAACTGTCATTTAAACAAACATTTCAGGTGACTCCAGTGAGATGACACAAGGTCCACACTTTTTTAAGGAAATCTAAGAGATGATTTACTTTGGGACCTAATCTAAACAAGAAAAAAAATCCCACCAAAGTTCAGAATAACCAATTATCAATAAACAAGTAACTTTACTTCAGAAATCATAAATTTGGCCCAAATCTTAATTTCTCCTTTTCAATGAGAATATTATTAGTATTGTTGGAACCATGATAAATTTTTACCAGAGCTAGGTCCCATGTCCCCTCAGATAACTTATATGAACATAAAACAGGCCACAAAGGAATTTCCTGTATGCTTTCTTACTTAATCCTCACAAAGATCCCACTGAGTTGTAGGAGCTGTGAACGTCACCCATCTTCTACAGATGGGAAAGTGGAGATTCAGCAAGGTTAAATGTCTTGCCCCAAACACCTGATAACTGATCAAGCTTCTTGGATATTGTGTTTTCTGACTCCTACTTAAGTTCTCTTTTCACTATAAAAATCTGTCTTAAAAAATGCTTCTTCAGCATGTACGAGCATTGCCTGCCTCTAACCTTTAGAAGCTAATATTTGAGCACATTTATGAAGTTGCTATTGTTAATGATGCTTTAAAAAATGTACATCTTTTTTTCTATATGAAGCACAAAATGAAATGCACAATTTATCACATTTTCCCCCAATTCTTTGTGTTAATTTTGTCTAAAAACTGGAATAATTTATATCAGCTGTGAGGAGCATATGTGAGTGTGTGTGTGTGTGTGTGTGTGTGTGTGGAGAGAGAGAGAGAGAGAGGAGACATATATCGTATCTCCATGTGTTTGTGGAGAGAAGGATGGAACATTATTTTAATGTGAAAGTACAAAATAGGATCATTTATTAATTTGTATATAAACTGTTAAGAGAAACTAACATATATTGGATAATTACTATGCTATAAATCTACTTCCCTCCTGTCACCAACCCACCCACACGCTCGTTCCTTAAAGACATGCTTCTGGCTCACTGCCTGCTTCACCCACACCCCACTGTTTTCCTGAGGTGAATTAATGTCCCTGTGAATATCTAAAGCCTCTCAATTCCTTGATCATATCTGTATTAACCTTCGCCTCCACTCCATTTTAGATATCCACTCCCAGGGCAATGTCATCACCCTCTGAAATATTTGAAATATTTATTTCCCAGATACCACTGACCACAGCTCTCTCACTTTGACATCAAGGAATTCTGCAAGCATCTGGTCAACCCATTCTTCTCTTTACTTCCTTTCAGGAAACCCTGAGATTTTATGTTTATTTCCTCAGTCCTACCCTTATCAATTCCCATTCTTCCTGGCTCCACTGTCCTCTTGTTGAAAATACCTAATGGAACCTCTCCTCAGGCAATCTGGCATTCCCCTTTCTCTGTGCCTGCTGAAGACCAGCAGCTCTGTGCAGTCCTCTCTCCAACTTCATTTTGGTCTCAGTGCTGCCTGGAATCCTTCCAGCTCCTCTAGAGTTTTCCCATTTTCATCAAAACTTTAAAGACAATATCTTGGTCCTGAGACCAAGTATATGAACCTTCTTCTTCACAGAGAAAATTGAAGCATTTTTCTTGGGAATGTCAATTTACTATCTCTAAATCTATCAAATTAACTATATCCCAAACTCAATCCTTCCCTGTTTTTCTTTTGCTACAATAAGATAGGTGTGTATCTCTTTTACTTAAGGGAGACACTTCAAGTACTTTTCACATATCTTTTTTGTCTTCCTCTCTTCCTTCATATTTTCAACCAAACACACTGAATCTTCTTTTATCTTAAAAACAAAACAAAAAGGGCTTTCATATCCCTAGGTGTTCTTCAATATACCATTTTTTCATTTAGTTGCTCAAATTAGAAGTTTTGGAATCATTTATTCCTCCCTTTTCCTTATCCTCTATATTCAACTGATACACAAGTCCTACCTCAATATCTCTTTGTTTATTCAATTTTATCCATTTCCCATGCAAATGCTCTAAATCAGTTTTGTCCAATAGAAATATAATGAGCCCAATGTGTAAAATTTTCAATTTTCTAGTACCCACAAGAGTAAAAAGAAACAAAGAAATTCATTTTAATAAAGTATTTTATTTAAATCCAATATATTAAAAATACTATCATTTCAACATGTAGTCATGATAAAAACGATTACTGAGATATTTTACCTTCTCATTTTAGATTAGCCACATTTTAGTAGACATATGTTGCTAATGGCCACCATATTAGACATTGAAGCACTTGATCATCATCTCTTGCCTGAGTGTATAATTTCTTTGCTGATGCCAGGAGGAAGCTTCCAGTGGTTTTCTTGCTTCTTACTGGGGCCCCTGCCCCTATGTTCTATATACTACAGCCAGAATAATTTTTCTAAAAATAAAATCTCATGTTGTTTTCCTGTGTAGAACTCTGTGTGGTTTCCACAGATCTCTGAGGGTTTATGAAATTTGCAAGGCCCTTGCCTACTTTCCATCTTCAGCTCTTCCTTTTCATGCTCTACAGCACAGCATGTACCCTCCCCATGAAATTTAAATTTTGTTCCTTAAAGCCATTATGATCTTCTTGACTTCTAGGCTATTGCATTTTCTGTTTCTTTTGATTAGAATGCTCTTCATCCTTCTATCCCTACTTATCTCCAATAGGCTAACTGCTGCTCATACTTCACGCCTCCCCAAAAACCTTCCTTCATCTCCTAGAACTGGGTGAAGGGTTCTTTCTGTGTGTTCATATGAAAATCTTAGTTTCTTCCACCATATCCTTTATTACACTATTGATACTTTATATTCGGTGGCCTCCTCCCTTGACCCAAAGTACAGTCAGAACAGTAACTTTGTCACTTTTTTATCCTTAACTTTGAACACAGTTGTAGTATATGGTTGGTGATCAGTATAATTGCATTGAATAAAAGATTGAGTAAATGAATAGATGTAATCTTCTTTACTATCAGAAAAGAAAAAGGAAAACCTTTCCTATTTGTAAATTCTCCTGTGATTTATAAGTACTTGTGTCTCTTGTCCTTTTTTTAAAGATTTTATTTATTTGTCAGAGAGAGAGAGAGAGTGTGCACAAGCAGGGGGAGCAGCAGGCAGAGGGAGAAGCAGGCTCCCCACTGGACAAGGAGCCCGATGTGGGACTCTACCCCAAGACCCTGGGATCACAACGTTAGCCAAAGGCATCTGCTCAACTGAACCGCCCAGGTGTCCCTCTCTTGTCCTTTCTTGATTCTTTGGACCTCACTAATTTCCAGGTGAATTTGCTTCAGAAAAAAATAGTTTATTTAAGGTTGGTATTAAAGGGTAAAGAGCATGAAACAGCTCTTTTGCTAGAAGAGAGGAAAACTTTCCACAGAGAGTAACTGTGAATTGCACAGCATTTATTAAAAGAATTAACATTCAGTTTTGTAGTGAAGTAACTGTTATTAATGTCAACCAATGACTTCCATGTCACTAAATCTAATGGACACTTTTTAAAAAGATTTTATTTATTTATATGTCAGAGAGAGAGAGAGTACACAAGCAGGGGAGTGGTAGCAGAGGAAGAAGCAGGGTCCCTGCTGAGTAAAGAGCCTAATGCGGGACTCAGTTCCAGGACCCTGGGATCATGACTTGAGCTGAAGGCAGACACCTAACCAACTAAGCCACTCAGGCGTCCCTCTAATGGACATTTTAAATCTTAGAATACCTGATTTCACAGGGGATGGTATTTTAAATATTTAAGTATTTGAAACTCCCTTTCAAAACATTCTTTTCCCAGTGGGGTCCCTGAGACCTTATTCCTCTGCTTTTCCTCCTGTCTCCCTGGTTATTCCTTTTCATTCTCCTTTCTCAGTCTTTACGTATTAGAGTACCTGAAAGTAGATCTTCAGTCACCTTTGTTTCATTCTGTGCTCTAATTAGTCCCATCCAGTCTCTGACTTTATTTTCTCTATACCGGTGTTTCTTAAGTATATATTTCAATGCCAACCTGTCATCTCCAAATCCAGCATCTAAATATCTGCTCAGGGTCTCTCTTTGGAGAGATGACTGTACCTCAAATTGAACAAAATAAAGATACAATTAATGACTGCTTATAAAGCTTGCTCTCCTTCCAATGTATTCTCTTTTATTGAATGACACTATCATGCACATAACTATTTAAATCAGAGCACTGGGAATCACCTCTTCTCATAATCCTTATTTCCAATATCTCCCTAAGTCAGTCAACACTTAGTGGGTTAATGTCAGAAATATTTTACATTTATAAACACAGAGAATTCTTAAAGTATATATGTATTATATATTACATATTATAATTTTATATACATAAATGCATGTACATATATATGTGTATATATATAATTTTTCTTGCAGAGCTATGGAGTTTTTCCTGGGGGTCCACATAACATTTCTCTAAATGCTGTTAAGGGTAGAGGCATTCTTATTATCCTTTCTGCCTTTTTTGTACATCAGGCAAGAACTTTCAGTTTCCCAAGTGAGGATAAGGGCAATGCCGTAGTTGGCATCTGCATTGTTAGTCAAGAGGGGCAAGAAATATGAGTATTTTTTATACCAGTTACCATTTTAACCTGTTCCTCCCTTCTTAAGGAGTTGGTAACATAATAACAAAAGTTTGGAATTGGAGGGGAGCAGCATGAAGTACGATCCTTGGGAGCTAAATGTCTCAATCCAGAGGGAAATTTATGGCTTTTCTTAGTTTGGTTCTAATCCTTTAAGGATGGTTAAGATACAGAGGACCTACTGAGAAAGAGTATCTCATTTTGGTGTGATTGCCTTTATCTCCCTTTCCCTTTTGATCATAAATAAGCAGGAAAATTCTATGTCCTTTCTATACCTAGAATTAATGAAAAAGATAATTGCTGGCCACCATTCCACTTTTCTAATCCTGAGCTTATTGGCGGGGCCAAGAAACCCCAGCCTAGTGTTAGAGGTTGGCAATACTGCTTCTCATCAAAGACTTAGGGGCCACATAAGTGTATCCTTACCTATGTTCTAGAAAGAATCATTTTTTCTATTAATTAGAATTTAAGTTCTATTCTGAGAAAGAGAGACTCTTAAATAAAGTGGTTTAAACATGAAGAAAGCTTATGCCTCTCTCACAGAAGTCTAGATGCAGAGAGCACAAAGGGACTAGACAGCTGTTTGGGACCCAAGCTGCTCTACCCAGGTATGGACATGAAACTTCACATTTGACCACAAGGCCCCACTTTGAAGTAGGTGATATTTATCTCTGGCTGTGTTTATCTGCTTCACATTCTTGCTTCAGCTCTTGGCACTCTGGCCAGCAGGGAAAGGAAAAAACTTTCCCTTTTCTCCAACCCTCACTTAGCTAGATTTAGGATTTAGTCATAAGAGTAAGTTCTACTAATAGGTTTGGAGGGGAAATGATGTTTGTTTACACCTTCTGGCATGTGTCCTAAGAGGAGGAAGATGTGTCTGTTCCTTCACCTACTACCCGGGAGGGTAGGGAATGTCATTGCTTCTGGTGTTCATATGTCCAGCTAGAAGCCAGAAGATTTATTATAGGAAGGAGAACAGCAGTCTGTGGCACATGCATAGAAGACATTTATTCAGCCTAGGGATACAGACTGAAGGGTGAGATAAAGCTTGATTTGACTTCTGCTTTCAACATCTGTACCTATGTGAACGTGGGCAAGTTAAAATGTTCCTGTTTCTTCCTTCAATACTCCATGCAAAACTCCTTTATAGCATTCATCCGTTGTATGGCAGTGTTTATTTGTGTTTGCCTGTGCTTAGTTTAGTTCCCAGCACGTAGCTTGTGCTCCCTATTCTTGTTAACAGTTACTAGAGACAGTAGATGCCCTATGGATGTGACAACTATTTGCTCCTTTCCTTCTATATAGACCATTTTCCCTCTTTTGGGTACCACCTTTTCCCTTTCCAGATGAGTTACGCAGTCTGCACGTGTAATATCCCTCTGGCACATTAATCCCATTCCACTGTTAACACATTCCGTTCCCTTATGGACCTCCCCTTTTTAAAACTGTATTGAGGCATAATTTACATATCATAAAATTAACACATTTTAACTGTACAATTAACTAATTTTGGTAATTTTACTCAGTTGTGTAACCATGATCATAATCCAATTTTAGAATCTTCTAGAGTATCTCCGTTACCCTAGAAGAGTCCTTTACACCCATTTACCCTTAAACACCATTTTTTTAAGTTACCCACTTGAGTTTATAAGCCAGCATCTGTTATATGCCTATTGAGAATTTAGTGACTGCTACTGCTTTGGAGAATTCATATAGAATAATATACAATACCTATCTCTTTTTGCTAGTTGTCAAAATAAGACTTCTGAGAACACCATAAGAAAATATATATCCTATTTCCAGCTTTTGTGAATAGGCCAGTACTATAAGACTACAAAACCAATTATGAATAGATCATCTGAATTTGGAAAAGTCTCTCAGACCCCATATAGATATTTTTTTTCTCCTTCCAGGCTTAAAACACCCTTTCTTAAACTGACTGACCATTGATAGTTTCCAGAAGTATGGGCTTTTTCTATCATCTCTTCTCTAAATGTCATCTTAAATATGTACCTCCTTCTGTTTCCATCTATTTGTAACCAGAATCTAAATTATAGAATTTACATCTTTCTAAGTAGGCTCTAACTTACTGTTCAATAAATACTTCTAATTCCAAATGCAAATTATGATCACTAAAATTTTTCACTTTGGGATACTTATTGAAAAGAGTAATGTTTATTAACTTTCTCTGAATTAAATGTAACCAGTAGCTTTTTTGGCCCTCAGGTTGTTATTAATGATAATTAACTCTGGTAATGAAGAATTACTAATAGTTATGATCCTGAGGAGTAACATAATATATTTCAAAGCATGGCCTGTTCCTTTAGGTTTTGAGTAAAGCAATCCGATCTTTTTTTCATCTGGGAAAACACAAGCACTGGGTATTCCCAGGTGCCAAGTGCAGATTATTCTCCACCCCTTTCCCATTCCCCTCTCGAGCTTTTCTAATGGTTAGCAAAGCAGCAGAGACACCTCACGAAGAAGAGATTGGATATATGAGGTTAAGAAATGCTTGTTTTTAGCACTTGAACACCTGCCTTCACCAGTTTTATTTTAGATGAAGGAAAATAGGGAAGAAAAGTTGGAATGAGTCAGCTTCTTTTCATCCTCTGGCAATGCCAATTTCCAAGTGTGGGGGGCTCTGGAGTCCTCTGCTTCAGAGTTATGTGGGCTTGGCTGCTCATACGGCAGGGTGGAGAACCTGAGAAAGGGTGACCCCTGATGCTGTGGTCCTCTGCTTTGGCTGCATATAGGGCCACCTGGGAAGCCTTGTAAAAATCTCACGCCAAGACTGGGTCAGAATTGTTAAATCAGTATATTTGAAAATGGGATTCAAGCATCAGAATTTTTTTTTTCCTAAAGCTTGCCAAGTACTTCCAATATGCAGCCAAGGTCAAGAATCACTGGGCTAGTAATAGACCTCCCTTGTTTTTTTCCTCCAGTTTTATTGAGATATAATCGATATATAACATTATGTTCATTTAAGGCATACAACATGGTGATTTGGTATATATATATATATATATATATATATATATATATAGCAAAGTGATTAAAAGAGTAGGTTTAGTTAAATACTATCACTGGACCCCTCTTGTTGACATGCGAACAGTTCTCAAGCAGCAGCCCCCAGGTTTGGCTGCACATCGGAATTATCTGAGATTTTAAAAAGACACTAATGTTTGGGCCCACTACTAGAGAGTCTAATTTAATTGGCCTGAGGTTGAGCTCTAGCAAGCATTAGCATTTTTCAAAGGCTCTGCCAGTAATTCTAATGTGCAGTCAGGAGTAAGAATTGCTGCTTGGACTGGAAATAAACATCTTAGCTCATAGTCAGCTCTGAGGGAAACATGCTCTGTACCTGCTGGCCAGAGTGCCAAGAGCTGAAGCAAGAATGTGGAAGGGAAGGTGTAAGCACAGCCAGAGAAAAATATCACCTGCTTCAAAGTGGGGGCTTGTGGTCAGTCCTTGCGTGTGCGTGTGTGTGTGTGTGTGTGTGGCAGAGAAAGAGGGAGACGGAGAAGGAGAAATTTGTCTCCAATCAAGAGAAATGGGAGGGTAGAAGGTAGAACTGTGTTTTTTAATACTCTATAATTTTGGACATTTTGGCTAGCCTCCCTTCATCTGTGAACAAAGTTGGCACAGTTTTATTTGCATAAAGAATAGATGTGATCCAAGTTTTCCTGAAAAGTCCCCCTAATCCAAAAGTGTGCCTCCTATTCACCTTTTCCACCAACCACAGTGGCTGAAAAAGCCCAATGAGTTGGAGCCTTTCTTTTGGGTTAAGCCAGGCCAGTAAATCAACTTGATATCCTCTGTTGACTTTACAGCTTTATTTTCTTTATCAAATGCACTTAGTTAGGCCTTGGAATGAAGGAATAGGAGTGGGCATATATGAAGAGACTTCTCTGGGCTTAGCTCTGAGATCTCACAGTTGCCTGAGAAAGAAGGGAGTTATCCCAGAAACGGAGTTTCCTGAGGTGATGGAGAAATAAGCCCTAGCTTGAGGGAAGGGTACCAAAGAGGATGGCAACGTGAGGTCACTAGAGGCCAATGTACTTCCTTTACAATTAACTAAATGCTACCGTTGTAATTTGCCCTGGTGAAAACCTTGGGGGTGGAGAAATGGTTTTATCCCTGTTTCCCAATTCAGAGTCAACTGAACATGTTCATCTTCTAGTGCCTCAGGATGGAATCTAGGGGTTGGTTTGGAAATGTTCTGGCTTGGAGCAGAACTCCTAATGGCTGTCCATTGACGTGGTTTGTTTTTGTGTTTTTTGTTTTTTTTGTGTGTTTTTTTGGACATTCTGTATTATTGTATTAGATCAGCATGTGGCTTATTCTAGTTAAAAACAAAATCTGATTATGAGCCATTATTTGTTTAAATTACTGTAAGCAAACACAGTAACTTATTTATTTTTAATCCAAGAGTTGATTATGAAGCTTGTGGGTTACTCGGAATTATTTTGCAACTTCTGCTCTCTTCTCTGCTTTATTGGCCTGCTGGCCATTTCATTTACGAGAGGTCCTTTCCTGCAACTGAAGTGAGTAGAAATTCTAGGCCCTCCCTGTGCTACCTAACCTTTTGGGGTCTGCCGTACAGGTCAGGTCGGCGGGACATGATAGCGACCCAGCTCCCCAGACACTAGATCTCTCCCCTACTTCCATCAGGGGCCGGAGGCTTCTACACAGAGGCTTCGCTTGCCTGGGGTGGTGTCAGTTTAAACCGCACCGGGAAGGGTCAAACACACATCATCCCCCTAGAATGCAAGTATTATGTAGCCCAAACAACTGCAGAGAAGCAATTTCCGAGGCAACAGGACTCAGAATACATTTCTTCATTTGGGGCTGGGGGCGCGATTAGTTGTTAGGGAGGGTTCAGAGGACATTTAAGGAGGTGTTCAGTGACTTACTTTACTGTCTTAACATATCCATCAGTCAGAGGAGTCCAAGGTGTAAATATCAGAGAGAAAAATCCGTCCTGAGCAGGTTCCCCGCCCCAACTTTATCATCACTTATAGATAATTAAGCAACAGAGAGGGTGGCGGTGTCATGTTTTGTTTGGTCCCCACGGAGAAGAAGAGCGTGTTGCAGAATCGTTCACACCTCCCGGAGGTGGCCGTACGAACTCCCGCAGAACCCGGCTCGCGGGGAGCTGGCGTGAACAGGTCGTTTACCTGGATGCGAGTTTACTGCGGGGCGGGGTTGGGGGGACAGGTAAAGCCAGAAGGTTTCCGAGTGCGCACAGAAGGTCCCCAGCCTCTACTTCGGGAGCAGGTCTCCGCCAGCACCGGGGCGACGCTCCCCGCGCGGGGCCGCGGGCGCGTTGGGCGGTGAATCGCAACCGCCAGTCCGGGCGGAGCTGCGGCGAGGCGGTGGCGCCCTCGCGGCCCCCGCGCCTGCGCCGTAAAGCGGCGGCGGCGCCCAGCCCTGGGGCACTCTCTGGGCAACCGTCCCGCCTCCACGTGGGGCTGGGCGCCCCCCCCCCCCCCCACGCCTCCCGCTGCGAGCTCCCGGCCCCGGCTGGCGTGCTGGGGAGCTCGTCCCGCCGGCGTCCCAGACGGCGGGCTGCATGGGGTCCCGAAGCACCAAGGAAGCAGCCTGAGACGAGAGTGGGAAGGGTAGGAACGTGCGCGGAGGCGCGCACCGAAACAAACTCCTGCAACCTCACTGGTCTGAGCAGCGCTAAAGGGACCGAATGAATCCCTTTACCAGAAAAGGGTTCCTCGGCTGGGGGATGTAGCTCAGTGGTAGAGCGCGCGCTTCGCATGTGTGAGGTCCCGGGTTCAATCCCCGGCATCTCCAAACAGCCGAGGTTACTTTTCTTTTCCTCTTCTAGAACGCTAGCATGCATACGTTTTGCTTACATATTCAAGGGCTCTCGGCAACAGTCTTAAAGTGAGGCTAAGCTCAGAGAAACAATCTTTCTTCTTGTTGTAAGTAAAAGTGAAACCGGAAATTACCCTCGGTACTTCATTCTTCATGTGCATAAAATCAACTTTTGGATATCGTTACTTAACTTGCTTGGGGAACCTAACTTACATGGGTGGAAAGTAAAGAAAAAAAAAAAAAAAGTTTTTCCACGTTGCATTGGCCGGGAATCGAACCCGGGCCTCCCGCGTGGCAGGCGAGAATTCTACCACTGAACCACCAATGCTCATGGGAGAAGTTTCTTTCCACATTTTAATAGGAGAGATATTTCCGTGTGTGTAATGATTCTCTTTGTAATTATGCTTTTGAATTTGATATTAAAGAAAGCAATGATATTTGTAATCAGGTATTTATAATAAAATATTGGGAAAACATTAACATTTACAAAAAATCCTATTATATTAACTTCTGTTGAACTTATGAAGTGATTGTTCTGTAGCTGATCTTGGTGAGGCAGGCAAATGAAAATCTTGTTATGTATGTACAGGATTACACAATTACCTGGCTGTATGTTCAGACATTTAGACAATTTACATCAGCCCCTCCCTAATTATCTTTTAGCTATTGGGATAAATACATGATGATCTTTGTCAAGAAATGAGATAGGGATGAGGGAGCTGTGACAGGAACTGGGACCCTGATCCAAATTATAAAAGTAAATTAGAACTATGTGATCTGAACAGGGAAAGTTGAAGCATTTGTGATTCTAGCCAAATGACCTAAATTCTCTAAACTGCCTCTTCCTTCATTGTGAATGACTTGATCATGGGACCTCTTTCAACTCTAATAGTATGAATCTGAGCCTTTACTCTTAGTGTCCACAGAAAGTAAAACTGCAAACCTTGCAGCAAAGATATATGAGAGAGAGAAACTAAAGTGAAGGAAATGCATTTATGGAAATGAAGGTAAATACAAGATAGAAGTTTCTGGATTTAGACATCATTGGCCCTTTATCTGTGAGGGGGAAAATTCCCAACAATTTGCAGGATCTTTGATAGCTAAGGGAGATTTGGGGGTTGTGGGGGGAAGGGGATATGAGAAAATAATAGTAAACATGGTAGCAGTGACTATGTGCTTGGCTATGTGAGGACATTACACATGGATTTGAACCCAGCGAGGTAGGTATTATAATTACCTCCCCTTAACAATTGAGGGAATTGAGTCTCTTAGAGGCAACACTGGAACACATGTAGTATCAAGCAATCTTTGGTGCTCAGTCACAGCCCTGTTGCACCAGAAATACTACATCAGCTCAGGACATTATATATGAAAAATAGTAGAGTGGAGTTAGAAAAAATCATAAAAGGCTAAAAAATAATGTAAGAACTTCTACATTAAGATTTATTTTTAAGGGCTTTTAGTGTGTGGATACAGAGCAAAATTTGAAGACAAATAGATTATGAAATTATTAAGGCATAAAAGATATGAAGAGATTAAAGAATCAGTAAATTGAAGCTGCAATCCTAAGTAACCTGTGGAAGAACAAGGTCAAAGCATTTTACCTCTCAGAGCCTCAGTTCTCTAAATGAGAGAACTGGAGAGAGATGTGGTTTTCAAATTACATTCTGAAGGGCTTTAACTTTCCAGAAGAGCCTCAGGGCCATTGGCTGGTGGGGCCCCACCTTTTTTGCCCAGGCCCCTCACTCCCACCAGGCCATTTTTAAACTCTCCCATTTATTTGCATTTGAATTACAAGTCTGAAATCAAAACAAAAAACAAAAAACAAACAAACAAAAAAAAC
This sequence comes from Enhydra lutris kenyoni, assembly GCF_002288905.1. Classification (NCBI taxonomy): domain Eukaryota; kingdom Metazoa; phylum Chordata; class Mammalia; order Carnivora; family Mustelidae; genus Enhydra; species Enhydra lutris. The sequence continues at coordinate 54,314,357 of NW_019154085.1, forward strand.
AACAACCAAACAAACAACAATAAGAACAAAAAAGCCTTTGAAAAGCCCTGAACTAAATGACCTAAGTTGCTTCAAACTCCAAAATGTTGTGATTCAAAATTTAAAAACAGTCTAAATTCTCTCAGCACAAGAAACACTACCAAAAGTTTAAACAGATAGAAGGGATCAAATAAGAAGTAAGGCCTAATGGCAAACAATTTTAATGGCCTATCTACATTTTTTCTTACTGAAAAGTCTGCATGAGTCTACCCAGTGCCAGGACCACATGTGGTGCATTAAGCCAGTTATCCCTTTATTGTTTCAAAAGATTGGTCTAGGATGGGTTTGTGACACTTCCTGCCAAAGACAGGGAAGCATGGACAGCTCGGGGCTTCTGAGAAAGATAGTATGGAAGGTCTCTTTTGCCATTTTTTTCCTGCTGGTCACATTGCCATATGAGTTGTAATGCTTGGAACTGCCCAGCCATTTTGTGAATTGAAGAGAGACTGAGGATGATTCAAAAGAAAGATAGAGACACTGTACCATCTTGGGATTTTCTCCATCCAGACTTTTGGTTAGGTAAGACAATTAAAGATACTTATTGTTTAAGCCCCTCTAAGTTGGGCAATTTGTTATACACAGCCAAAAGCATTCCAGGTATGTGTCTGTGTCTGTTTAGTAGTTCACTTATTTCTGATAGAAGTCTGGTGCATCTTCTGTTCTGTAGAGAATTGATACCTTGAGACTTGAGTGAGGTTAACTTTCTCCTTCATCTCTATTTCTCTGTTATAGTGGTGGATATGTGAAACAGATCTAGCCAAATATTTTCCCTTTTCACTGTGTTTAATTTGGAGATGGACATGTGGCTGTAGGTGAGACAACTTTCCAAGAACTTACCAGAACTTTCTTATTAGAGCTAAAAGCAAAGACTATCTTTCTACTCAGGTGTGCAAATGGGTGAAGTATAGAGCTAGGTTTCCTGCTACCTTGCTTGTCCAAGAAATAGAGATACACATCCCCAATATGACACTGACTCCCTAGAAGCAACCATACTTAGCTAGAACAAATTCTGGGCTTTGTGTTTATGTGAGTCCGTAAGTTGTCCTTAGAAAATAGGTTGTCTTTTTCTATGTAGTTTGAATAGTATTATATTTATATTGCTCACATCTAAACAACAAAAATTGAGAAGTAATTTTACCCCAAACAGTAAATTTAGAGAACTCATTATGCATAAATGTAATATAGCCTGAAAGTTTAAGAAAATTTAAAGAAATGAATCTGTGGTAGAATTACAAGAAGACAATAAAAACCATGAAAAAGTTTGTAGGAAGTATCCCTTGTTTGTTGGAATAAGGATACTTTGTAGCAGGGAAAGCCACTGGAAAATTTTTTGAGCAGCACAAGGAATAAAGTATTTGACCGGATCATCTGGCAACAATGTGCCAGAGAAGTAGGAGTGAGAGAGACAGAAAGTCCGGAAATGCATTCAGGAGGTGCTTACAAATGGGAGTGGAGATGCACCAAGGTCCTGAATCAGGGGGAAGGCTCTAGCATGAAGTTTGTGGCAAGGCAGAAGGAAGGGAAAAAGGAATCTAGCTTAAGTGACTGGGAAAATAATAGTATCGGGTAGGAAAGTCAGGAAGAAAAATGACTGGAAGGAAAAGGGTGGAGTAAAGTGTTCACTTTGGGCAACATAGACTCTGAGGTAAGTAGTGGGAAATGCCTCCTGGGCAGTTGACATCTAGATCTAGAGAAAGCCAAGCCTGCTGAAGTGGAGTTGGGAGTCGATAGCACAGCCATGAAAGATTAAGTATCTAGAAGTGGAGGAAATCACAGGCAGAGGACAGCTGAGGGCAGACCCCTGAGAAGGTCTGTTTTTAGGGAGTGGTAGGAGTTGGGGAGCCAAAGGTAGAGAAATAGGGGAGTGGGTTGTCATGGAATCTGTGGAAATCTTCTTCGGGCAGGCAGAACTTCCTCTTGTTGAGGCTGAGTAACACATCCTGACGAACACATGCATTGTTGTCTTTCAGAGCTATGCTGTGTACTAATCCTGTTTCACATCAGAGGTGCTGTGGAGGGAGTGATTTCATTGCTGATACGGCCAAGCGTGGAACAATCACAAGACGGCCAACAGTGTCTTCTGGGTGGCATACGCCGGCACTTTCCCTAGTCTGCTGAGCAACCGTGCTCTGATGAGCGGCCCCTCCTGGGGCTGGCAGAGAGGAGGAAACGGGGAGTGCCGTGGAATGTTACACAATCATTTCCCTTAGGAAACCTGTCATTGTGACAGCCCAGTGGGGCAAGCGGGGACTTGTAATATGCATCATAGCACCTTGGAACACTTGCTCAGGGCACCCTAGTCCCGGGTTGGCCTTGGCTCATCATGGAGATTGTGGCCACGCTTATATCATCTGAAGAAAACAAACAATTAAGAAACAGAAACAGTTCATAGAATACGTAACCACCAAAGCAATGCTTTTTTATTTTTTATTTTTTTTAACTTGTGAGTGATTGTATTGATTTAATACACACAGCTTATTTCTGTCCCAGGTTACAAACTAGCCCTGGGGAAATGGTGGAGCCAGTCATTTGGATTGCCCTTTACTGGCTGGGAATTAAATCATTACTTATTCCATTTTAGAATCACAAGTAGTACCCCAAGGCCTACTTTCCTAAGGATTAAAATCAAGGCATGGAAATGAAGAATCCAGGTGTAATTCTCAGATGCATGCAGATGTTGAGAATGCAGCAATATTTCCTGCAAAGCTGTCACTGCAAATTCAGCCTGCTCATGATATGCTCATCCCTACTCCTCCAGCATGTCCAATTAGTTAACGAGTCTGATTTTCCACTTTTAAAACAGCATCAAATCTCACTCTTCCTCCTCGGGCCCATCCCTTGGGCCTGGCGCTGATCCTTATCAGCTCACTTCCTGGGTTACCTGGGAAACCTCTTACTTTCTGTTGCCATTGCCCGTTGCCCCTAGTTGAATCCCCGCCTCCCTCCCCTACTCCTTCCCTTCCACCCTTCCTTCCGTTTCTAATTTCCTTAATTCTTGAAAAGTCAGTCATTCCTTTATTGCCAGTTCAAGATTGAATTAGTGTCAAATTCTTACAGCGTCTTCAGGGTAGAGGATATGTGGGTCTTGACATTCACTCATTTCTGCTGCAGCGTTTATTCAAATACTCTTGAGCTGAGCCACTTGGACACCTGCCACCTAATGGCAGAAGTGGCCTTCTCCTCCCTTCCCTGTCTTATTCCTCTCAAGTCATTTGGTCTTTTAAAATAGACATATATTTTTTCATAAGGAGCCCATGTATATGGTGCAAAATTCAAAAAAGGTATTAGAGTTTGCATTAAAAAGCTTGTCTTCATCCGACCTTCTACCCATTACCCTAATTTCCTGGGATCTGTTTATTAGAGGCCACCCACTGCCATCACTTTCTTGCATTTTCATCCACAGATACCATATGTAGATACAAATATTGCATATGGCTTTTATGCACAAGTGGTCGACACCCTATATACCGCTGTGCTCATTGCCTTTTCTTTCTTTCTCGCTCTTTTTTTAAAAGATAGATATCAGAAATTGTTTCTTCTATCCAAGTGGAAATACCTCTTTCTTTTTAATGGTTCTATGTTCATATCCAACTGCCCTTTACTGATTAGGAATTAAAACATTATTTATTCCATCTCACAATCACAAATAGTGCCCGAAGGCCAAGTTCCCTAAAGATTTAGAATCAAGGCAATGGAAATGAAGAATCCAGCTCAAAGGCTAAGGTGTAGAAACATGCTGAAAATGTGCATTGCTTGAAGGTCCTGTCCTTACCTTAACTAGTTCCTCAGCTGAGGACATTTAGTCTGCTTCTGATGTTTGGAAGTAGAAACAACAGTGCCGTGAAAATCTTTGAACAAATGCTCTTTGGTTCATTTATTAAATATCTGCAGGATAAATTCCTAGAAGTGCAACTGCTATGTCAAAGGGTGAGAGCATTTTAAATATTGATACAAAATTTGAGAGGCAGGGTGGGGGGTCGTGGGGGGGAAGGGAGGGAAAAAAGTGAAACAAGATGGGACCAGGAAGGGAGACAAACCATAAGAGATTCTTAATCTCTGGAAACAAACTGAGGGTTGCCCGGGAGTGGGGGGTAGGGATAGGATGACTGGGCAATGGACCTCCGGGAGGTTATGTGCTACAGTGAGTGCTATGAATTGTGTAAGACTGATGATTCACAGACCTGTACCCCTGAAACAAATAATATATTACATGTTAATATATTTTTTTAAAAATTTGATACATATTGTGGCATTATTCCTAAGAAAGATGTATATTTTTTTAAACATTGTTTTCATTTTATCAACATTTAAACATCATTTTCGTTTTGCTCACACACTTCAGTGGATCCTAATTCCAACCACATTTTTTAAATATTGCTAGACTCAGGGCAAGCCTCACTGGATGTGCAACCTGTGCATTTGTACAGGGTCTTGTACTTAGCTTAGCTGTAGCTGTGTGAAAATTTTTAATTTTCATACAAGCAGCCCTGAGTTTTCATCTGGCACTAAGAATTATGTAGCCAGTCCTAGCTAGATTCTCCAGCTCCCCAACTCCCATGCCCATTTTAGCTATTGTAGCCATATGTAGGTATGTATGTTTGTATGTATGTATGTATGAAGGAGAAGCAGGCTTCCTGCTGAGCAGAGAGCCTGATGTGGGGCTTGATCCCAGGACCCTGGGGTCCTGACCTGAGCCAAAGGCAGATGCCTAAGGACTGAGGCACCCAGGTGCCCTGCAGCCATATATTCTTGCTGCCCTCTGTTATGCACAAAACACACCATGCTCATACCTAACAATGGTGGCTTTCTTCAGGTGGCTTTCTCTACTCTGGACATTTCCCTTATTCTCTCTGCATCTTTTCAAGGATAGTTTCAGCTTGAGATCCATTTGGGAATCCTTACTGAAGTGTTCTAACCTTCTTGTATTTCCCTTTTTCTCTCTGACTCCAAAGCTCTGCCTCTTCCATCCTGCATCTTGCTGTTTATCAGTTCTGGTTCTTTCCCTTAAATCACTTTAACAGGAGAGTCATTTATTTTGTCTGGGCCTCTCTTTCCTTGGGTGGAAAATGAAGTTATTGTTCTAGGTCACCAAGATTCTTCTCAGCATTAATAATTCGTGAACTTTTCATATTGCTTTGAAAGAAGCTGAATTTGAGGTTTTAGACAAGATATACAAGTCTGATTAGGTGGAAACACACAGCTGGATTCTAAAAGAGGTCATGGGAGAGTAAAAGGGCACTAGATGATAGAGCCATACGTTTGGATGGAGAAGACATTTTCTAATTATTTTAAAAAAGTTAACAAAGAAACTCAAGTTAAAAAAGAAGATATCTGGGGTGCCTGGCTGGCTCAGTTGGTAAATCATGTGACTCTTGACCTCAGGGCTGTGAGTTCAAGCCCCGTGCTGGGTGTGCAGCTTATTTAAAAATGAATCAAATAAAAAGTTTAAAAGGAGATATCCTTTTAGACTCACCAGACTAGATGATATTATAAAGCCATAAAATGCTCAGTGTGGGCAAACACACAAGGACATTTGACCCTGTGCACCACTGGTGGGCATATGGGTGGGGGCAGCCATTTCGGAGAGCAGCCGGTCCCATTTGGGCACATAAGGTTGCATACAAACCATGGACTAGTATTTTCACTCGGAAATACTTGTATATGTAAATTCTTATGTAGGTCAAATAATTTCTCATAGAAGTCAGTAAAAAGACTTATGCCAGGATCTTCATTGCAGTGTTATTTGTGGAAGCAACCCAAGTGTTCTCTAGGAGAGTGGACAGGTAACTGGTAATGGCCCACACCGTGACTCATATGCAGCTTGTGGAAGGAATGGCTGATATGTATCATGGAGTAACATGGATGCTCCCAGAAACGTGGCACCTAGTGAATCATATCAGCTACAAAATGAGATACGACAATGTAATTTACAATACGTTTGAAATTGTGATGTCAAAACAATACATGTTTTGTAAGGTCCCTTATAAACAAAGAGATGTATTTTTTTAAGGCTTTATTTATTTATTTGAGAGAGAGAGAATGAGTGGGGTAAGGGACAGGGGGAGAAGCATCCTGACGCAGGCCTCAATTCCAGGATTGTGACCCAAACCAATAACAGACACTTAACTGACTGAGCCATTCAGGGTCCCTCAAGGAGATGTATGTTAAGCACAGTCTGGTGATGGTTTCTAGGGAGGCAGAGGGAACAGGATAGGGGTAAGGGAGTAGAGTGAATAAATATATAATAAAACAAAGAGGTATGGTCCCAATGATACTAGTATGTCATGAACAGAGAAGTATGATTAACTCAATTTTAGACAAATGAGTTCTTCCAATTCAAAAAAAATGATAAAAAGTAAAGCATACATGTTATAAAGATGCAAACAGCGCAGAAAAGTATAAAATCAAAAGTTAAATCCTTCTTCCATTCTAGTATATTTTTCTTCCTTGCTTCTGGAATTAGTTCTTGAAGTTTTCAGTCATTCATAATTTCTGTTTAACCTATCTCTCTCTACACCCATTTCAGCACAGACAGATCTGCCCTTGCTATAATAATGACAGAGTCCTCCATGGTAGAGAGAGACATAGCACAATTTAATCAATCCCTTGTTGATGGACCCTGTTTACTAGAATGTTTCTCATTTTCTTATTGATTTTTCAGAGTATTTGTATATTAATAAACCTTATTAGTGTTTTCCTTTTCTGAGCTCCTACACTATTTCTAGTCCCTATCAAAATTTATCTCAAATATCCACTCTTTTTATTTTTTACTGTTATTCACACTTTCCTAATACATTGCATTTTTGGTCAGGGAAACTTTTATGTAGTTATTTTGTTTGTTGTATGATTGTGTTTCAGCAGTCCCTAACACAATATTGGATATAAAGTCATTTTTCAGATTTTCTGATTGACATTGGGAGTTTCATATGCAAAGTAATCTATCAAGAATCATCAATTATTTATGAACAATAATCTTTTTTTTTTCAGTAGAAAACTCCAACTGAGGTCTAGAAATATTTAAAAACAATCTCTTCCTCTCTCTCTCTCACTCTCTCTCTCTCTTTTCTCCCCCCACTCCCTTTCTCTTTCTCATATCCTGGGAAAATAACACTGACCATATCATCCTCAAACATTGCAAAATTACTCCAAAATTACAATAGAAAATGAGTGACTATTGGTATAATTTATAAATCAGATGTGGTTGTGTTGAATTGTTTTCCCCAAAATTCATGTGTGGAAGTTCCAGCCCTTGGTACCTGTGTATGTGACTCTTTTGTTTATTTATTTCATGAAATAGGGTCTTTGAAGATGTCTGGGATGCTGTTACAGAGAGGGCGCTAATTCAGTAAAATTGGGTCATTATAAAAAGGGGAGAGTTGGACACACACACACACACACACACACACACACACACACAGGAAGAAAGAAGTCCATGTGAAGAGAAAGGCAGGGATGGGACAATGCATCTACAAGTCAAGGAACACTAAGGCTTGTTAGCAAACCTCCAAAAACTAGGAAAGAGGCAGAAAGCAGACTCTCCCTCACAGCCCTCATAAAGACCAAGCCTCCCGATACCTTGATCTAGAACTTCAAACCTCCAGAACTCTGAGACAGTACATTTCTTTAGTTCAAGCCACACAATTTGTGATACTTTGTTGCTGCATCCCCAACAAATGAAAACATCAGGTTATCAGGAAAAAGAAACTCAGCAGTTAAAACACTACACTATTCATGTTTTAACTTCGCAGAAACCAATATATGTGTTTATTAATAACAGTAACTTCATTCTTAACATGAATTCTTGCCTTGGATAGACTCCTACGGTTTAAGCAACACAAAGCTAGACCAAACAGTGATCTGATAACAGAAAAGTTAAGAAACTACTCAACACGAGTAAATAAGAAAGAAAACTGAATTCCACGAATAAACTCTTCTACAGAAATAGTGTCTTGGTTACCAGAGATTTAACTTAAGGAAGCTTAGTACAAGTATTGAGATAATTTAATCTAAGAAAGTACTAGTTCCCTAAAGAAATTACAGGTAACTTCTTTAGGAAGACTCACAGATGATACTTTTTTTTTTTTTTTTTGAGAGAGAGAGAGAGAGAGAGATCTCCAGCAGGATGGGGATGGGGGTTGCAAAGGGAGAGAGAGAGAGAGAATCTTAAGTAGCTCCATGCCTAGCAGGAGCTGATATGGGCCTCAATCTCAAAATCCTGAGATTATCACCTGAGCCAAAATTAAGAGTTAGATGCTTAACCGGCTGAGCCACCCAGGGACCCCAACAAACACTTTTTTAAGAATAGGTTTCCCTTAGAATAAGTTTTTAGATTAATTCCTACTAAATGTTTCTAGTTCTATTTCCATTATTAATTTAGGGTTTAGAAACATTAAATAGAATTAATGCTCATGAAGGGTGGCAGAAACAGGCATAAAACAAGGAGGACACAAAACTTTCAGGACAGAATGAAATATTTTTGTTTTCACTTTTTAATCATGTAAATATCATTGCAATATCAATACATTTGTTTTGTCAAATGCTTTATCGATGAGCTTCACTTCACAAATTTTCTGATTTGCTCTTAAATGTGCTGTGTCCATTTATAAATGTAACTCAGGTTCCCACATGTCTCTTCAGCTGTGCACACACGCTCACATACGCTCGCACGTACATATGCATTGCAGTTTTTCCCCCAAAAGGAAAGGTGAAGGAGAAATCTACAGGGATGTGTGAGAATGAGACAGATGACTATGACATCCTTGAGTGTACCTTTTTATATAGCTTTATATTTTGAACCATATAAACATATTCAAATAACAGTATTTAATAAGGAATAATGAGGAAATTAACCCTAAAATTTGAATGTAAACATAAACCAGGGAGCCTAACTGTATATAAAACATAACCACACATGTATGAAAGAATGAACTCAAATAACATTTGACCACAGTACTTTGCCTATATATTCTTTGTAACAAGTATTCTGAGGAAATAAGTAGCAAAATAAATTTTGACTTTTACATGGTAGATGTGTCATTAATGGTGGTATTGATTAAAAAAAAGAAAAAAATAGGGGTATTGATGAATTGATTCTGGAACTCTTTTGTATGTATCATATAATAGTGTGAATGAGTAATATATTGATGTTCTGTGGTCTTAAGTTTTTCGTTGGAGAGGGAGATAAAAATATAGATTGAGGGAATATGAAAAAAACTCTGTTAACAAATTTCAACTGGAGATATCACTTTTAAAAAATCATGATTTAAAAAGGCTTTCCTGGGGTGCCTGGGTGGCTCAGTGGGTTAAAGCCTCTGCCTACTGCTCGCGTTGTGATCCCAGGGTCCTGGAATCGAGCCCCGCATTGGGCTCTCTGCTCAGCATGGATCCTATTTCCCCTCTCTCTCTCTGCCTGCCTCTCTGCCTACTTGTGATCTCTGTCTGTCAAATGAATAAATAAAATGTTTAAGAAAAAATAAAAAGGCTTTCCTTTAGTTTTGTCAACTGAAAGGCATGGGAGCAATGGTACTCTAGTATCCAATGAGCTTACCTCAAGACCTTCCTGACGTATCCTGGTGCGGTGGAGGTGGGGGTAAGGGGCAGAAGGGCTCACCACGAAGAGGCGTGTATGCTATTTCCACTTTATTATAAGGACAATAATGTATGTAATTGTAGGGAGAGGACTGTGTGAAAGAAGGGATTATTGGACTGGTATGGTGATGAGGTAAACTCACCCTGTCATTCACTGGCGATGTGATTCACTGCCTTAGTTTTCTGCCTTAGTTTTAACATTTATTAAATAGATGTAACAGTAGTTCTGGTCTCCCTGGATGAGGAGCACTTAGCTAAAATATGCTTCTCTAGCCCAACACAAGTATCCCCAACTCTTCCCAGGGACAATTTTTTTTTCCTTCGATGTATTAATAACATTGATAAAGTTGCAGTTGGTTATAGCCCTTCTGCTTCTCATTTTTGCTGCCTGTACCAGATCTTACTAAAATCCGTCAATGGTCAGACTGTTGTTTCTAGGCTACATCGGAACACAACATGCTAAGTAATGTGAGAGGGCAAGCAAAGCCTTCTAACCAGAGGTGAATTCTCTTCTAAAAAATCTTTGTTTATTCACAACTAGAGAGTCTTCATAATAACTTATAGTGTAAGGGATCACAGAAAGATCTAACGCTCCTACGTTCGAACGAGCCTCCAGTGCCCACAGCCTTCTAGTGCTGGCAATCCATAGACCCTCTGCTCCCAAATTCTGGCTTCTCTGTGTGTGTGTGTTCTGTTGTTTCCTCTTCCCTGTGGTCCCCAGACTTGCTCTTAGAGATTTTTTTTCCAATGTCCTCGCTTCCTGCTACTCCCCTTTTTGGGTATTTATTTCCTTTAACCCAGTGCTCCTGAGGCTCAGTTCAGCTCAGTTTCTAAGGCCCCAGATTGGATGCCATTGTCCTAGAGAATAGGACTAAGGCAATATTTTGTACAACTTTGTGTCCCCTCTTAGTTTTTTTCTAAGTATGTGTGAATTTAATGGCCAAATCTGTTGTTGTTGTTGTTGTTGTTGTTGTTGGGGGGGGGGTTTGGGTTTTTTTGGTTTGTTTTTAGTTGCTTGTAAATGCCTTGAGCTTTTTACATTGAGGATTATGTTGTCCTAGCTGTGACATCATGGAACTGAGCAAACAATCTTTCTTTTTTTTAAGATTTTATTTATTTATTTATTTGAGAGACAGAAAGAGAGTGCAAGTATGAGCATGAGCAGTGGGAGGGACAGAGGAAGAGGGAGAAGCAGACTCTCTGCTGAGCAGGGACCCCAAAGTGGGGTGGGTTACCAGGACTCTGGGATCATGACCTGTACCGAAGGCAGACACTTAACCAACTAAACTACCCAGACCCCTCTGAGCAAGAGGTCTTAATAGAAATGGACAGATTTAACTTTGGTTGAACACTAAGAACCTATAACACATTTGTCTTTATTTTTTATTTACACTGATTTACTGCAAGAGATTGTATTGCAAAATCATATGCCATTTATCTTTGTTTTGCTCCTTAACATGCATGACCATCTTATCTTGAGTTTATGCTTAAAAGGTTAATATTGCTATTAGTTACTTGGAGACCTCTTCACTCTTCCCCTTTCCCATTTATACAGATACAATATTTACCCAAAAAGGATATTGCACCAGAGAAAGGAATATTCCATTTGGTCAATTAACTGAAAGTCTAACACAAATTATTTCCAATTTAATGTGATTTTCTTTCCACTTCTAAGACTAATTTTATGTAGCGGAAGGAAAATAATAGGGTTGGAGAAGAGAAGCAAAAATACATATAGTACTTCTTTAAGAAACTAGTCTTCATTCAGCTTGAACCAACAACTAAATAATTCTCATAAACTGGAACACTTCTAGTTAGCAGAAGGGAAAACTAGGGCTTAAGTAACTTGCTTAAGATCTTTTCAAAAACAAGTAGTTAAGGTTGGGATCCTGAACCCAGAGCTTATATTCTGATAAGTTGGTCTATAACACAGCCATAACAAATTTACTTGATGTTTGACTTCTATAAATTTTCAGTTATACTAAGTTCTGTATATTAAAGAATGCAACAATGGACATTTCTAGCAATTTTTCCTTTAGCGCCAAATAACGGGAAGATATCAAGCCAATAAGATGTCTTCTTCTATGACCTTAAGGGCCATTAAACCTGAATTTGTTTCTCAGAAGGGCAAGGATTCCAAGTGTAATTTCCGTATTCTGATTCCATGATCCTAAATTATAGAAACAATACACATTCTAAAAATAGCATTTATAATGCTTGAAGCATTGGTAAGAATTCTTCCTATAGCATCTTTCATAAGCTTAAGGAATGCTTTGCCTGCCCAGGAAAACCAAGCCCACTAAGACAGTAAGTAGCTTGCTTTTCTCAGTTTACCATCGTGAGTGAAGGTGCTTGCCCGAGTCTTTTGAGAACACTGGGAATCACAGGAGGCATCCACTAGCAGTGCTGAGTAATAAAGGCATAGGTTTTATCAGTCAGCTTTAGAGAGTAGTTCAGACAACTGTCCGGAACACTTATGGAAGGGTTTCATGGTTAAGAGTACAGGACTTGGGCAGGTTACCAAGGTATAAATCCCGTCTCCATCTCTAGGTCTGTGAACTTCAGCAGGGCTTTTCTAGCTCTTTCTTAGCTGCTTCCTTGATAAAGGGGGCATGTAATTGTACTTATCTCACATGTATTCTGAGAATTATATGGGTTAAAAGCATATAAATCTCTTCCACAGTGTCTGGTACACAAGAAGTTTAGCTCAATAAATGTTAGCTATTAATAAATAAGAAACAATACTGTAAGACCTGGGTCTAACCAGTATAAAGACAAGCAACATGATTATGAGCACAAATAATAGAAAACTGAAAAAAGAAACTACATAGTAGACAAAATATATTTTTGCTGAGTTTACAAAAATGGCAGTTTGGTACTTCATCAATATTTCCTAATTTTTACTTGTACATTTTGAGGCTGTTTTGGTAAGTGTGATGTCAAAATTAATAACCATAATGGCCTATTATATTTATACTATATTTGTGGTCACAAAGTACTTTCAAGGCATTTTGCTTTGCAACAACTCCTTGAGATCAATAACATACCCTTGTTTTACTAGTAAAGAAATGGAGGGTTAGAAAAAAAAAAAAGGTTATTTTTTTAAAAAGGCAGAATTGGGACTCAAGCAGGTTTTTTTTTTTTTCCATTCTAAGTTTCTAAATTTTCTTCCATAGGAGTATGAAGAATGTAGATAAAGTGGTTTATATACTTTAACACAATCAGCAAAAAGTATTCAGTTGGATTTAGATTGCCTCAAAAATTCAACCACTTCTACTTAAATAATTTGCAATATGAAATTTCAAAGTTTTGATGCAAATGCACAAATCACTTGGAGACAAAGCTTGCTTTTTCCTTATAATTGAAAGATAGGGTCTTGGTGTCATTCTTGCTATTACTCCAATTTAAATGAACAGTGAACATATGCCATCAATCGATTCTTATCTTAGCATTCTAAATGAAACTGTTTCGAATTGGTGTTTAATTTTTTTATTAACATATAATGTATTATTAGACCCAGGGGTACAGGTCTGTGAATCGCCAGGTTTACACACTTCACAGCACTCACCATAGCACATACCCTCCCCACTGTCCATAACCCAATCACCCTCTCCCTCCCCACCTCCCCCCAGCAACCCTCAATTTGTTTTGTGAGATTAAGAGTCTCTTATGGTCTAATTGGTGTTTTAAAGCAGACTAGTAATTGTTGAACATAAATGACATACAATTTACTACTTAAACATGGACCTCGTTCTTCAAATTTCATATAAACTGAAAGTTAAACTCACTAGTTCTGTAATAACTGATGCTGAAGCACAAGGATAGAGAATCAATGTGAGGTTAAACATTCATGTTAAAATATAAAGAATTAGGTTTGTTGTCTGAAACTACTCAGATGTTCCTTATACTGATATGTCTAAATGTGTTTCTATCCTAAGAAGTATGTGATCCCTGAACAGCTGAGATATTTACATGTTATCTGGGAAAAGTATGAACCAAATGATCTCCAGTTACTTTCTAGCTCCATAGCTCTGTGACATTTCAGAGGCTTTAGCGGCATCATATTATTGGTGAACTTTATTAGAAAAGAAATCAACTTTTTACATTCAGAGTGGATGAGATCTGAAAACTTTTCCAAAGGTTACTTCATATGTGTGTTACTTTAATGAGTACTTTCTAAATGATTGCGATTTCAATGCCATTTGTATTTAGAAAATGGGGAATGTTATCAATTATCCCATATATATTCTAAATAATGACAGTCCCGGGGGGATCAATAGGTCTTTAATATATAATGTTAAATAAGGACATAAAAGTATTACATAACATTTAACTAGATTTAGGAATGATGTTGTTAGGGTGGTAAGTGCTCCTATTTCCTGCATCTTTTAGATAGTGTAATGACACATGTGCTGTTATTCAACTGTGGAAAAGTTGAGCAAGGAGGAAGTCTAATCCAAACTCTTTACTTTTCATCAATTATTCATTCATTAAACATTTTTTGAGAACTTTTACGTGCCAGACACTCTTTGAGTCACTAAGGTTACATCTGTGCATGAAAGAGACAAAGTCCCACCCTTGTGGCACTAGCATTCCTATATGGGGAGCTCAATAAAAGATACAGTAAATGAGAAAAAATGTGTAGTGCTCTAAACAGTGATAAGTGCTATGGAGAAAAATAAACCAGGGAACATGTTGGCAAGGGATTGAAATTGTAAAGAAGATGGTGATGGAAGGCCTCCCTGAGGAAACAACATTCAAGGGAAGACCTGTGAAGATGGAAGGTATTCTTGCAGACAGAATATGAAGCACAAAGTTTCCAGACTTTTTCCCTGCAGTAGAAGATGCTTGCCTGCCTTCCTTCCTTCTTCTTTTCTTTCCTAACAGAAAGGAGGTCCAACGGTTGGAGTGGAATGAAGGAAGCAAAAGTGATGGGTTAGGGAAATAAGTGGTAGGTGGAAGCCATGGTAAGTAAGGTCTTTGGTTTTTTCTCTAAATGATACGGGAGGCCATTAGAAGTTTTAAGCACAGGAATGGCCTGATTTTACTTAGCAGTAGTCTGGCAGCTGATTTGAGAATACAGTGAATGGGGACATGAAAAGACGCAATGAGTCAAGTTAAAACATTTCAGTAATCCAAGCAAAAATGATGGGAGCTGGGACCAAAATGTGAAGTGAAGATGGTGAGAATCTGAGTATATTTTGCAACTAGAACTCAAAATTAGGTACCACTGAAGCTGAGAAAAATCTAGGCCTGGAGAAACTGTGGCTTGACTAAGAATAGTTGACCTAAAGATGCCTTCAACAGACTAATGGATGAAGAAGACAAGGTCCATATATACAATGGAATATTATGCCTCCATCAGAATGGATGAATACTCAACTTTTGAATCAACATGGATGGAACTGGAGGAGATTATGCTGATTGAAATAAGTCTAGCAGAGAGAGTCAATTACCATATGATTTCACTTACTTCTGGAGCATAAGGAATAACATGGAGGACATTAGGAGAAGGAAAGGAAAAGTGAATTGGGGGAAATCAGAGCGGGAGACGAATCATGAGAGACTGTGGACTGAGAAACAAACCTAGGGTTTGGGAAGGGAGGAGGATGGGGGTTTAGGTGAGCCTGGTGGTGGGTGCTAAGGAGGGCACATATTGCATGGAGCACTGCATGTGGTGAGTAAAGAACGAATCTCGGAACACTGGGGGAAAAAAAAAGAAAAAAAGAATGGTTGGCATGTTGCTTACTGCAGAGCTGAGAGAGGGGCATAGGTCTTCTACCCCATTGGATATTCCTCCCCAAAACCTCACTTGTATAAGAATGGGAATTACTCATTCTTTGAAATCACAGTGGAGCATGAAAAATATTACTTAAATGAGTGTGTCAGAATTCATGGTTTTAAATTAAGTGGGATATTTCAAAGGGTTCCCATGTTTTATATCAATTTGTCCTAAAGTTCAAGTTCATTTGCCTGACATACTGGACAGGGTAGATCTGGGTTGATTTTTGTCTGTTTATCTAAGTGGTTAACATCTGACTCTATTCCTTCACTTATTCATCAGCTTTTAAAATGATTCTTGAGTGCCTGTTAGGATGCTAGATCCTGGAGGCTTAGCTACTACCTGTCTTCACTGACACCTCACCCTGGCTGCCCTCAGACACTATTGGTCACTACTTTGTATTACTGGGTCACCGATAGGTACCTCTCCTGTAACGTTTACCACCTGAATTACATTTATCTGTTTAATTGCCTGACTTCCTCATGAACTTTTAAGCAATTTGAGTTCAGGATTTAGTCTTGCATTTTTCAGTTCAGGAACAGTCTTTGCATTTTTAAAAACTAGCATAATGCCTTCCACATAGTAGGTAGTCACTGAAGGGTGAATTAGTCAGTTTTACTCAGAAAAATCTGGCTTTTTGGGACACTTTCTACTTTTTTCTTTGATCTCATTCTTTGTGAGGTGAATGATCAATTAAAAAGGATCACTGAAAAGTCACAAAACATTATTTGATTAATAACCTATAATTAGATCTCTGAGATTTTGAATGCATAAAATCAAATATATGCCAGAAGATAAAAATTATGGTTGATCTGATGCTTTGGGACAAAATCTTAGTGAATTAGCAATGATTATTTTCACTTGTATCTTGTGTATTCACTTTCCTAAAGAAGCTTTTAAAAATAAGATTTATTCCTGAATTTATCAAATATTTATTGAACACTTATTATGTCAGGATTTTCCAATGCTGTTTGTTCACAAGATGCTTTTGGGTGGTATAGGGGCATTTTTAATTTTTGGTTTTTTTTTTTTAAATTTGTTTATATTAATGTGTAACTCATGGAAATTATTTTTTAGGAAAAGTTTAGATTAAAAGGTAAGCTGATTAAAAAGCAAGTTAAAACGGGCGCCTGGATGGCTCAGTGGTTAAAGCCTCTGCCTCTGGCTCAGGTCATGATCTCAGGGTCCTTGGATCGAGTCCCGCATCAGGCTCTCTGCTCAGCAGGGAGCCTGCCTCCTCCTCCTGTCTCTCTCTGCCTGCCTTTCTGCCTACTTGTGATCTGTCAAAAAAAAAAAAAAAAAGCAAGTTAAAAGTAAGATTAAAAGGAAGTTAGATTAAACAGTAAGTTGAGGAGAAATGTCACATTAGTCACAAAGTAAAATAGTGAGGGACATGTACAGATATTATCAGTGTGAAAGATATTATGCCATGAATCATAAAGTGGCAACCAAGAGATTTCTGCAGAGACTCCTCTCTGACTAGCCAAATGGACTGTGAAGTATTTCTGCTGATACTGAAGCTTAGTTTCATGAAGAGATAGCATGTTTTTCTAGTTTTAAGGAGAAAAGGATCAGTATTGCACATTTCTTTCCAGTTTTAAGGTTTAAGGAGAAAAGGATCAGCATTGCAGATCTTCTTGTTACTGTTGGCTTCAAATTTGCCCAGGTGAGTGCCATAAACCCTCCTAACTCTTTGATCTGATCTGGATCTCTCACTTCCCATTTTTCCCTTTTGTTTTTCTTTTTATCTTGACCTCTTTTGTCTTTTAAAATCCTTACTGTCCATATCATCAACAAGAGCAAGTTCAAAGAGATAGAAGAACGTGCTTAAATTTGCATCATGAGAAAGGGAGATTAATCCTCTACCATCTCCTTGAATTTTATCTAAGCAGTTTTATAGTGAAATGAGCATCAAGACAAGTAATTTTGAGCACCAGTCAAAGCTTTTAAGTGCTCTGTGGTTAATTCTGTCTCTTTTTGTTGTTGTTAATAAAAATCAAACTTTGCCTTATTTAAAATAAAACTTAGAGGATGAGGACAACTGAAGTTACATTTTATGTGTTGCATTTTTAAGATATAACAAACTTTGAAACTTTTCTGTAAGTGTATTTGAAACACAAGGACTCATGGGATGCAAAAGTGTTGCTTGATCCAACTTAGATTTCCACCCCCCCCTTTGGGTTTATTTCAAACCCCACCATAACTATCTGAAATAATTATTTAACTGGTGAAACTTTTGAGATTCTAATAAATGTTCACGTTTGATTACAATATGGTTATCTCCAGCCAGATTCCAGTAGAGACAAACCCAATAAAAGTTGTAACTCAATAAGATATATTTCTACCAATTTTGCAGCTCTTAAAATATCAACTGACACTGCTAAATAAAAGTTCCATCATTTTCCCTATTTGTTTTTAGTTTCAGTGCATAATTTTACAATTTAAAAGGTTGGTCAATAGAAACTGACAAGAGAAATAAAACCAAACCAATTTTATTTCATTTAGCATCTATTGATCATACTTTGAGCTGTTTAAATATTTCTTCCTGCAACCTCCCATAAAGTCATTTATACCTAGAAAAGAGTTGGGAATTGATATATAAGCTGAAGGGGATAACTAGGGTACTGTTGATAGATCGTTTAGATCTCATTTTTCCTCATTATATTTCCCAGAATGTTAGTGAAGGAGTCTTCTACACCACAGGTTTATCCTTTTGGGATTTTTTTCCCTCTCAGATCACTCAAGTAATGCTGGAAGGATCAAGGCTATTTGCTGCATTTTCTCAATATCCAGTATTATCTGGATTTTAGGTCCCCCCAAAACCCAAGTGTATGGGACTTCTCCTTTTCATGGGAAATTTTTCCTGTGTTGGATACACCAGATTATTTATTGACAGTTAAGCTAAAGAACAAGGTTTATCAAAATTTAGTGTGCATACATACGAATTGCCCAGGAAGTTTGTTAATGTTCAGATTTTGTATGGTAGGTTTGGGGTGAGGTCTGAGATTCTGCATTTCTAACCAGAAACTCCATGATGCTTTTGCTCTTTATATAGGAAACACCCTTTGAGCAGCAAGGATATACAGCAAAGTTGTTCATCATAATGTTGTTGAGGATTGCCTATATTGGAATTAGCTGGGAGTAGTGGTGCTATTTAGAATGCAGGGTTTTCATCCTCAGTCTGTTTTTACAGAGACAAAATCTATGGAGATACCCTTTACTCCTAGGAACAAGCATTTTAAAACAAGTGCTCCAGGTTATTTTTACATACATTCAATTAAAACAACAACCACCACCACGAGTTTGCATAGTTCTGTGCTTTTCCTGGGAGCAGAGAGAGGGGTAAGTAGGTATGGAAAGAGTGAACTAAGAGGTAACAGTGGTGTACCCTCCTTGGAAATTTGTCTGATGTTGTGGAACATGAAAATGTGCATGTTAGTATTTCAGAAGATGCTCTGATTACTTATTCTTGAGAATTGAAAGAAAAAGAAGACCTTATCTTTTATGTCACTTACCTTAGATTAACTGCAAAGTTCTCTTTTAAAACTAGCTGTCCTTATAATCTATTTAGTCCAAAAGATAACTTGCTTTAGAGTATGATCGTGAAACAACTTGAAGTTAATGAAATCCTTCCTGTTGATGCCTTTCTATCACTTTTCTTCCCACCTCTTTTCTGCTTACCCTTTAATACCCAGACCTGCTATCCTTTCCATCTACCTGAAAGCTTTCCTTGGGCAAGCTAGTAACAGATGTTAAGAAGTATTAAAAATGCTCATCATCTTTAGTTCATCTACGTGGCATAGTCACCTGCGCATCTGGCTCTTGGTCATGGCTCTGATCTTGATTTCAGACTGTGAGTTCAAGCCCTGTGTTGGGCTCCATGCTCGGTGTGGAGCCTACTTAGGAAAAACTAAAATGTTCATCATCTTTGATTCAATAATTCTATTTAACAGATATATTCTTAAGGGGCACCTGGGTGACTCAGTGGGTTAAGCCTCTGCCTTTGGCTCAGGTCATGATCTCAGGGTCCTGGGATTGGGCCCCACATCCGGCTTTCTGCTCAGAAGGGAACCTGCTTCCCTCTCCCCCTCTGCCTGCCTCTTTGCCTATTTGTGATATCTCTCTGACGAATAAAGAAATAAAATCTTTAAAAAAAAAGATATATCCTTAAGAATCAATTGGAAAGGATTAAAGGATAGTCAAAACAATGATCATAATACAGACTGAAAGCCATCTTTGTCCTTTGGACAATTGTCTCAATAAATTATAATATATTTTCCCATTGAAATGCTATGTCACTGGTAAGAATGATGATAGATTCATGTTTATTGCCAAAGAAAGATGTTCTTGATATTTTGTTAAATGAAAGAGGATTTACAGAACATTATGTTAATAGTAGTGATCATATTTAAGATAAATACCATATTTAGTTCACTGATCTGGTCTAATTGGTTAACATGGAAACTCTAAATAAATATTTGTTGGTTGAATGAATATGTGGAGTACTTTATATACACCAGGGATTGTTCTAAGAAATATACTTCTTTTAAATCATTATTTTTATAATAATCCTCTAAGATAGATACCATGACCCATATATTATAGAGGAAAAAACTGATGCTCAGAGGGATTAAGCAGATTTTCTGAAGTCATGAAAGCAATATTGCAAGACCTGTGTTTTGAATGATTTGATTCAACCAATGTCTTCCTTTATTTTTTGGTTTTCATTATTTTAAAAACTTGTCCATATAAATCGAAGAAAACGTTCTTTAAATGTTCATAGCAAGCTATCAATGGTGGGTAATTGTGATCTGGATGATGGATGATGGTGATTTTTTTTTCCTTGTGTATATATTTTCATGGTTCCAAAATGGACATAATAATTTGTTATTTCTGTAATAAAATACCTACATTACAGAGGTATTTTGTAATACCTCTAGTTGGATGGTTTCACTGCCATCACCAACAAAAGGCTCTCTGGCCTGTTTCTTTCTGGAAAGAATGAATCATTCCCTTTGCCATGTATTATGTCAAAACCCAGTTCTACTCCTTTTTGCTCTATTCACTCTTTAATAATAATTACTGTTTTGGTGTTGTTCTTTCCAACTTGACCAAGTTGGAGAATGTATTTTGTCTTTTTATTTTTAAAGTTAATAAAATGCCTGGGGAACCAGACACATATCCAAAGAGATTTATTTAATTGAGAAAGAACTTTAAAATAGTAAAATCACTGTTAGTCATTTTATTTTTCTTTGTTTCCTTTCTTGTTCAGTAAGTATTATGTTCGTTCTAGTCCCTGCCATGGCAGAGTGAGTCTCCACTGCCCTTAATCTCCTACTGCTAAGAGCAGTAGTCACTAAGTGTAAAAAATCAAAACAAAGCACTTTCCCATCTCCCTGATGGAGTAAAAGCAGTGAAGCCCAAATAATGCTTAGTTACCAAAAGCCACGCCAGGTGTCTAATCGAAAGGGTATTGATTTTAGCTAGTAAATAGCCCTTAATATACTTGGAACCTGGGATGAATATGCAGCCGGTAATTAGCTAATAAAGCAAACAAGGGCTGGAGAGAACGTGGCGCAGTTGGATAAGCAGCAGCCTGTCATCCAGGAAGCTTGCCTAGGCCTAGGCCCTCCTCATATAGAGGACTCGAGTTACCTGTAGGACTCCATGCCTAGTGTTTTCAGCCATTAAATAAGGAAAAAACTATAAACCTATCACAGGGGATGAGATACAACTAAAAGCAGTTGTAAATGTTTCGCAAATATTACATGCAATAGAAATGCTTCCTGAAGACAGATGTTGCAATTTAATAATCTTAAGTGGGAAGGTTTAATAACTATTTTAGATCATTAGGATAATGTTTAGTGCCCTAGGATAATTATTAAACAGTTCTAGTTTGCTAAATCATCTGATACTCCAGAGAAGCCCATAGCTTGATTAATTCTCACATTATCCACCAACTGCTCAGTGAAACTGCAAAGTGGCAGAGGCCAGTCGGGAAAAAGAGAAGAGCAAGAGTGAGAAAAGAACTAAGTTAGCCACATACCTCTTGGAGAAAGAAGAAAATCAATGGTGGAGGGTCAGCGAGCTAAGGTGTAAGGAAAAGGGTTAAGGTATGAAGGATCTAACCCTAAGATGATTATTTAGAGGCTGAGAGGTCAACTTCAGTATCCAAATGCATTGGGTTTTTTTGTTTGTTTGTTTTTTTAAGATTTTATTTATTTATTTGACAGAGAGAGATCACAAGTAGGCAGAGAGGCAGGCAGAGAGAGGGGAAAGCATGCTCCCTGCTGAGCAGAGGGCTCGATGTGGAGCTTGATGTGGGGCTCGATGTGGGGCTCGATGTGGGGCTCGATGTGGGGCTCGATCCCAGGACCCTGGGATCATGACCTGAGCCGAAGGCAGAGGCTTAACCCACTGAGCCACCCAGGCGCCCCATCCAAATGCATCGTAACAGACCTGCACAGAGGTGTTTTTTATTTGTTGTTTGTTATGGTTGCTAATAATTTCTTAAGTGACAAAATCATTTTATATAGAAATTCCAGATTTCCAGTTTGTTTTGAAAATTCAGAGTACCTTATCTAATAACACTGAGCCTCATTCCCACATGACAGTAATGGACAAGAGCTGCATAAAGACTGATACTTTTATTTTTTCTAAAGATTTTTATTATGAAAATCTCAAGGCCTACTAAAAAGTAAAAATAAATCTATTCAATTACTACTGTTGTGTTCAACAATTGTTAAGATGTTGCCATATTTATTACAGAATTTGACACCTATATGTAAACATCTCTATTTTTACTGAACCGTATTAAAGTGGATATATCCCTTCACTCTAAATAATTTGGCATACATTTCCAAAAATGAAAGTTTCCCACACAGTTAAAATTTTTCTAAAGATTATTTATTTATTTATTTATTTGAGAGGGAAAGCACACATGCGCGAGGGAAAGCATGAGTTGGGGGAGGAACAGAAGGAGAGGAAGAAGCAGACTTCCCCCTGAGCAGCGAACCTGACACCGAAGACTGGCTTGAACCTGGGACTCCAGGATCAAGAACTGGGATCATGACCTGAGCAGACGCTTAACTGACTGACCCACCCAAGTGTCCCACAACTCCAATATTATTATCATACTGGAAAAAAAATTCAGCCATAATTCTCTTATATAGTTTTATATATATATATGTTTACATATATGTATAGTATTATATACTATATACTAAATACTAAAACTATATATATAGTTTATTTATTTTATATATATAAAAATATAAATAAAATAAATATTTTATTTATATTTATATATAGATTATTTATATATTATAATATATATACACAATACTAAATAATACTAAAACTATATATATAGTTTTATATATATATTTATATATATATATTCAGTCATAATTCTCTTATCTAGTTTTTACTCAGTCCATATTCAAATTTCTTTCTTGCCCCCAAAGTGTCTTTTACACTCATTTTCTTTTCATGCCAGGACTCAATTAAAACACGTGCATTGAATTTGGAGGCATCACATTAGTAACTTTTACACTAGATCGGTCTCCCATCTTTTCTTTTCTTTTCTTCGATGACATCATCTTGTTGAAGGGGTCAGTTGTCTTATGGGCTGGAACTCATATCTAAAGACTTGATTAATTCCAGTTAAACATTTGGGGCAAAAATAATTCAAAGGTCACGATGTGGTCTTCATATTGCATCACACCTTGAGGCATGTAGTATCTTTCTTCCTAGTACCTCTCTTTATCTCAAGTTCAAGTTAAGGTAATGGACTGACCTCGTTGGAGGTAGTATGCTCTCTCCAATTTGCCCCAGACTTCCACCACTCCTTATTCATCTTACATCTAGGCCAAACTCATTTTATCTTGCCTGGGAGGCATCTGTATACTTTGACCGGAAGTGTATCACCTGCTACATTCAGGGCTGTAGGGAGAGCACAGCTCTGCTTCCCCTGGAACAGTAGACTAGTACCTGGTGCCAAGAAGGCTGGAGAGAATGTGGAACACTTGGACAAGCAGCAGCAGCCTGTTATCCAGGAAACTTGCAGAGGTCTAACACCTCCGCATATGGGCCAAACAGGTTGCTCAAGGAGCTCAACAAATATCCATCGATTGACTAAAGTTACAAAAGCTAAAAAAAACAAAAACAAAAACAAAAACAAAAAACTGAAAGGAAATAGGGTGCAAGGACAAACTCCACCATGCGTGCTCCAGGACTCCCCGTGGTTTAGAGAAGACTTATGCCTTTAGATGGGTAGCACAGATTGCAGGGGCTCCTCAGTCACTACTAGGGATACTTGTGAAAAGAAGAATACAGAAGCGGGATTGGGCAGAGGGAGAAGTAGCATTATCGATACAAGCTCCACAAAGCCTCAGTCACCCCCCCCCTCCCCTACCCCAGCCAGCCGGCCCTCCCTGCCCCCTGGGAAGTTCTGGGGTGCCTGCAGCCCATCAGAGTTATCTGTCAGTTACCCAGCTGAGTCTTGATATCCTTGCTTCACTCAGTCATGGGGTAAGCGCTGGCCCAGGAAAGGAATGACCTTGAATGAGGAAGTTCTTTGCAGCAGGGGCAAATTCTGAAGAAGCTCGCCAAAGATGCTTCCTGCAGCTGGCATACTAAGCTCTGCTTGAAGGAAGGTCTGGGTGCTGCAGCAGACTGTCTACCACAGACACCCACGTTTAAAATTTTGTTTTTGTCTCTAAATGAAGCTGTATGGACCATTACTGAGTATTCCTTCTGCTGAGCATTAGCTGGCTAACTGTAACATTCAAATTACACTCTAATTTTTTTAAAAACCAGTTCGGGCATGTCTTTACTTACTAGAAAGCTCAAAAAATACAAAATAAAATGGTCCAGGCATCTCTCAAATTTTAGAAGGCTCTGGTACTGGTTGGATATACCCCAGGGTAGAAAATTGAGCCCATTTACATGGTTGTCAATTGCTTTGGCATCTTGAATGAAAAATACCTTGTAAATATCAGTGGTGTATTGAAGGGCTGGCTCCATAAGGAGAGATTGGCATTAGTGCCAAAGGGAAATAAATGAAGGAAGCTGTATTAGTTTCCCATGGCTACTATAAGAAATTACCTTAAGCTTGTTGCTTTAAACAATAGGAATATGTTCTCCCATGGATCTGGAGGCCAGAAGTTCAAAGTCAATATTACTGGACTAAAATCAGTGGTCAGCAGGGCTTCACTTTCTTCAAAGGATCTAAGGGAGAATGAATTCCTTGCTTCTTCCAGCTTCTGATGGCTGTTGGCATTTCTTGGCTGTGTCTGCTCTACTCCAATCTGCATCCATGATCTCAATGTCTTTTACTCTTCTGTCTGTGTAAAATCTCCCCATTACTTATAAGGATACTTCCAATTGTGTGTGGGATCCACCCTGATAATTCAGAATAATGTCTCCATCTCAAGATCCTTAATTTAATCTGCAAGCCCCCACTCCCACCCTGTACCTTTTGCAGGTTCCAGGGAGGCCCCCATTCAGCCTACCGGAGGATAGCTCTCATGTCTTTACTTTAGCTTGGTAAGCCTGGGAATTCTTGCTTTTCATCTGGCTAAAGAGCAAACACACCAATTGTGTCCAGGGTAAGCACAATGATGGAGAAACTAGAGTTTCACCTTGGGGTACTTTGAGCTCACTGGAGGAAGACCATCCTTGTGAGAACAGGACTTTTGCTCTGTCTCAAAGCCACAAGAGAACCGGGTTGACCGTGAGGAACACATACTCAGGAAAAATTGTCTTCCTTCACATTTGACTGTTGAAAGATATTTTGAGAACACACGCACTCTAAATTTACTAGGGAAAAAAATTGACATATCCTCACAACAGTTTCTATCTAGCTTCTTATCACACGTCAGGTTTGTCTCAGTTCTTAGAAACCTGACCAGGGTTAAAAGTTCATCAGAAAGGGAAGGGGATTATCTATTTATAGTGTGGTCTAGAGAATTTTAAAATAATAGACTTTCCATTAAACAGTCAAATTTCCCCTTGATGGAAGTTATGTTGAAACATTCTTTCATATTTTATGCCCCCTGGAAGAGCTATTTCAAAAAATAAACCTCAGTATGCAACCCAACGATAACAGAGCAAAGATTCTCTATTTTCCTAATATTCACTTTTCAGCTTTGTGTGATGCTTTTGCCGATAGAGGAGGAAAGGAGATTCACTTTTGAGGCCAAGATATTTGCTGAGGGAACAGCACCTGTTACTCTCTGGCTGGAAAGCTTGTGTGTAAAGTCCCTTCCTCTTGGCTTGGCAGAAATTAGGTCAATGCCCACGTGTTTCAGGCTGCTGAATTAATACACGACATTCTCATTTTAAAGCTAATCATGCACAACATAAGCCCTGACCACTGTTATTGTTGTTCTATTATTGCCGTTTAGATTTATTCATTTTTTAAAATTCACATTATAGCATTACAACCGTGGTCGAGTTTATTTGAATCAGTTACTGCTGAGTTTCAAGCCATCTCCAGGTTATGTAACAGGTATTCAGATGTGGAACTGAGCAAATCTCTGGTTTCTCAGGCTGCTTACCCTTGGCTCAGCCTCCTGTCACTGAATCATCACCAGATTTACTCTGAAGAACCCAATATTCCATTTTGGTTCAGCTCCCACATCAGAACCTCATACTTATTCATGTTCTCTGCATGAGTTTCTTGGGACATTTCTGTTTACCCACAACCTTTCTGCTGCCGTTAAATAGGAGGCTGCGTTCCAGAGTCAACATTATTCAATTTACATCATCAACGTTTGAAAAAGCTTGTTTTCGGGGCTGCTCTGTCCTAGGAACACAGTGGTTGCTTGCCTAAGGAAGGAGTTCACATTTCCTTTACCCTCAAGGCCTTTAAATCTAAGTAAGTTTCATGGTGCCACTTTATATTGATGCTTTAAAAATTTATTTTAAAAATACTTTCCCAGATTCTTATAAAGCAGAAATAAAACTTAAAGTACCCATTTAAAAGTATACTTAGTATTTTTATTTCATCTTTTCAAGGATCATATATTCACCTCATTCTTGATCCTAACTCTGAGAATCACTGACATGGGAAGATTTTCTGTCGGCTATTTTTAGATGTCTCTAATTATGATTTTAAAAAATTCAAGTAACAAGTAGGCAGAGAGGCAGAGATCTACTAAATGAGCTGCTCTAATTGCAAAGCCCCAACCTCACTGGTCTGGTCCTATTTGAGGATTTGTTTTAAGATTTTTGTGCACAGCATTGTTAATCTTTTAGAAACTCTGTGTCAGTTTTTTTTTTTTTTTTTTTTTTTCCTTTGTAAGTGGTAAGCTTGTAGTCTTTGTTTAATGTCTGGTTATCTTCTTAATGTTTGTAACTATTTTAACAACAAATAGGATTATAGGTACAAATAGTACTTCCTAAATTATGTAAAGGTCAGATAATCCCCAATTTAGGATGGCTTGACTTAATGATTTTTTAACTTTACCATCGTGCAAAAGTGGTAAACATTCATTAGAAACCAAACTTTGAATTTTGAATTCGGACTTTTTCTTGGACTAGTGGTATGTCGTACAGTCCTCCTTTCTGATGCTGGGCAGTGGAAGTGAGCTGCAGCTCCCATTCAACCCGGCAATCTCCAGGGTGAACAACCGATGTACTTAACCACCATTCTGGACCCATTTTACCATTCTGTCTTTCATTTTCAGTACAGTTTTCCATACATTACATGAGATTTTCAATATTTTATTATAAAATAAGCTTTGTGTTGGATGATTCTGCCCAACTGTAGGCTAATGTATGTGTTCTGAGCACCTTTAAGGTTGATTAAGCTAAGCTATGTTTTGTAGGTTGGGTATATTAAATATATTTTCAACTTAGGATATTTTTCCACCTATGCTGAGTTTATTGTGACATTACCCCATCATAAGCGGAGGAAGACCTGCACTAAAATAATATAACTGAAGAAATATGTGAGCATACATAGCAATCAGAGCTCAGAATAAAGATGTCTTGGCCCAATTTTGGACCAAGCGAAAGAATGCCTTTCCTTAGGGAAGGAAAATGAAATTGGAGATACTTCTGTGGACAACCTATATGTCAGGACTTTTACAGCTGCTATCCCATTCAATACCAGTGTGGCCATTTGCTAGCTGTGTTATCTTGGGCATGTTACTTAAAAATTTTGTGTGTCAGTTTCCCCATTTTTTGTAAAAGTAAAACAAAATGAAATCAGGAAGCCAAAAACTCAGAGTTATTCTGAGGATTAAAGATTATGTGGACCTTGTTAAGCGCAGGCCCTGTCACAGAGTAAACACTGTGTGACCATTCACTATTGATGCCCTCACTGATAAGGAAACAGGTTCTCAGAGACTAGAGAACATAGGTTAAAGAACTTGGAAGAGGATGCACTTGAAGCCCATACACTGTTCTGTATACCAAGTAGTTGCTCATTTTCATCTTGGTTGTATGTTTAGCTAATCCTGTAAGTTTAGGTAAATTACTTAATACCTTGGGGCCTTGGTTTCATTGTTTGTAAAACAAAAGTGTGGGAGTTAATAACATTTATGGCCCCTTTCAATCCTTATATTCCATAAGTATTATTATGAACATTGGTGACCAATGAACACTTGGGGAAAAATTATTTCTCTAGAAATGGGCAGGGACTAAAACAGTTGACCTTTGGCATATGGTAGATGGTAATAAAAGGTGCTTGTTAGTATCACCAATGCAAGGTTCTCCCCAGGTTGGGGAAAGTTCACCCCCAGCAATAGTGTTTAAGATGTCCTAGCAGCAGGTTGGCTACTCTCCAGGCTTGGGAAAGGAAGGACTTGCTCATTTTGTTTTTCTAGTGCACAGGAAATAATCTAAATTCATCTGATCATGCTACAAATGCAAGATAAATGAATGGTGAGCAAACTCAGGCTTTGGTAAGACAGAAATGACTGAAGAAGGGAAAGCTTTTCAGATTTAGGTAGCCATCTGAGATTGAAAACCCAGGGCAGTCCTGAAGTTTTCTCAGGCACACAAGAAAAAGAATTAGGTGGCACCAAAGTTATTTGATACCCTCAATCTGAAAGACGGTAAACATAATTCCATTCCAAATGCTGAGTCACGCTTATGAGGACAAGAAGAAACACTTAAGAGTCTAACTTTCCTGAGATACAGGTCTTTAGTAGATTGCTTTCTGCTAAAATAATTACTTCATGTTTTAAAATTGCTTCTGGTAAGTGCTTCCCCTCCTACACCCTCACTAAGTTTTTTCCCTTTTTAGTGCTCAATCTGTTTGTTTGTTTTTGTTTTAATTCCATGAGCAAAAAGAAGCTGTAGCAAGTGTCTGTGTGCAGAGAAGATTTTTTTTTTTACATATATATTGTTTGTGGATCTAATGTAATATTTAATCTGAAGAGTAATTCCTAAATTAATGATTATTCCCCTCTTCCCCCCAAACTATCTTAATAGTAAGAAGAAATGGCTTTAAAAAAAAAAAAAGAAAGAAAGAAATTGCTTAAGCATATGGGAAGTTACACTCCTATTAGACAACCTAAGTAGCAACCAAACTTTCAGTGGAATTCTTGTCACAGGAAGCAAGACAAAGGGGGCAGAAATAGGCAGGGAGCTACTTTAGGTACTCATAACTAGTATTCTAAGTTTTAAAGCATTACGTGTAAAGCTAAAAGGAATACTTTTTTTTTTTAAAGATTTTATTTATTTATTTGACAGATAGAGATCACAAGTAGGCAGAGAGGCAGGCAGAGAGAGAGAGAGAGAGAGAGAGAAATAGGAGGAGGAAGCAGGCTCCTTGTTGAGCAGAGAACCCGGTGCTGGGCTCCATCCCAGGACCCTGGGATCATGACCTGAGCCGAAGGCAGAGGCTTTAACCCACTGAGCCACCCAGGGGCCCCCAGGAATACTTTATTTTAATATTGTATTCCTTCCAGAAAATATTGATGGAATAAATAGGGAATCATTTTTAGTTTTGTAAGTTTCTGTGGGTCTTAAAGAAGAGTATTGTAAACCCCAGCATTTTGAAATTATCTAGTGTTTATATTTAAAAATTAACATTATTTTTACCACTTTTGTCTTGAACAAGTGGATGCCAAAGTTACGTTGAATAATTATAAATTATCATGTTTTATGCAGTAATTGGAATTAACTTTTATAAAAATTTTCTATTTTTAAATTATTTTTCCAGGCTGTAGTTAAGATGAGATGTATGTGTAGAGGTTGGGGAAGTGGAAACAGAGGTAGGTTGCTTAGAAAAAGAAGATCCAGAGTAAACTGTAGGCTCATCATGGTTGTTTCTTATCTCTCTTCCCCTAAGCCCTCCCATACGTACCTTTTCCTTCAGTGCCTTTCCTAAATTCCACCAGATGTCTAGTGTCTTTCTGCTTTCCTTTCGTTAAGTTGGGCCCCAGTTTTGGCAAATGAAATCATGTCTGATACTTCTGACTTTTCTCAACTCCTCAAAATTCTTTACTTTCTCCCATGTTCTATTCCATTAGGTGCTGGCTTGGGTTTAGACCCTTATGGATAGTCACAGGTTATTAAGAACTGAATTCCTACTGGCTTGTTAGCTACCAAGGTGACCAGGACTTGCAGGGAAAATAAGCAGGGTCTGGAACAAATAGGGTGTGGAACAAATCATTTACTTAAATTTTCACTTCAAATCAATAAACACTTATCAAACTTCTATTATGTTATAGGCACTGTGCTAGCACCAGAGTACAAAAGTAAATAGGTGGTCCATTTTCCAAGAACTGATCTGTTCTGGGAGAATTAGTGGGAAGGAAATACAGGACTAGCACCTCAATTCAAGAAGATTATTCATTTTCTATGTAAAATATTGCTCTTTTAGATAAATGTTTGGGATTTGAAAAAAATCTGAAAACATTGGTTTATTACAGGGGTTCTCATTAGAATCACCTGGGGGAACTTTTCTTGTGAACAGTTGTTCACAAGCTTTAGTGTGTAAGAGAATCACTGGAAGGGCTTGTTAAATCAGAAAGGCATCAGCCCCAGATTTTAGGAATCACACAGTTGGGAGTGAAGCCGAGAATTTGTATTTCTACGTTCTTAGGTGATGCTGCTGGCTGCTGGCTCCCTTGGCTATCCTTTGAAAGCCAGTTTTAAAATGTAAGACTCTCCGGGTTGAATCTACAGAGTGATTCACTTGGTGTGAACCTGGGATCGATCGTTTTATACCCGCCTTTCCATTCTAATATGTACCCAAAGTTGGGAACCTGGATAGACTGGTTTCCTGAAGTTACTGAGTTTGGGACCCAATGAATCTACACATTCCTTTATGTCAGTTACAATTTTACGGGCATTTAAGGAAATTGACTTAATAAGTAATTGGCTGAAAAAAACCCACCATTGCGATTTGGGTTCAAAGTAATTTGGCTGCCTTCCTTTGGAAGGCCTTTCCAACCCTCCCCTGGGTATTTTTCAACACCAAGGTAGAAACCTTACTTGCAAAACTCCCAGAGGTTGTGGGAGGAAAGGTCTTAAAGAAATGGGGTCCATTTGAACCCCATCTGCGTCCTCCCTGGGTCCATTTGGGCTTGCCTAGCCACTTGCAGTTCCAAGTGAGCTGGGCATGCTCAGTGGGCAGGGTCGGTTTTAGGGGGTGCATCTGGGAAGCCTGCTGCTCTGCAGCGGGGCTCTCCGCCTCCCCCCACCTGTATGAGGCTGGACCTGAGGAGCCAATGCTCGGCATCCCACCTTCTGGTGCTTGGGCTTGGCCTTCCCTGCGGGTTCCCGCGCTGACATTCAGCGGGCAGGTCAGGAGGCCGAGCGCGCCTACAGGAGCGCGCGGGGAGAGCCCGAGCGAGGGCTTTGGGCTCTGACGGCCTGGTCCCAGGGGTCCACCCGTTTCCTAGAAGCGTTTCTAGGCCCAGGGAAGCCTTTCTGCTGAGGAAGAGAAGCCAGATTCGGGGGCGGGCGGCGAGAAATCAGGTAAGCCAGCCTGCCAGCATGCAGACGGTCAAGAGTCTCCTCTCTCCGGGACAGGTGGCGAGGGCGGCCCGCGTGGGGAAGGCAGAGGCAATCGGAACCTCCCCCATATTCCCCAGGCCTAGACGAGCCCAGGCTTTCTTGTCTGCCAGGCGGCCGACAAGGCGGGGCGCAGGGCAGGAACCGCAGCCAGGGGCGAGGGCCCGCGCAATGGCGCGCCGCCGCCCCACCCGGCGGGACCCGCGGCCGCGTGTCCTCGTCCGGTCACGTTCATTGGGCGACGGAGACCTCGATCGCTCGCCACCCGCTGGTTCGCGACGCTTCACCCCCTACCCCGGCCCCGGCTCCCGCCTCCACTTCCGTGTCTCCCCGCTGGGCCGGAGAAGCCTGGGCCCGAGGAATCTGGGCTGGATGCAGCGGTCGCGCCGCCCAGGCCAACCCCTGGGGAGGGAGGAGGAGCAGGAGCGGGAGGAGGAAGTCGCGGGAGAGGCGGGGGTGCGGCGGCGCGGGGCGCGTCGGGTTACACTGGCTCGGGCTGCCGGGGATTGACAGCCACGCGCGCCTGGCCGCGAGGATCAGGGCCGAGGGTCTGGTTCGGGGGGAGGCAGAGACTCCGCCCCACCGGGAGGAACTGTGCGCTCCTGCTCTCCCCTCGCGCGAGAGGATCAATCTCAGGTGTGTGCTTCCTGGGCGACCCCTTTTCCCCGCCCCCAGGATCATAGGGGAGAGCGGTCTCTTTCCGACCCGCGTGAGTCCCCTAGGACCCCGGTGTAGGGTGGGGTGGTGGCGGGGTTCTTGGGAGAAGATTGAGAATTTCTCCCAACAGAAGGTGGCCTCCTTCTCAGGCAGAGTTTAGCTCTTTACATTTTGGAGGGCGGTGGGGTTAAGATACATTTTGGGCAAGCGTCGGTAGCTAATTGAAAGTTTCCTACAAACTTTTGGCTTGTGGGTGTCGCTTCTCTGATGAGAAGGACTGTTGCTCCCTTCTGAAGCAAGGGAGGGAAAGATTCTAGAACGGTGCTGAGGCTCTCTTTTGAGAACCTTGGGTGCTGGAGTGTGACAGTTATAGGAGGAAATGGAAAGTGTACACCGATGTACTTAAAGCAGCCTCCTCTCTCCATGTAGTAGCGTCTCTGAGCAAAAATAGATTTGCAGAGTGCTTTGGCAGAAAGGTGTAGCCCTGTGAATGAAGTGTTGCTCTTACCACTTAGTTTCTAGACAGCCTTCCACCTTATGCGCAGGAGGATTCACTCCCCAACCGCCTTCCTTAAGAGTTTCCAAGTAATTTACAAACACAAATTCTCAGTCGTAGTGACATGGGCCAACCCACACTGCACATCACATTATACGTATCATGGGAGGCAGTTATAGAAATAGCTAGCTAACAGTTAATTTAGTCGACTTATAAATAGTCTTGTATAAATAGTTGAGGGAAGGAAGGGTAAGTTACACCGTTTGTTGCTTTAAACAAAACTGTTAGAATTTTGCATATGTTTCAAGTTTAAGAGTTTGTGAAGTTTATTTTTGGACCATGGAGGATAATGGGAATGGCCACACTGGGGCCAGGCACTTCCTGACTGCTCCCAGCTACTGTGATCTTGCAGGCTGTCCAGTGAGAGCTGGGTGCCATTGCCCAATGGATACTATACGCAACCTGGGGAACTTTATGATGTGGATATTGAAACCACTCTGTGATCCTCTTAAGGACATATGTCAAGTTACAATGCTCCCTTGATTTTTAAAAATCAGCTTTTCAAATAAAGCATTACCTTGGTAAAAAGTGGATAAAATATGGAATTTTAGGTTTGACAGACAACATAGGTGGAGCTGTCCTGATTTCTCACATGGTCACTTAGTAAAGAAATTCTGAGCAGCATTAAAGTGCTACTTTTTCCCCCCTTTTGGGGGAGGGGTAGAGGGAGAGGGAAAGAAATCTTAAGCAAACCTATGCCTAGTGCCTAGCCAGACACAGGGCTCAGTCTCACAGCCCTGAGATCATGACCTTAGCCGGAATCAAGAGTCCGATGCTTAATCCACTGAGCCACCAAGGTTCCCCCTTCTCTCTGATTTATTAAAAGATGTATTGAGGGCTCAGTAATTGACAACAGGGCTACAGTTACCAGTTGTAGTGGGTTTTACCCCCTCCTCCTTTAGTTCATGTAACTAATCTCATTAAAGCTATTTAAAAAGATTTGACTGTCGCTGTAAGTAAATCATATTGGCAAACTATTACAACTCTAAAATTATTCTGTTGGGTTGTTTTCTGTCTTTCATCCCTGGAAGGTAAATTCTGTGAGGAGGATTGGTCTGCTTCACTCGCATTTCTGTTCCTAATGTTTAAAGTGGTGACTAGCTTGTAATAAGTGCTCAATAAATATTTTCTCAATGAGTGACTGAACTGCGGGACAAACTCTAGCTGAGTGTAGTTGGGGGAAGAAAATAAGACCATGGCCTTAGGTAAGTTATTCAAACTCACCGAGCCTCAATTGTCTCATTGGCAAAATGTGGATAATAGAATATGATATAGCACATGTAAAACTGCTAGTGATGTTAGGTGGTAGACTTCAAAATATTATCTCCCTTCCTTCTTATATATTTTTCTTTATATATTGAAAAGGGAAAGACTTGGACAAAGAATAGATAATTTAGCTCCTGCAAATTGTGCATGAATTATCCAGGCATTATACCCTTTACTTTGTGTGTGTGATTGAGAGGGAAGGTGGCTAGTGGCAAGCCCTTATTATAGAGGGAAACTATTTTCCAGATGAGTATCTAATTCCCCCCCCCCCTTTTTTAAAGATTTATTTATTTGAGAAAGAGAGCATGTGAGCAAAAAAGCAGGAGGGGCAGAGGGAGAGAAAATCTCAAGCAGACTCCACGCTAAGTGCACAGCACATCAAGGGGCATGAGGTCATGCCCGGATCCAAATCCAAGAGTCAGATGCTTAACTGACTACGCCACCCAGGCACCCTCTCCTCTTTCTTTTTTATTTATTTTATTTATTTATTTGTTAGAGAGAGAGAGAGAGAGAGCGCACACAAGCAGGCAGAATGGCAGGCAGACGTGGAGAGAGAAGCAGGCTCCCTGCCAAGCAAGGAGCCTGATACAGGACTTGATCCCAGGACCCTGGGATCATGACCTGAGCTGAAGGCAGTGGCGTAACCCACTGAGCCACCCAGGCGTCCCACTTCTTTCTTTCTTTCTTTTTTTAATGTGATGATGTTTCTGCTTAGGTTTTTCAAACCTTGGGTCATTCTGCTTGTCAACACTAGGATTCACTAGGTTGTTTAGTCCTGAAACAACACTTCAGAAAGAGCCTTAGATATAAAACACATTTGGGGCACCTGGGTGGCACAGTCGGTTACGTGTCTGACTCTTGGTTTCGGCTCAGGTCATGATCTCAGGGTGGTGATCTCAGAGTCATGAGATCGAGCCCCGAGTTGTGTTCTGCACTCAGCCTGGGGTCTTCTTGAGATTCTCTCTTCCTCTCCCCCTGCCCCTCCCAGTTGTACGCTCTCTCTCTCTCTCTCTCTCTCTCTCTCCAAAATAAATAAATAAATCTTTTAAACAACAACAAAAAAAGAAAACATTCAATCTTGAACAACATGGGTTTGAACAGTGTGGGTTCACTTAGATGTGGAGTTTTTGTTTTTTTTTTTTAATAAATACAGTATGGTTTTGTAAACAATTTTCTTTTTCTTATGATTTTCTAAAAACATTTTCTTTTCTCTGGCTTACTTTACTATAATACAGTATATCATACATATAACATGCAAAATTTGTGATAATCCACTTTGTTTTCAGTGACGCTTCTGGTCAACAAGAGTAGGCTATTAGTAGTTAAGTTTTTGAGGAGTCAAAAGTTATATGTGGATTTTCAACTATGCAGGGGGTCAGCACCTCTAACCCCTGCCTTGTTCAAAGGTCAACTGTATATTTAACACTTGGCTTCTTGAAGAAGTTTTCTTTAGGCTTGTGTAGCATTACAGAGTAGCAAGTGCTAGAAGAAGAAAAAGTATGGTCATCTTGCTTTTGAGAGAGTTAGAGTTTAACAAGGTAAAACAGTTAGACACCAGCATGAGATCTTGCATAATCATATGCCCATGGGTAGAATGTTGACTTCAACTGTGCGGTTATGCCAGGGAGATGTTAATATGGGCTCAAATAGTTGAGACAGTTTTGTGGTGAAGAGAATGTCATTTCAGCAACAGAGAGACCTATAGTTTCCTGAAGATTACAGCAAAGAGAGGTCATGATTGTATCAAGAATGTTCACTATTTTGTATTTCACTGCATTAAAAAGCCAGCACAATCCTTTGCTTTCAGACAATCCTATGTGGAAAAGTATTAAACCTAAAAACAGTAAAATTCTGGATGTGCACTAAATATTACTTTTCACTGTATCTCTGAGTTTTAAAGCTCAGGATTGGGGTTAGAAATTGTAACCCTTCATTTTTACCACTTCTACCACACTTACATAAAAATGTATAACATGGCCTGCCTGTTACATTATCCAGCTCTATCTAATGGGATATATTTTTCATCTGATGTTTCTGGGGAAAATTACTAATCATCAGGTTTGGGACTCCTACACCTGGCTAATTTTAGGACTGTTATTTTGGGAGATAAGGAAGGACTGAATGGAACTAAACTGAGAAGATTATTAATGTGTTTTAGATGCTAATTCAAATACTTAGATAATTCCATCAGGACTCATCCCCCTTTGAGATAAGAAGAAATGGTAAATTGTGTCCTCAAGGAAGAAGCAGCTAAGGAAGGGAGTATTGTACAGTTCCTTGTTGACATGATGGGGGAAAGAAATGCAGGAAGGAGAGATGATTAGATTCAACTAATCTAATTATCAAAAGACAAGGGCTAAGGTGGCTGTAACCTAGGACATCTGTAGCAACTGTTTACTTTGAACATAAAGTTTTGTTCCTCTTGTATATACCCATCTGGCCTCAGCGGCCACTGGTAGATACAAAGTTAGTAAAAGACTTTCTAAGCATAAGTCTCCAAGTCATGGTGAGAGGACATCTCATTTGATAGCAAATTCTAGAAAACTAATTTTCAAAAAACAACCTCTCTGTTATGGTTTGTGGGGTCTGCTTTCCTCTCTATATTGTAAAAACTTTTTATAGTAGAATGTAAGCAGGTAATCAAATATGAGCTTCCGCAGAGGACACACTACTCTGGTAGACCTCTTTCTGTATTATCTGACCAGGGATTGACCTCAGGGAAAATTTAAGGGAAGGGAAACATGGGAGCCTATGGTTTGCATACCTGAGAATGTTTAGGAACTGACTATGACCAGAGTTTGTCCAGAACTCTGATTTTATGTCCTGACATGAATGTGACCATGGGTTTTTGTTTATTTGTTTTTTCTTGTTTTCCAAGATTTTTGCCTTTTGTTGGAGGTTCTTAATGGCTCTTTGTCTTAAATATTTCTTCTTAGAGTATATCTGTGTTCTTTCCCATTTTTCAGTTGAAATTTTTAAGTTGGTTCTTTCAAAATCAGATTTCTGATTTATGCAGCAGGTAAGACATGGTTTCTGATTTTAATGAGGTCAAGCTGTGGTTTTGTTAGTTCATTAAAATTAGGGGGAAGAAACTAATTAATAGAAAATCTTTCCTTCCTAACTAAAATTTATTGTGACATACATAATAACAAAATTTTAAAACTTTATTTGGGAAATTTTTAAAAAATTTTCTGACAAAATGAAATTGTTACTGATTTACTTTATTTTTTTAATAGTGAGATATGGGGCATCTCAGTGGCTCAGTCAATTAAGAGTCCAGCTCTTCATTCTGGCTCAGGGCGTAATCTTGGGGTCACGCAATCAAGCCCCATGTTTGGCTCTGTGCTCGGGGGGAGTGTGCTTCTCTCTCACACACACACACTCTCTCTCTCTCCCACTCTAAAATAAATAAATCTTTGCAAAATTTTAAAAAACAGTGAGATTTGTTAGGGTGTTTTTTAAACAACGACTTTAAATTTCTTAAGCCTCATATTCTTTAAATAGTGGTGTGTCCTCCCAACATGACTTGGAGACTTATGCTTAGAAAGTCTTTTACTAACCTTGTATCCACCAGTGGCCGCTAAGGCCAGATGCGTATATGCAAGAGGAACAAAAGTTTATGTTCAAAGTAAACAGTTTGGGAACATTTTAGTTAAGATTTTATACCATTATTATTTCAGTAAGATACAATAAACTTATAAATGTATTTGAAAAGTGATAAAAATAACATAGCTTATGGTATTAGGTTCTCAAAAGCCGTTCTCCTTTTATTTAAACTGGATAAAGAACATGTTTGTTGCATTGTGGTGATGTCAAAACTGCTTTGATCATTCCACTTTGCTCCACTCTTCCATGGGTTACTCTGATCTATTGGATCCAGTTCCAAATATTTGTCTTTGAATTTACAGACCTCTCTAGTCATGCTCCAGTATTAAGGTTGTGTCCTTATCTTCCCTGGGATCCAGCCACACTGGACTACTTGGAATTCCCTAAATCTGTCTTCTTCCTACTGCTGTCCCTATACGCATGCTTTTCCTTCTACTTCACCTTTTTGAAATTCTGTCAGTCCTTGAATGTCCTGACCGTTGGCTTACCGGTATCATGGTGCTTTCTCTCACCGCTCCAGTCAGAAGTGTTTTGTACATTTCCTAAATCATTCAGTTGTTCTTTTTATGCCACTCTCAAGTCTCTCATTTTCTCTTGTATAAGCTAATTACTTGAAAACGTGTATTATTTCCTTTTCTGCAGAATCTGCAGAATTTTCTGCAGTTTTCACAGAATCTTTAGAGCAAGAGCTGGATCTTACACAATTTGGTAGATTTCACGTGCTCAGCCCAGATGCCTTGCACATGGGAACACCTAGGTAAACAGTTTTTTGAATGAATGATCACCTTATGTAATTCCCTTATCCTTTAGTTTCT
Organism: Enhydra lutris kenyoni; assembly: GCF_002288905.1. Taxonomy (NCBI): domain Eukaryota; kingdom Metazoa; phylum Chordata; class Mammalia; order Carnivora; family Mustelidae; genus Enhydra; species Enhydra lutris. Next base: position 54,352,644 of record NW_019154085.1, read on the forward strand.
CAGGAAGCATGTGATAGAAATGGGTTGGGTGCGATTGGAGAGCAGATAACATAGGCAGTTGTATTCCAGATAATCAGTTGGACTGGATAATTCAAGCTTTCTGTTTTCCAGGCCTCCCCTTTTTCTTTACAGATTTGGCACTTTTGATAGCCCAAAACACCGTATTTAGGAGGAGGAAAGGAAATCTCTGCAGGTGAAGCGAAGTTATGAAAGCAATTCCTGAAGAAAATGAATCTGCAAAGGGAGAGTTTACTTAGTATCCACTGGTGGCTCCCTTCTTTTCACCAATTTCTCCCTTCTCTCTCACCTGCCTGCCTAATCCAGTCTCTTAGAAAAAGAATCTGGAAAATTAACTCATAAAAAGAGGAGTGATAAAGTTAACTTGTTACTTTATCAGAAGACTCTGGATTCTGAAGGGACAAAACCTTGACTATGATTTATATAAGCTAGGAGAAAGAAACTTTGGGGAGCACTGGTTCCCTGAGCGTCCCCGAAGTCACTGTCTAAGCCACTTAGGTGTGGCTTTGGTCAGTTTCTGTACCTTTCAGTTTCTTCCTCTGTACAAGGAGGTAGATTACGTGAATTTTAAGCCCATAAAAGCATGAAGTATTTTAGTACTCTTGTCTAAGGTGAGGCCGGCCTTGGTCAGTGGATTCTGTTCACTGCTGGACTCTTGATCTAACTTTTTCCCCAAGTCTGGGATCTCCTTACTCCCAGTCTCTCCAGATGTAGCATTCATATGTGGAGGATGCTGCATTCTCTGCATCGCCCTCCCTGGCTTATGCTCATAGGATCTGTTGCAACAAGTCTATTTCTCTTCCTTCTCTCATCATGTTTGCTATTAGTAACCCCTTACCCCCATCCTAACACACCCTTAAGTAGCTGGGATATTTACCTAAAAAAATGTTTTCAGGGTGCCTGGATGGCTCAGTGGATTAAAGCATCTGTCTTCGGCTCAGGTTATGATCTCAGGGTCCTGGGGTCGAACCCCAGATCGGGCTCTCTGCTCAGCAGGGAGCTTGCTTCCCCTTCTCTCTGCCAGTCTCTCTGCCTACTTGTGATTTCTGTCAAATAAACAAATAAAATCTTTAAAAAAAAATATGTTTTCACAGAATTTTAAAATAGAAAAAGGGTTAGAGATCTAACCCAACTCCTTTTATTATGAATAATAAATAGTAACTACAAGTATCATTTACTGAGCAATCATCATTTCCTAGGCGCTGTGCTAAGCACTCGGCTTAAATTATTTCATATAGCAGCAGTGAACTGTTCTATCAGCGGGGAAACACAGTTCCAGAGAACTTAAGTGACTCACTCAAAGCCACGTAGTTATTTCCTTTTATGACTGAAACTCCCTTGAAAACTGTGTTAAGAAATAATAAAATCAAGGGATAATCCTTCCAGTATTTCTACTGGAGTGGTGATGTCAAAACTGCTTTGATCATTCCATTTTGCTCCACTCTTCCTGCTTTTTGTTGCTCTGGATTCCACTGCTTGACTCATTGAGCTTTGCCTTTTAACACTTCCACTTCCTAATATTTTACCCTGTGGCTTCAGAGTTTTCACCAGAGATGCTGAACTGGTTCAGAGATCAAATGCCTAGCACAGTATGCCTGCCTAAAATAGTACTCCTTTTTATGTGACGTCTAGGAAACCATGATGTTGTGAATTAGTATCAATGGATGCGGAAACAACCTGCAACTTAGTGGTAATCTGCTTTTCCCACTACTGCACCTGGGTGTGCGAATGCTACTGGGGAAAATGAACACAGTCATGCAAATTGGAGGTCACAAATTCATGTCCTCCATCGTCAGCCATGGGGCCGTTCTTTGATCTGTTTTTAGAAGACACCTTTTCCCCTTTTCCGCCATAGTTTACCAATCTTCAGCATTATCTTTGAGCCTTTTACCTGGCCTGTGCAATTTTTTTGTGCCAATGTACCATGGTATTTCAATACTTTATTAAAAATTAATATAATGGTCAAGAATAAATCTGATTTAAATACATAGGAAATATGCAAAGTTGTTTGGCCTCTTAATCGTTCATTCATTTGGTTATATTTCCCAAATGTTATGAAGCATCAAAGATTTCCAGATTTAAAAACCAAAGTTCCATTATTTTTCAGTATTTCAAGTCATTTTCTTATGTGTATTTCTGCCTGAATAGAATAAAATAAGATAAAATATGTTTTATAGTTAGAGCTGAGCTGATGAGCTTTAAATTTATTTATTTATCTATCTATCTATTTATTCATTTATATTTAAATTCAAGTTAGTTAACATATAGTGTAGTATTGATTTCAGGAGTAGAATTTAGTGATTCATCACCTACCTATAACACCCAGTTCTCATCCCGACAAGTGCCCTCCTTAATGTCCATCACCCACTTAGCCCGTCCGTCTCCCCTCCAGCAGCTCTCTGTTTGTTCTCTGTAGTTAAGAGTCTCTTAGTTTGCTTCCCTCTCTGTTTTTATCATATTTTATTTTCCTTCCCTCCTCCTGTGTTCTTCTGTTTTGTTTCTTAAATTCCACGTGAGTGAAATCATGTAATATTTGTCTTTCTCTGACTGAATTATTTCACTTAGCATAATACCCTCTAGCTCCATCCACATTGTTGCAAATGGCAAGGTTTCATTCTTTTTGATGGTTCAGTAATAGTCCCTGGTGTGTGTGTGTGTGTGTGTGTGTGTGTGTGTGTGTGTATACCATTCTTTCTTTCTTAGCTTTTTTAACTTATTTGACAGAGAGGTACACATAGAGAACACAAGTAGGCAGAGCAGCAGGCAGAGGGAGAGGGAGAAACAGGTTCTCTGTGGAGCAGGAAGCCCGACACCGGGGCTCTACTCCAGGACCCTGGGATCATGACCTGTACTGAGGGTAGCTGCCCAACCAACTGAACCACCCAGGTGCCCTTATATACCACATTTTCTTTATCCATTCATCAGTTGATGGACATTTGGACTCTTTCCATAGTTTGGCTATTGTTGATAGTGCTGCTATAAATATTGGGGTGCATGCAACCCTTCAAATCACCATTTTTGTATGCTTTGGGTAAATACCTAGTAGTGCAATTGCTGGGTCAGAGGGTAATTCTATTTTTAACTTTTTGAGGAACCTCCATACTGTTCTTCAGAGTGGCGATGCTAACAGCCACTTACTGTGGCTCCCACCAACAGTGTAAGAGGGTTTCCCCTTTCTCCACATTCTCGCTAACATCTATCATTCCCTGTTGTTAATTTCAGCCATTCTGACAGGTGTGAGGTGGTATCTCATCACGGTTTAGATTTGCATTTCCCTGATGATGAGTGAGGTTGAGCATCTTTTCATGTGTCTCTTAGCCATCTGGATGTCTTCTTTGGAAAAGCGTCAGTTCATGTCTTCTGCCCATTTCTTAACTGGATTGTTTTTTGTTTTGTTTTGGTTTTTTTGGTATTGAGTTTGGTAAGTTCTTTATAGATTTTTGGATAATAACCCTTTATCAGATACGTCATTTGCAGATATCTTCTCTTAGTCCATTGGTTGTCTTTTAGTTTTGTTGATTATTTCCTTTGCCGTACAAAAGCTTTTTACCTTGATGAAGTCCCAGTAGTTCATTTTTGCTTTTGTTTCCCTTGCCTCTGGAAAAAAGTCCATTTCCTCATCAGATAATTGTTCGTAGTTAGGGCAAACTAAATTGTTGAGGGATCTGAGAGTACATAAAAGCACATATGTGACAGATGTTTATTTCTTGGTCATATCATACTCTTGATTGGTGAATGACTTCATGATTTAGACACCCTGGAACCTTTCAATGATTTTGCCATTCCTTAGAGCTTTGTTTTCAACTTTATCCAGTTAGTGGAAGGAGAAAGAGAAGAAGTGTATCTACTTTCTAAACACTTGGTGTTGCAACGAATGCATCAGTTCCTCAGATATACCAGTGGCCAGAATTCAGGTACACAACAAAGGGAGATTGGAAAATGTAGTGTAGCTGGGAGCCAAAGAGACTGTGTGTTTTTGGTGAAGCTGTTCCCTTCACAGTGCTTTGCATCCTATTATACTGAGAAAAAAGAGATTCAAGATATCACGTCAACTGGTATATTTTGGTCTCCATCATTAACTACCAAGTTAGAGGTAGAGTTATTCAAAGTTGGTGCTTGCAACCATACTCAGATCCCCCTGTTCCTTTAGCTGCCTTCCTCTCTGAAATTTCTCCATGTTCACCTGTGTTTTAAATATTTGTAAGAATGCTCAAGATTTTCCCATCATAGAAGCACATAAGACCAAAAACCAAAACTATTCCCTTACCCTATACTACCCTCCAGCTACATGCTTACTTTCTCTTCTTTCAAGCTATGTTTCCCCAAAGTATATTGTGTATGTTGTTCTGTTTCCTCACCTTCCATTCACTCCACGGCTGTTGCAAATTTGGCTTCCACCTTAGATGAATCTGTTACTCTATGATTATTGGTGCCCCCCTTATTGGCAAATCAATGGGACCATATTACTTGAAATATCTGTGATTCTGCTGATTCCCTCCTTTGTGAAGTTGAACTTTCACTAGGCTAGTATGCCATCTTTTGGACTTCTCTATGTGGATCTCTTTGGCAGGTTCTTCCCCTTGATATTGGAGTTCCTACGGCCTGTCCACTGTCTTCTCACTGTAGAAGCTCTCTTCACCACCAAGTTCATCCATATCCCTCATTTTAGTAATTCCCAAATCAACATCTCCAGGGCACCTGGGTGGTTGGTTAAGTATCTGCCTTCTGCTCAGATCATGATCTCAGGGTCCTCTGATCGAGCCCTGTACTGGGCTCCCTGCTCAGTGGAAAGTCTGTTTGTCCCTCTGCTTCTTTCTCCACTCATGATCTCTCTTTTTCTCTCTCTCAGATAAATAAATAAAATCTTAAAAAAAAAATCTGCATCTCCAATCAGACCTCTTTCCTGAATTTAGATTCAGTGAGCATTTCCACTTGGATATCCCACAGTCTAGATGGGACTCATCATCTCCCTCTATCCTCATCCTAATGCTCCTCCAGTGTTTCTCCTCTCACTGGAATGGCACCACCATCCTTTCTCCCCTCTATACCATCCATTCATTTGTTAAATTTATCATTCACCTAATATATGTCAGGCATTTTTCTACAAATTAAGATTACAGTGGTGTATAAAATAGGTACAGTCTCTGGTTTGTAGAGTTTATTTGCAGGGGTGGGGAGAGAAAGAAAGGAAATAATAGTAATTAAATAAAGAAGAGACATATGAGATGATGAGAACTATGTGGTTATTTTGAATTTGGACGGCTTGGGAAGTCCTCTCTGAGGAGCTGACATTTGGTCTGGGTCCTGAATGACCAGGGGGAGTTAGCTGTGCAAAGATGAGGAGCAGAGCATTCCAGGCTGAGAAGACAACTGGTGCCAAAACTAACTGCGTTCTTGATAAATTTGATGGGCAGAAGAAGGTAAATAAACCTTAAACCTAATGGGTGAGAGGGAGAGGTATCTGTATTAGTTATCTGTAGCTGCTGTAACAATTTACCATAAACTCATTGGCATAAAACAACAGAAATTTGGGGTGCCTGGCTGGCTCAGTCATTTGGGCCTCTGACTTTTGGTTTCATCTCAGGTTGTGACCTCATGGGCTGTGGGATGGAGCCTGGCATTGGGCTCCCTGCTCAGCGGGGAATCTGCTTGAGAGTGTCTCCCTCCCATGCATGATCTCTCACTCTCTTTCCCTCTCTCAAATAAATAAATAAAATCTTAAAAAACAGCAACAAGAACCCAGAAGTTTCTTCTCTCTTATCTCTTAGTTCAGGAGGCCAGAAGTCCAAAATCAGGATCTTAAATCAGGATGGTGCCAGGTTATGCTCCTTTCTGAGGTCCTGGGGGAAAGTCTGCCCTGCTTGAATGCTGGTGACTCTGGGCATTCAGTAGCTTGTGGCTGTATCACTGCAACCTCTGCCTCTAGGATCACCTTGCCTTCTCTTCTGCATGGGTCAAACCTCCTTTTGCAGCCCTCTTATAAGGTACATGTGACTGCATTTGGGGCCTACCCTGAGAATTCAGGATAATTTCCTTATCTCAGGATCTTTCACTTGATCACATTTGTAAAGTCTTTTTTATTGTTGTTGTGGTTGTTGTTGTGTAAGGTAACACTCACAGCTTCCAGGGTATGGGATGTGGATTGCGTTTGGGTGCCACTATTCAACCTACCACAGTATCCAGGAGTATCTTTGAAAAGTAAGCAAGGGTCAGGTCTCATAGGGCTTAATAAGGCAGGATAAGGCATTTAGATTTCATTCTCTGGTGATATAAGGTATTAGAAGATTGTGTGCTGGTAAATGAAGCAATGTGTTTTTGCAAAAAAGCAGCGTGTCAACTTTTTTTTTCCATTCTGTTGCTCTAAGAAGAGTAATTAAATTGAAATTGATTAATTACAATTTTAAGTCAATTTCAGCCTAGCAGGAGAGTATTCCATAATATTAAGGAATAAGATTTTGTTAAGTAGAGTTGTGCTTTGGGGGACCACAAACTGCTGTTATGTATAAGACCTTTTTTCACCCCCAAGACTCAGTTTTGTTTCTTGGATGTTATTGGTCCCACTGAGAATGCATACTATCCGAGACTGCTCCGACAGGGAAAGGCAGACTGGATTGTGGTTGGTGGGAGAGGGGAGAATGGAAGCAGGACCCAGTTAAGAATCAATTTTAGTTGTCCAACCAAGAAATTGTTATTGTTTGATCTTTTGGGGGTTCCTGGACCCCATTTCAGCATGTGTCCCACATGACACTAGGCAATTCTATCACTACCTACTACCTACGTGGAGACAGCATCAGATTCCATGGGGTAAGAACCAGGTCATATAAGACTGACCTCTGCCCCGCCCCCCCCCCCCCCACTTCAGATTCCAGTTGCAAATCCCAGGCTATTTGTTACCTGTGCTTCTGGCCAACTGTCTAAAGATTGGAGGTTCTAGTGACCACCTCCTTAGTTGTGGTTAGTCTGCTAGAGTGGCTCACAGAACTGAGGTCACCTGAATGACTAAATACATGTTTCTTATAAGTCATTATACTGAATACAGAGAGGCATTGTGTTAAAGATGAAAAGAACTGAGTAGATTTAGGATATGTTTTTGAGATAGAGTTAGTTGACTGAACTTGCTGATAGATAATTATCTGGAGATGGGAAACAAGAATCTAGATAAAGGCTTACATTTTTTACTTGTGCAAAACTTTTTACTTGTGCCATAAGCTGGGAAGGGAAGAGTTGGGAGAGAAGCAAGCTTAAGGGAAGATAGAAAATGCTCTGTTTTGACTGTGTTAAGTGTAAGGCACTTATTAGATATTCCTTTGGAGATACGTTAGACAATTGGATAAATTGAGTTTGGAAGGTTCTGGGAAGGGTATTGGCTGACAATACAGAGTTAGGAGTTATTTGCATATTGATTTTATCTGATACTGGATAGAATTACCTATCAGGAATGTGTAGATAGAGAAGGAGGTCATTGGGGCACTGTTTTATTCAGAAGAGGAGTTGCCAATGGGGTAGGAGGGAAACCAGGATAGTGTGGTGTCCCTGAAGTTAAGAGTTCAAAATGTTTTTAAAAGGAGATGTTTCTGCTGTGTCAGTTATAGAGATTACATTTAGTGAAATGAGACCATTTGTGATTTTGACAATTTGACATATACTTTAAGTAGAGCGAGGCTGGGGCAGAAGCTTATTTAATTGAGTTGTGGAAGCAGAGACAGTTCTTACAACTCTTTCAAAAATTTTTGTTGTGAAGAAACACAGAGGGGTGGAAAAGTTCTTAGAAGAGATATTGTCTTAGGACCAGAAAGTAATAGAATGCATTTATGTAGAGAGGAAATGATGGAATAATTAAGTAGAGAGGAAAAACGGATGAAGGCAGGGGAGAGTGATGGATAATAATTAGAGTACAATTCCTGAAGAGCCAGGACGGGAGGAAATCCAGGGCACAAATGTAGAGGTTAGTCCTTACTAGGAACAGGGACATTTCATTTACAGTAAAAGGAAGGATTGTAGAAAGAATGGGTACAGTGGCTGATATGTCATGGTTTGGGGGTGGGAAGTTCTTCCCTAATTGCTTCTACTTTCATAACAAAGTGTGAAGTTGGGGTAGAGAGAGGTAAAACAGATTTTGGAAAAGAAGAAATAGCTATTTTAAAACATTCTGGGAAATATAATAGTATTGCTGATCAATGTAGATTTTTGCAGCCATGAATTTGAATTGAGCCTGGCTGGGGTTGTGTTTTGTGCCAGGCAGTTTCTTCAGCTGTTAGGGGGAGGTGTGGAGCAGGAAGATCGTTGGGTTTAACCAACTTGAGGATCTGCCAGGTAAGAATCAGGAAGAGAGGAACAAGTACTCACTTACAAGGGAGAGGTTCCAATGATGGACTTTGAACCCAAGCTGGGCAGAAAGAGAAGTGAGGGTGTAACTGATAGTGGAAAAATGGAAGGGTCAATGGACTGGAAAGCCAGATAATGCCAACAAGATGTTGGGATGGAAATACCAGAATAGATGAGCTGGAGACAGAGAAGGTAGTGGTTACAGTGTGGGATGCTTGAAGCTGATGTCTCCAAGCTGGTGCAAGTAATCGTGAAGCCAAATCCAGGGTTATGGCAGGGAGGGTCATGGCTGAGGCAGCATCAAAGAGATCATCAGAGGTGCGGTGATGTAGGAATCCAGGCTTCCATGTAGATGCAGAAGACAGCAACGATGAGGACACTTATGTCTGGAAAGGAAACAGCCAGGTGCTTAGGTGCAGTAGATGGGGGAGCCACAGCAAGAAGGGGTAATAGGTGATAAAATCTAAGGACATGAACTTCAAAATAGGTAAGATTTGAATGAGGACAGGGAACTTGGAAGGTGAGCTGGATGGACATTTAGTTCATCTGCAGACTAGGGGATTTTTGAGATTGGATCAAATTCTTTACAACTTAAATGGAAGGAGCCTAACTTTTCTAAGCCTTAGGTCTGGAGCAGCCTCCTGGGGGCCTTTGAGGAAGATAGACATTAACTCTTTAATCACTTAATCATTGGAATGTCCCAGGAAAGGGGCTAGTTATCACCCAGTTCAGAGGTGTTTGATATTTTAGCCTTAGGTACAGCCATTCCTGTTTATACTGGTGGAATATCAGACTTAAATGTGAGGGTATTAAGTCACTTCTTGACGGGATGCTAAGAAAATGGTGTTAACTGGCTTCAGCCTTCAAAGTTCAGGTTAAATCTTGCCTTCTCCAAGTTTTTAGAACCTTCAGAGGAGGGGGCATTGTGGTGTGTGCTGAGGGTAGAGTTTGAGTTCAAGAGACAATGGGAAGGAAGAAGGGCTGAGAAGGTGAGAAATGGGGCAGACTGGGCTTCTGGTGATGAGCAAGAAAAATAGAGGATTGTGCAGCATGCTAGGATTGGTTGGTCTCCTTGGTGTCTCAGGGGAGGCTGGGTGCAGACTGTGTGGCAAGCGTAAGCAAAAGCCTCCTCAGAGTATCTGTAGGCATCTGGTGATGGCTCAGTGGCCAGATGGGGACAAAGGCCTCCTTGGGGACTGCTTACAAGTGGCCGGAAGCATCAGGGGCTCTGAGGGCCTCTTCAAGCCCAGATGGTGGTGTAACGCCTGGGGAAGTGCCTTCCATTATGTGGCAGAAGCTAAAGAGTGCTGCTTCGGGGGGCAATCATTTTAGCAATTTTTCCTCCAGAGCATATTCAGACTCTGTACTTTCCACTCCATGGTCACTGTCTTTGGTTTAATTTGGACCCTTAGGAGTTCGTGTCTGGATATTCACATCCAGTCTCCTGATGTCCTGCTCCCAGGATTTCCCTGCTCCCATTCTTATGTCCTTTTACGTTATCTCCAAACACTCCTTCAGGGAGAAGGAGTGTTTTAAATTCAAATGTGATTCTATCTAAGCCTACTAGGAATGTTGTTAAGGATTCATATAACATGTATAGATTGACAAGCATACTCTTTATAATGGAGTATGCAACCAATAAAAATGCTTAAAAGCCTTCCTTGGCAATCTGTTGCCTACTGGAAAAGAGCCAAAATCCTTTGAGTGACATGTAAGATCTCCAGAGATGCCCCCCTGCTTGTCCATATGGTCTCCTCACCTCCTCACTTAGGATTCCTGCATATTGCCCTGTGCTCTAGGCATACCACACCCCCTTATTCTTGAAAATACAGTAGTCATTTGTACCATCATATCTTTGCTCATGTTCACCTGAGACCTGGTGAACCTTCAACATTTGAGTTAATTATTGTTTTCTATACAGCCTTCCCTGATGATATTCCCTACCGTGAGTAATGACTCACCTAGCCCCTTGTCCAAGCCTTACTGGTATCACTGGTATTTGTTTTAGAATCTTCTTCTCTAAGCTATGCATTCCTTAAAGGCAGAAACTATAAATGATGCATCTTTATTTACTCACAGTTTAATATACTAGGTGCCCAATGAATGTTTGTTGAATAAATGAAAATTCAGTACCTGTATGAGTTTACATATTGCCTTTCTGTTGTGAAATCTACATTATATTTTCCTGTATCCTTTTTTGCTTTCCTTCAGCGGTGGAGGCGAATTTTTAGATGAAGCAGAAGGTGAATGCACAAGAGAACTGGTGGCTGTGTGGTTAGTTAGGATGGGAGGAAGATGTCGTCCTGTGTTCTTTTTCTTTTACGCGGTGAATCTTGTTTCCTTAAGTTATCCAGTGATTTTGTTCACCACTGTCATCGTTTTGCACCAGGTTGTAATTATTAATGTTTTTAGTTGCACACTCCAAGGAATACGGACACCAAACCAACTCGGTTTCGTGGTAGTGTTTAAGCATGGTTGGTCAGGCAGTTTCCAGTGCCCACTTGCAACTTCGCAGTTGGTATGTGGAGCCTTTGGGAGCCTTGATTAAAATGCCCAGTTCCTTCTGGGCCTCTTCAAACCTTGGTTTCCTTCATCCTAGCAAAGGAACTGATTACTTACACATAACAAAGAAACAAGAGAATGTAAACCAGACATCAAGAGTAAAAGCCTATTGAGTAAAGGGTGGGAAGGGCACATGTGAAGTGTGAGGTGAGGTGGTGTCACTCCTGAGTGTAGACGGGAAGGAATGGTGGAGGGGGGGGACAGCAAAGGTGCATAGAAGGGCAGTGGAGTCGTCTCAGGGGGATGGAGGGGATTCTGTGTGCATGAGTAAATGTGGTTCAGGGAATTCAGTGGGCATGTTGAGCATGGCTGTGTGTTGAGCATGGCTGGTGTGCATTGAATGAGTGACCAAAAAAACCTGAACCCTTTCCCCAAGCTCTTGCTGTAAGGTTAACCAAAATTATGGTACATATTTTTACATCCTGAAATCCAGACCATCATCCTAGAAGGAATACATTCTTGAGAAATATCTCCTTCCTTCCTTCCTTCCTTTCATTCATTCATTCATTCATTCATTCTTTCTTTCTCTCTCTCTTTCTTTCAAGATTTTATTTATTTATTTGAGAGAGGGCACAAGCAAGAGAACACACGCAGGGGGAGCAGCAGAGTGAGAGGGAGAAGCAGGCTCCCCGCTGAGCAGGGAGCCTGATTTGAGCCTGATCCCAGGACCCTGGGATCGTGACCTGAGCTGAAGGCAGACCCTTAACTGACTGAGCCACCCAGGCACCCTGAAATATCTTTATTCTTTGAAAAAATATTAGACTCTGAGATTGTTGTGATAGAATTTTGCTTTATATTAGTATTTTCTGTGAGGTAGATGGTGTTCAGGGTTTGTGATAGGGCCAGAAAGCAATTTCTCACCTCCCTGAACTAAATGTGAATACCAAGAAGTATTCTGAATAGAGGACAAAAAAACACTCTTGTGTTTTGGGTCAAAGTTGACTTGGGTTAACTCAGTGACTTGGGTTAACTCAGGTCACAAACCTTTGATCAGGCCCCTTCCGGGGAATGTTCTAAATGCGTGAACTGAAGGACTGGGAAGAGCTGTAAGAACACAGGACTCCATGTGATTGGAGCCTGATCTAAATGGAAGAGCCTCTGCCCCACTGTGGCCTCTGTAACAGGTAACCCTTGGCCTGGAATAGATAGAACACTTTGATAGAACACTTAACAAATATCAAGATGCCTTCTATTCAAGGGCACGTTTATCTTGGGAAGAGATGCTAGAGATGTCGGAAGAGGCCTACCTACAGTGTTTTCAGGGAAGTGATGGGATTCATTTCCCTAGTCTTTGAGTCTTAAGTGCGTTTGCTTGGTCAGAGTCTAGTGCTGCTTAGGCCACAGCAGGGGGATGACCCTGTGTAGACTGGCTGTTTTTGTCCTCTCCTCTAACCAGTCTTCTCTGTCACTCCAATTTGGCCTTGCACATGTGGGAGCCCATTGTAGGTGCTCAGTAATATTATGTATTAGCAAGTGAGAGTTGTTGGTCATACATGTATTTTTACATCTCACTTACATTATCTCAATTCTTAATCTAACTTGTGACATAGATGAGCTTTTTATGGATGAGAAGGTGAGGCTTGCAGTCAGGCACACATCTAGGAAGTGGCTCAGTTGGAATTCAGACCAGTCAGTGCTCTCTGATTCAATGTCTCCGATGGCCCTGACACCAACTGCCTTCTGCAGAGAATATTCTCCTGACTGGTCAGCAACAGCATTTGTATATGCCAAGGACAGCACCCTGTCACTAGAAGGACACAAGACACAGGGCATTAGCGGTATTCCTGCATGTGGCCACTGAATTGTCACAGGGTGGGGAGCGGTGGGGAAGGTTGGCCCCGGAGGTCCTTTCTCTGTGTCTGTGGCCTTCCTTCAGGGCCTGGCACCATGGAGCCCCCCAACGGGTGTGTTGTTGGCTGAAGAGATTCTACCCTGACAGAGTTCAACCCTGGGGCACACCAAGTTCCAACATTAGGATCAGCTTTGCAGTCATTGGCTTGATGAGTTGCTGGGATTTCTGATGTTGTGTTAAACTTTAAATCCTTGAGAGGATGTACTATGAAAAAACTAAAAATTCAAGACTAGTTTAGGTATAGTTTCACTCAGGCTTAAATAGTTATGGTGTCAGATGCTTAAGACAGATTCATTCTAGTTAGGGTGGAGACTGTTCTTCAGAATAAGGTAGATAATCCTGTGACAGTATACAGTTGTTGCTTCAAGATTCCTAATAAATTGTAAAGGCGAAGTATTTTTTTCCTTTCTTTGTCTGGGTCTTTTACTCTCTAGTTCATTAAAGATGAGAAAAGTTGTGTAACACAAAAATCACTCAAGTAATGATCAGATGATATGGGATTTAGTCAAATGTCAGCTTTCTGTCTGCCTGGTGCTCTTTAGAGTTCTCTTTCTTTCTCTCTCCCTCCCCTCCCTTCCCCTCCCTTCCTCTCCCATCCCCTCCCCTCCCCTCCCCTCCCCTCCCCTCCCCTCCCCTCTCCTCTCTTCTCCTTCCTACGCTTCCCTTCCCTTCCTTCCTTCCTCTTTCACATATACAGTTTTATTTCTTAATAGAAGAATAATACATGCCCATCTTAGAAATTTTGCAAATGGTGCACACAAGGAAGAAAAGTAAAAAATGACTTGCAACTCTCCGATTCAGAGATGAGAATGTAAACATGTTTGGATATATCCTTCTAGTCTTTGTGTGTGTGTGTGCACACACATGTGCACACATATACTTTATTTTTTCACACATATACTTTTTTTACTTTTTATTTCAATTTTTTATTCACATTTTAGTTAACATATATAGTAAAATTGGTTTCAGGTGTAGAATGTAGTGATTCATCACTTAAATACCACACCCAGTGCTCATCACAAGTGCCCTCCTTAATGCCTGTGACCCATTTAGAGCATCTCCCCTCCATCAACCCTCAGTTTGTTCTCTATAGTTAAGAGTCTCTAATGGTGTGTGTCTCCCTCTCTGTTTTCATCTTATATTATTTTTCCTTCCCTTCCCCTATGTTCATTGTGTTGTTTCTTAAATTCCACATGAATGAAATCATATTTGTCTTTCTCTGACTGACTTCTTTCACTTAGCGTAATACCCTCTAGCTCCACCCATGTTGTTGCAAATGGCAAGATTTCATTCTTTTTGATGGTTCAGTAATGGTTATATATATATGTATATATATACCACATCCTCTTTATCCTCTTTATCCATTCGTCAGTCAATGGACATTTGGGCTCTTTCCATAGTTTGGCTATTGTTGAAAGTGCTGCTATAAACATTGGGGTGCATGCACCCCTTCAAATCAGGATTTTTTAATTCTTTAAAAATAGAATTTTTAAATTCTTTAGATAAATACCTAGTAGTGCAATTGCTGGGTCATGTGGTAATTCTATTTTTGAGGAACCTCTATACTGTTTCACAGAGTGGCTGCACCAGTTTACATTCCCACCACAGTGTAAGAAGGATCCCCTTTCTCTGCATCCTCACCAACATCTTTTGTTTCCTGAGCTGTTAATTTTAGCTGATCCGATAGATGTGGGGTGATAGCTCATGGTGGTTTAGATTTTTATTTCCATGATGATGAGTGAACTTGAGCATTTTCATGTGTGTGTTAGCCATCTGAATGTCTACTTTGGAAAAGTGTCTGTCTATTCATGTCTTCTGCCCATTTCTTAACTGGATTGTTTGTTTTTTTTGGTGTTGAGTTTGACAAGTTCCTTATAGATTTTGGACACTAACCCTTTATCAGGTATGTCATTTGCAAATATCTTCTTCTACTCCATTGGTCATCTTTTAGTTTTGTTGATTATTTCCTTTGCTGTGCAGAAGCTTTTTATCTTGATGAAGTCCCAATAGTTCATTATTGCCTTTGTTTTCCTTGCCTCTGGAGACATGTCTACTAAGAAGTTGCTGCAGCGGAGGTCACAGAAGTTGCTGCCTGTGTTCTGCTCTAGGATTTTTGATAGTTTCCTGTCTCACATTTAGGTCTTTCATCCAATGGTCCAGTTTCATTCTTCTGAATGTGGCTGTGCAATTTTCCCAACACCATTTGTTGAAGAGACTATCTTTTTTCCACTGGATACTCTTTCCTGCTTTGTCAAAGATTAATTGACCATAAAGTCCAGGGCCCATTTCTGGGTTTTCTATTCTGCTCCATCGATCATGTGTCTGTTTTGGTGCCAGTACCATACTGACTTATACTGTCTTGATGACTATAGCTTTATAATATATCTTAAAGTCTGAAATTGTGATGCATCCAGCTTTTCTTTTCTTTCTCTTTTTTTATTTTATTTATTTTTCTTTCTTTTTTTTTCTTTTCTTTCTCTTTTTTTAAATGATTTTATTTATTTTGAGAGAGAGAGAGCAAGAGTGAGAGAGAGCAAGCAGGCAAGGGACAGAGACAGAGCAAGAGAGAGCTTCTCAAGCAGACTCCATCAGAGTCCAGAGCCCTATATGGGGCTTGATCTCATGACCCTGAGATCATGACCTAAGCCAAAATCAAGAGTCAGGCACTTAACCGACTGAGCCACCCAGGTGCTACTGGCTTTTGTTCCTAAGATTTCTTTAGCTATTCGGAGTTCTTTGTGGTGCCATACAAATTTTAGGATTATTTTTTTCTAGTTATGTGAAAAATGCTGGTGGAATTTTGATAGGAGTGCATTAAATGTGTAAATTGCTTTGGGCCTTATGGACATTTTAATATTTTCCTTCCAATTCACGAGCATGAAAAGTTTTCCTGTTTCTTTGTGCCCTCTTAAGTTTCTTTCATAAGTGTTTCATCATCTTCAGGGTATAGATATTTTACTTCATTGGTTAGGTTTATTCTTAGGTATCTTATGGCTCTTGGTGCAGTTGTAAGTGGGATCAATTCCTTGATTCCTCTTTCTGCTGCTTCATTATTGGTGTATAGAAATGCAACAGATTTCTGTATGTTGATTTTATATCCTGTGACTTTGCTGACTTTGTGTATCAGTTACAGCAATTTTTTTTGTGGAGTCTTTCAGGTTTTGTACATACAATATCATGTCATCTGAGAATAGTGAAGATCTGACTTCTTCCTTGCCAGTTTGGATGCCTTTTATTTCTTTTTGTTGTCTGATTGTGGAGGCTAGGACTTCCAGTACTATATAAAATAACAATGGTAAGAATGGACATTCTTTTCTTGTTCCTGACTTTGGAGGATGATATTAGCTGTCACACATGTAGTTTAAAACAGAAATACAGACACCCACACAGAAATTCTGTTATATCTACTTTTTTCTCTTCATAATTAATTTTTACTTGTCTATTACCCTATCTCTATCCAGAGTGTAATTTAACCCAGAAAGAATTAATTTCTAAGCAATGAAGAAATTCTAGAATGTTTAACTTATTTAGGCTGTCCTCTTATATCTAGAATTTTCTTCAGTTTATTATAATTATTACCAGCATAAACATGTTGTGTTTTCAAGTCATAGTGGGGTAAAAGGATGTTGATGGCAGTCATTCGGTTGGCATGGTGAGTGATCTTCTCCCATTTTCCAGTATAGATGGGGATAATGGCAGGAGGCCCTAGAGAGCAATAGGGCCAGAGTTATGGGATCTAGCAGTGCCATGAAAAAGGAATGTACAGACAATATCAGTCTTCTGTGTGGGGAAATTGAAGTCCAGAAAAGTCAGGTGGCTTTATTCAGGCTGAGATTGTCATAGGGTTGGGGCGTGACTTGTGTTGCTAAGTGCCCATTCTGTGATTGCCCCAGAGCCCTCAGCTGCCCCAGTCTGGGAAAAAAAAAAACATGCTGCTGGCGGATGCCAAACTAATGACCCAGGGGTTGGCATAAGTGCACTGGGTGAGGTCAGGCCTGAAGCTCGCTGCGTTGATGTCGGAACCTGGAGTTTTGACAGGAATCCTATTATAAATGGTATTTTGTGAGTCCCTTGCCTTCTGACTGCCTCATGGTAAGAACACAGGCTCAACCTATGGACTAAATTTTTTGGATTAACTTTGGGTTATGCTTAACATTATCTCAAAATTTATGGTTGAGAAGAGGCTGTTGAGCATAAATTGCTAACGTGCTCTGCTGATTTCCATCCACTGTGAGATTTGACTGACAACAGTGCGAGCCTAGCCCACTGGGGTCTGGTGAATTATATCTGCTCAGCCAGAGTGTTTCTTGAGCTGGAATTGAAATGCATGGCCCTTTAGTTTCCAGTGTGATGCCAACACTCAGGCAATTGACTTTTGCTCTTCAGTCTCCAGCAGGGGGAATATTATGAAATAAAATGGGGAGAGGCCAGGCATCCTCAAGATTTAAATCCATAAATATAAATAACTGTAATTAATCATATGCCATCTCTCTTGTCTATTAAACCTATACTCAGTGGGTCAGTAAGTTTCACAGAGCTCTTTAGCTTCCTGCCTGTGGTTGGTGATAAATATCCCGGGTGCCTCAGCTTGTTGAGATGTGACCCGGGGTTCTTTTCCAACATGGGTCCAAAATCAGTTCAAGATATAATGAGTTGGGGGGCGGGAAAAGTCACCTGCAAAATATCCTAGCCAAGGGGGAATAGAAATATAAAAAAAAAAATGTCTAGTGTTGGCATTTGAGAGGCTCTTTCAGTTGACACTCTCTGGCCTTTGTTATCAGCTTGCTAGACTGAGGTTATGGAACAGGCTTTCAAGTGTGTAAGTTCAATAGATATTTATATTCAAGATTATCCCTGAAGTATTTGTTTTCCTGTTACAGAATACTGTTTTTGATTGTGGTTTACATTTTTTAGTGTTTTCTCATGTGATTTATTAACTCTTCCTTTCTTTCTCTCCATTTTCTCCTTTTTTCCTACTATCATCTACTCATTATGATGTCCTTAAGAAGAAATGACTGCTGTAGAGGGGCCTGGGTGGCTCAGTTGGTTAAGCCTTTGATTTCTGCTCAGGTCGTCATCTCAGGGTCATGGTCTCAGGGTGAGATCGAGCCCCCCCACACTGTGCTCCATGCCCTGTGAGGGGTCTGCTTGAGGTTCTTTCTCTCTGTCCCTCCCCTCCACTTGCACATACTCTCTCTTTCTCAAATAGATAAATCTTTTTTTTTCAAAAGATTTTATTTATTTATTTATTTATTTATTAGAGAGAGAAAGAGAGGGTGGGACCAGAAGGAGGAGCAGAGGGAGAGAATTTCAAGGAGGCTCCCCTCTGAGTGGAGAGTCTGACTTGGGGCTCCATCTCACCATCCTGAGATCAGAACCTGCGCCAAGATCAAGAGTTGGAGGCTTAACAGGCAAATAAATCTTGAAGGAGAAGAAGGAGAAGAGGAGGAGAAGAAATGAATGCTTTTGCTTTTATTACCCTAAAAAGTTCCCTCTCCAGTATGGAAAGAGTTGGTCTACCTCCCCCCTCCACCCAACCCCACCCGTAATTTCCTCTGTACCGTTGGACTTCTATTGATTTTTCTATTTCTGTCTTGTCAGAATAGATATCTTGCTAGGAGGAAGTCATATGTGACTCAGCATATCTGGCTCTCTGACCTCATTTGGAACTCACGGCCCACACCATTCACTGTGCTGCAGCCACAGCAGCCTTTCCGTTTCCAGCAGAGGTCAAGCTCGCACATGCTTAGAGTCTTTGCATGCCTGTCCCCTCTATGAGGAAGGCCCTTCTCTTGGATCGCTGGGTGGCTGGCTCTTCCAACTCAGTTTCATTTTTGCCAAATCACCTCCATGAACATTCTGTCTAGTGTAGACTCCTCATATCCCAGTCACTCTCTCACCTAATATTACATCTTCTTTTCTTTTCCTTTCTTTTTAAGATTTTATTTATTTATTTGAGAGAGAGAGTGTGTGTATGTGTGAGAGAGCATGAGCAGGGGGAAGGGGGAGTGGGAGAAGGAGAAGTAGACGCCCTGCTGAGCAGGAAGCCTGACAAGGGAGTGAGGGGGTGGAAGGGTGGAGGGGGTGATGCTCGATCCCAGGATCCTAAGATCATGCATGACCTGAGCCAAAGGCAGATGCTTAACCTACTGAGCCACCCAGGCGCCCCTCCATTTTATTTTCTGCACAGCACTTGTCATTTTCAAAATACTCAATTCTCTTACAATTGTTAATATTTGTTGTTTCCCCTGGTCCATCAGAGCAGAGGAATTGCCAGCCCCTGGAGCAGTGCAATGAATCTAGCAGGCATTCAGTCAATCCCCGCTGATCACATGTTACAGGAGTGAAGGCCCCTCCTTTCATCTTCCTTACTTGGATACATCCTTCAATGATACTTTCCGGACTCTTTGTTGAACTCTTGCTTTTTTTCTTAGAGTGCACAGTTTTCATCTATTGCTCACCAACAAAAACTGTACTTTTTCATAAGCCAGTCACTAACAGGAATTTTTAAAGTTGTTTTTTTTTTTTTTAGGAGTATCATTTAGATTCCTTTTTTAACCATTTATTTATAAACTTTCATTTAAATCCAAGAGAGTACAGAAAAACATTCTAATTGTTTCCAGAGCAGAAGCAAACAGGTTTGCCACATTTTTTTTTTCAAGATAATGTGGATTTGTTCAGATGAGGCAGAACTGAAATACTAATTTTCTTTTCCTAATCTTGGACTATGTAGTTGTAT
This sequence comes from Enhydra lutris kenyoni, assembly GCF_002288905.1. Classification (NCBI taxonomy): domain Eukaryota; kingdom Metazoa; phylum Chordata; class Mammalia; order Carnivora; family Mustelidae; genus Enhydra; species Enhydra lutris. Next base: position 54,372,140 of record NW_019154085.1, read on the forward strand.
CTGATTGGAAATTCTTCATCTTCGTAACAGACTAGGGCAGTTTGTGTCGGTTCACGTACTGTGTGCAACAACCTTCAGAAATTATCTGGTGAGCAATATTGGCCTAGAACATAGGAAGGAATGGGGAGAAAGGCCCTTGGATAGATAGAGCCAGAATGTTGAAAATCTAAAGCTGAAATGCTAATAAGTTGTTCCTTTTCCTTTCTCAGAGTTACTTACTGGTATTTTAAGCGTAGTTTTAGCTAACTTGGCTCTCATTTTTCTGACCACAGTGGTAAGAAGCTAGAAGTGAGCTGGAGTGCTCAAAGATCTAAAAGGAAAATTACCATTAATCTGATAGTTTGGAAGAAACAGGAAAACTGGTATAAAGCAGATAGAGGCAGAATTCAAATGGAAACAGTCTGTGGCTTCCGGCCACTTTAAGTAAAGAGGTTAATGCTGTTGTTTTACTGTTCCTGAGGGCATCGCCCTTACAGCATAGTCTGATATACATAGGGATGGCTCTAAGTCGTCAATAATTGAATTCATGGTTAATACATTCTTTAGGAAGACAAAGTGTGACTTGCATTTTTGAAATATTCTAATTGGAAATAGTCTCGACTTTTTTTTTTTTTTTCTTCCCTTAACTGTGAACTTCACTCAAAGCTCTTAGAAGGAAGGGATTTTCATGTTTGTTCTCGGCTGTATGTTCAGTGCCTGGCACATGTTAGGTGATCAGTCAATAATTCCTGAATGAAAGAATGAATGCAAGCTTTAATCATCCAACGACAAAATAAATCGGACATCAAGATAGCACCACCTTTAATGCATAAAGGTGTTTTTCTTGTACCTACTGAAAGATGAGCAAGCATAAAAGAATATACATGTGAAGTTAAAACAGCTCTGGACATTTTCAAAGATACTTCATTTATAGATGGAGCAAGAATCCACAAATTCAGATGATTTGCCTGACTTCACAAAGCAAGTTACAGGTCGAGACAGAATAGCAAGGCAAGTCTCCTCAGCCTCGCCTTCTGGAATATTCTTGGTGATTTTCTTTTTCTGTCTGGTGTTTTGATAATTAAAAGAATATAGAAGTTTGCTGTTGTTGTGTTTTTGTTTCTTTTCTTTTTCTTCTTCTTCTTCTTCTTCTTCTTTTTTTTTTTTTTTTAAGCAATAGAACCTTGGGGAGAATATTGAGTAGAACCCTTTATCTTCTTTTGTGCAGGCTACTAAATTTTAGACTGTCAGATGCTAGGGTAGCAGCTGAGTAATGTTGGTACACAGTATCGCATGCACAGTTACTAGACTTGTTTAGAGTCTAGGACTTGAATGCATTCCGCCTGAGTGTGTGCCAGTCCTTTTAAAGAAGAAAAGAAAAACCTAAAAAGGAGAGCCTTGAGGAGGATCCCTTATTCAAATGGGAAGAATAGGATCTTATGACCAAGACTGTTTTAGCCAAGAAGTCTGAGGTGGAAATACAGATTTGCTTATTATTTTTGCATAGGTGAAAGAAGACCATCTTTTCCTTTTGAGGGGTGAGGGGATGGACATTTACAAAATGTTATATTACTTGTATTCCATACTTTTTTTTTAAAGAAAGATTAATTACTGGTTTTAAAGATTAATTAATTATTAATTTATTTGAGAGAGAGAGAGTGTGTATGTTCACAGGCACGAGGGTAAGGGCAAAGGGAGAGAATCCTCAAGCAGACTTCCCGCTGAGCAAGGAGCCCTAAGAGGGGGCTCCACCGGGCTTGATCCCATGACCCTGAGATCATGACCTGAGCTGGAATCAAGAGTTGGCTGCCCACCTGAGCCCACCCAGGCGCCCCTGTAATCCGTACCTTTTAAAGAAATTTTTGTTAGAAATATGAATTCTCCAATCTGCCTTTACTCTTGTCCAATTTTTATTTCCTTTAGGGTCAGACATTTTTAGGGAGTGTAATCACCAAGCTTAAGAATACATGTTTATTTTGACTGTAGTATATCTTTGACTTCCTTTGCATCTAAGCTGTGTGTGTGTAATTTGACCCTTTGTTGATAGTTACATTTATACATGCAGTGGATTATAAAATGTGCAGGGGAGTGAATTTTAAATGCAAATTTCAATAGGCTGCCAGGTGGTGGGGTGTTGAGGGGGTGGGGAATGACTACAGGGTGTGCAAAGTGGTTGGCTTTATTTCCTGGGGATAATCTCAAGCTCAAGGAAACAGAGTAACTGGTATCCCTACCAAAACATACTTGGTCTCTGTTATAACTCCCTGCCATGTCTTGTTCATTAATAAAGCAGTAATACAGCTGTAATCAAATTTAGAACTTTTTTTTTAACAATGTAAATAAATTAAATTAACTGAAATTATTGTGCTATAACTAATTATCATAAAAATGAACAGTCATCATTTTTTATGAGCTCAGGATTTCATAAACTATCTTCAACAAGAATTTCCTAAAATGCATTCCTAATAACATGTATAATGCAATTGCAACTGGAACTTTTGAAAGAACTGGTGCATTTTCTTCTCATTTGGTGATAAAAATAATGAATAAAAGCTAAATAAATCAGTTGGCATCAGCATTTTGAAGTAAGAAAAAAAGCCAACTTTTCAAAGTTTTGTCTGTGCTTATTACATTTGAAGGCAGGTTGTCGAACATTCTATATCTGCGCTATTAAAAAAAAGGTACAGGATAATGATCTTGAGTCTCTTTAAGATTTTCTCTGAGTCTTCAAGGAAAAGTGCCTATATTCAGTATATAGTGCTTCCTAATTTGGAATGCTGTATTTAATAAAAATAGAAGATATTGGAAAACAGCCAAAGAGATCTTTGATTAAGATCAGACAAATGGAAACTCAATCAGCTGAAGCCCTTCTTTCTCTGAACATTTTACTTCACTGAAATTTTCTTAGGGTGTACTTCTTTTGACTGTAGAGTTAAAACCTTTATGTTCTTAAAATCTTTTCATTTGAGTCACAGTACCTGTGCACTATTTTACAGCACCTAAATCCTTTTAAAATACATTTATTTATATGGTGAGGTAGATGCTTTTTTATGAAGCGTGTTGGGGTGTGTGTTCAAGAGCCATGATTGTGATGACTTTTTAAGGCTTTCGTTGTAGTGATAATAAATCTGGATGAGAGGCTTGGTATGTTTTAATATAAAAGCAGGTATTTTGAACCCTATTGTTTGGCATAGAATTTATTTTATAACAAAGGGTTATTTTTCTTGTCTTAATTACCGAAGTAGATTTTGTAACAGCATGTAAAGTCTAAGAAACAGTTTATGCTGTTGAAGGAATGTGAACCATTTTTCTAACTCAACAATAGTGTGTTAGTAAAGGGGAAAAAAGCAGAAATACTATGGAAAGCACAGGTCTAGTGTTGTCTCTTTGCCTAAAGAACTTCTTTTTCTTTGATTCATTGGTAACATTCTTTCCTCCTCCAGGCAGAATTAAAGTGTTTGTGTCTGCTGCACTCTTTTTAAGTGAGGATTTCTTATTATTGCTATGTAAATGCAAGTTTCTTTAGTGTCAAAGTAGGCATGTTATCCACTGAGTTCCTAAAACTGACCTGTGTCTTTATAAGGGATGGGCATTTGGGGGAAAGAACGCTTCAGATTTTCACTTATGAGAGACATTTTATTTTATGCCTTTTATGATTACCTTAAATTACATATATGGTAGACAAAGAAAATTAAAGATAGGATTTTATAACTCTAGGCAGAAATCTATTAACATGTCTAGGATGATAGAGAATATAGATTAATTTTGGTTTTAAAACGGATTTAAAATAGAAAACAAGTTCACTTGCACGAACTATTTCTTCATGATTTTTAAAAGCAGTTCTATGGAAAGCAAATACAATAGAAATCATTCGATTATGAATTAAACAAAATCATTTGCATTTAATGAATATGAATCTGTTATTGGCCGACATGGACTTCATTGATTTCTTGTGATTCTATAGTTGAACCTCATGAAAATAAGGGAAAAGGGTCAAATTTGTGACTATACTACCAGTGTGCACTTTAGGATTGGCAGAAAACATAAATACGTAATATGGAAGTTGCCTTGGAAGCACTAATTTTTTTTTTTAATTGAGTCTTACATAATAAATGAGGACAAGAGCGTGTCTTCTCGCATTACTCCAGGGCCCTCCTTCCTCTCTATATGTTTTCACTTCAGACAACTTTGTGAAATAAGTGCTTTAATTGGTTCTGGCTTTGCATACTAAGTTAAACAAAAATTGCACCCCAGAAGGATTCATGTAATAATGTTTGAGACAAGTTTTTTTTTTTTTTTTAAATAAACAGAGACTTTTAACTGGCTCACTTTAAATGGTTATTGACCTTCTTTTCTCTCTCTCTCTTTTTTTTCCCTTGTGCCTTTTGCTTACATTTCTTAATCTCTGATTTGAACCCCTGAAGCCAGCTCACCCCTTTTCTGTGTCAGCTCCTCCTCTGTCAAGCTTCCAGACTCCTGCCCTCCTTAGAGCCTGCAGAATGGTCCTGAGCCAGCCTCTTTCTCTGTGTGTTTGCTCCTAGAATGATCTGACTGACCCAAAGGCTTGTGGAGAAGCGAGTAGGAAGCTTTTCCAAAGTAGTTTCTGATTGGAAGCTATGTGAACCAATATACACATAGCATTTGTCTTCTTCCATTTTCTCTTCGTTTCCTGATTTTGTTTCTCTTTTGTCTGCATTGAGATACTCTCCCTTTCTTAAGATTTTCCCCATCCTTAGGGTTGAGCCCTTCTGGCATGGGATTTCCTGGGGAAGTTGATTGGAAACAGAATTGCATGGAGGACATTAGCAGACATTAAGAGAAGGAAGGGAAACGTGAAGGGGGTAAATCAGAGGGGAAGAGAAACCATGAGAGACTATGGACTCCAGGAAACAAACTGAGGGTTTTAGAGGGGAGGGGGTTTGGGCATGTGTGAGCCCTGTGGTGGGTATTGCATGGAGAACTGGGTGTTACACGCAAACCATGAAGCATGGAACACATCAAAAACGAATGATGTACCATATGGTGACTAACATGGCATAATAAAAAAAAATTTTTTTAAAGTAAATGAAAATGGTTGCAAAACTAAAAAAAAAAAAAAAAAAAAAGATAGAAAGAAAAGAAAAAGAAAAATTCCTTAAAGCGGTCGGGTGTGAGAGAGAGGGACAAAGCTGGGGTTTGGATGCTGTGCCCACAGTGTGTGACTGTGTTGCATTGGCTTCCTCATCAGCTACAGTCCAGAGTTTCGGATATCCAGAATCCGAAGATTCATTATATTTCTAACTTGCGTGCTTTTAGTTGGTTCTTTCATCTACTTTGTTTTATCAGAACATTCTTCTTAGTGACTTAAGAAAAACCTTCGTTTGTTCTTGGATATTCTATTCGGCATATGTACTTTTTACAACTGTAGGTGGTCACTGTTCCTGTTGTGTTTGTTGCTTTTAAAATATGTATAAATATAAAATTTTCATTTTATACACACACATTCATGTATTTCCATTGGGATAATCTTTTGTGGATAACCCTTGGGTCCATTTCCTATGCAGTCTTAGCCCAAATCTTTCTTTCTTTTTTTTTTTTTTTTTAAATTTTTATTTATTTATTTTAGTGAGAAGGATAGCAACAGATAGAGAGAGCGCACAAGGGGGGAGGAGAGGGAGAAGCAGGCTCCCTGCTGAGCAGGGACTGAATCCCAGGACCCTGGGATCAGGACCTGAGCCAAAGACAGACATGCTTAACCAACAGAACCACCCAGTCGCCCTGGCCCGAATCTTTTTGGAAAGTGTTTAAAGTAACCAAAAAAGGACAAATCCATCTTCAGTTTATGGATCATGGCTCCTCTCTATTTCCAGAGAACAGGCTGATGGGCCTGCGATGTTGATTATTTTGGTTCATTTGTGTCTGGCAGCTTTCAAAAAGCATGCTTGAGGGCTGACTCTGTTTCTGTAGAGTTCCATCCTCCTGTGTGAGACTTATGTGATACAGGCGCCTCTCTGCTTGGCTGGGGAGAGGGTGCGTTTGCAGGTAGGGTGCTGCTCCTTATCCCCACTGTGGAGTCAGCCTTGGGGAAAGAGAAGTACCTGGTGTGCTTCGTTCGTTACTTGGTGTTACTTGGTGTGCCTGAACCAGGATGCACTTTCTTGTAGGGAAGTATACCCAACATGTGACACGTCACTGATTGGAATAATAAAGGGTCTGCTTTGTTGAAAAGTGTCTAGTTCAAAGCACCCAGGAATCTTGACTTTTATAGGTAAAACTGGGCTGCTGGTTGGGAAGGTGCTTTTGTATTCACTTCTTTCATTTTGCTGTGAACTTGCTGCCAAGTTCAGACTTCCTCTGCTGAGGGCCAGCACCCTTGTCTTGTAAGATTCGCTTCTCCTGTAAGTCACTGAACTTGCGTGCAGGTGGACCTCGAGACCTGGTCTTCTGAGTTGTGCCGGTTGTGCCTTCTGTGGGTTTGAAAAAAGTGTCATGCCTCAAAATAGATGAGGGGGTGGTTTTGCACACACAGCTACAAGGTAGGTGACCGCACAGTCACCTGTGTGACTGGGAGCTTCTTGAATAAGGAGCTTCTTGCTACTTTTGGACCTGCATGTGCTTAATTAGGTAAAGGACTTAGAGAAGTTAGCACAGGCTGTAGGTGGCCAGAAGGGCATGGAAAACCTTTACATCTTGCTGCATCTTGCTAGGGAACACATGTCCCAAGGAATGTGAGCCTTGTGGTTGAAATTACTCTTCTAAAAAATGGTCTTTCAGCTATATTCCATGCATCCCGCCCTCACCCCTGCCCACGTAAATAACAATTGCCTTTCCACACAAGAGACCAGAGGAGAGGAGAGTTTGTGAAAGTGAAGAGACCCAGGGCTCCTTCCACAGAGGAGTGATACATCCATTCGGATGGGGTTTATTATGCTTTAATGAAGAGAGCGGCTGTAGGGTAGGGCAGGGACAGGAGTTTGAGTACTCTATTTGGAAAATGCAGAGGCCAGGAAGCACATTCTTATTCTGGAATAACTTTGTGGGTGGCTGCTGAGAGGCCCCTCAGCCTTTCTCCATGGGCGCTCATTTCTTGTTTTTAAGTCTCAAGTGTGGCTGAAGTTATTCAAATGCATGATTTAACCTGGAGAGTAGCCTTGCTTCGGAATGGGAGGAGGCAGACATGGTGAGCACCCGAGGACCATTTGAAACGGGATTTCGCTGTTCTAGTCATTCTGTAATGGGAATCCTAAAAAGCAACTAAGAATTCAGTTGTGCCCGCTAAGTTGCGAGGTTAGCCTGAAGCATGGCTCAGCAAACTCCGAGAAGCAGCCAATCCAGTTTTTGTTTGCCAGCAGCAAGCACCATTTATCAGGTGGCAGTGCTGGGCACAAGGTTCCCCCAACCACACCTTTAGCTCTGATGACTCTGGTGAGTTTGAGACCATCTTTTAAACGAGTGCTTTCGTTTTCTTCAGATAGGTATCTAGATGTGGAATTGCTGGATCTTATGGTAGTTCTAGGTTTTGTTTGGTTTTATTTTAAAGATTTTATTTATTTATTTGACAGAAAGAGAGAGAGCAAGCGCGCATACAAGCAGTGGGGTGAGGGGCAGAGGGAGAAGCAGGCTCCCCACTGAGCAAGAAGCCCGATGTGGGATTTGGTCATGACCTGAGCCGAAGGCAGATGCTTAACCGACTGAGCCACCCAAGCATCCTGGTAGTTCTTTGTTTAATTTTTTTTTCTACGTTTAATTTTTTTGAGGAATAGCCATACTGTATTCTATAGTGGTGACCCCAATTTACATGCCCCCCCTGCGTGCACATGGGTTCCTTTTCTCACCTCATCAGCCCTGGTTCTCTCTCTCCCCCTCTCCCTCCCACCCTGTATGTGTATGTGCCTGTATGTGCATGGACATTGATATCTAATTGTGGTTTCCATTTGAATTTCCCTGGTGATGAGTGATGGTGAACATCATTTCACGTGCCTCTTGGGCATTTGTATGTCTTCTTTAGAAAAATGTCCGTTCATTCCCTCTGCCCATTTTTTTTCAACTGAATTGTTTGTTTTGCAAGTGAGTTGCATGACTTCTTTATGTGTTTTGGATATTGAACCTTACCAGATAATGTGATTTGCAATATTTTCTCCCATTCTGTTGGTTGCCTTTCATTTTGCTGATGGTTTCCTTTGCTGTGCAGAAGCTTTTTAGTCTGATGTAGTCCCACTTGCTTAGTTTTGCTTTTGTTGCCTGCACTTTTGGTGTCAAATCCAAAAAATCATCACAAAGCAATGTCACAGAACTTACCCTGTTTTCTATGTTTTCTTCCAGCAGTGTTACGGTTTCAGGTCTTATATTTAAATCTTTAATCCATTTGAGTTTATTTTGGAATATGGTATAAGATAATGATCCTCTTTCTTTCTTCCCTCCCTCTCTCTTCCCTTTTTCCTTTTTTTCCTCTCCTCTCCTCTCCTTTCCTTCCCTTTCCTTTCCTCTCTTCTTTTCGCTTTCCTTCTCTTTTCCTCTTTTCTCTTTTCTTTTCTTTGCATGTGGCTGTCCAGTTTTCCTAACACCATTTATTGAAGAGACTGTTCTCAATGAAGAGACCCTTTCCTCATTGTATATTCTTGGCTCCTTTGTTAAAAATTAACTGACTATATATGCTTGGGTTTATTTCTGGGCTCTTTATTGATCTATAGGTCTGTTTTTAGTGCCAATAAGTTTTTAGTGCTAATACCATACTCTTGACTAATAGAGCTTTGAAATACAGTTTGAAATGGGGAACTATGATGCTTCTAGCTTTGTTCTTCTTTCTCAGGATTGCTATTCAGGGTCTTTTGTCTATCAGAGTATTAATAACACTCAATATAGCACAACTAGTTATAATACAGAGTTAAAAGTCAGATTTTGATTTTTAATTCTCCAAATTGATTGTAAGCACCTCGAGGGCAATCAATAAACTCATGGATGTATTTAGTTGAGTACCTTTTTGTTCAGAATGTTTTAGTTGGGCCAGTGTTCCTCTTGCTAGAATTGGAGGACTGGCACTTGTCTGTGCAAATGCAGGAGCCAGTCCCGAGACAATATATATACAACTGAATTCATAGGCTATTAAGTGGCTGAGTGAACACGTCTGCTGAGACATTTTCTTGACTGTGTTACATGACATCCCTCAGCTGGCTTTGTTGATGTGTGGTATTCTTTGTGAGGTCATCAATGACATTACCAACAATTCAAAAGCAATGATACTGAGTTAAAGTCAATCAGCTACAAAACTCACAGCCAGGGGACCACAAGGCTGCTGTCTATATGGGGCGGGCACATGCATTGTTTAGGTAAATCGAACTAGGTCTCTATTCTCTGTCCCTCATTGTCAGGGGAACCCCGTTAGCCTGGAGATAGCATGTTATCTCTGGACTGTTAGGGTTTCCATTGTTGTGTGCTAGACCTCCATGTGAACATGTACAAAAGCGTTAGGAATGGCAATGGTGGGCTATGACAGATGACTGCCTTCCAAGTTGGCTTAGTTGAGGTTTTCCGTATCAGAGCAACCTGGGACATAAGGGTTTGCTTAGGGTTCACCAAATGATGAATGAAGGCCAGTAGCCATCATATATACCAATTGTTTTGCATAATTCGGGAAAGAGCGTACGTTTGATGAAGGTCCTGCAGCAGTAGAGAAACATATGTGTGTGAAATATTTTTTTCTGGTGATACTCTTAATAAAAAAAGACGAGTCTTAGAATTTATTAGTTTGTTAGAAGGAGTGAAGTCAGAGGAAAAATAAAATTTTCAGAAATGTCAACTTTTATTTTAGTAGAAAATTTATAGTATTCCAAAATGAATTTTCTATAGAGTCACAGTTATCAACTGCACTGAAATTCTTTGATTTAGTGTAGTTATGCTAATTCATCCTATATAGTTATGCTATTCATCCTATATGGACCCAAACATTTTAACTGTACCATAATTTACATTAAGATACTATATGCTCTTTCTTATCCTAGGTTAAAACTTACTTCATATTAAACGTTTTCCTGAGTCATGAGATACTTGTAGAGTAAAGGTATGTTGTCCCAACAGGTCTGACCTCCACCCATTCAGGACAATAGGGTAGTGGCTTCCGTGTAAGATCTGGGTGTGCCAGCTGCTATGATTAATGAAAGCCCTAGGCAGGTCGAACTGATACTGAACAATAGCAACTCTACATTAGAACTGGCTTCTTCTTCTTCTTCTTCTTCTTCTTCTTCTTCTTCTTTTTTAGGTGATCACACGGTGTTATCTTTTTTATTTAGCTAAATAAAAGCTGGCAAGAGTTCTTTTGGTGGAATCTTCACTTTTATGTACTTTTATGTGTGTTATTTTAAAAAAAGTTAAAGGATATTGGAGCATTCAAAAAAACTTTTAAAAATGTAGTGATTCTAATAGTGGAAGTACGCACACACACATACACACACACACACACATATATGTTTCAAGGTGAAAAGGAAGTCAAGAGCTAACACAATATAAGACTTTATTTTAGAAATACATAGCAAGGGGCACCTGGCTGTCTCAGTCAAGTTAAGCATCTGACTCTTGATTTCCCCTCCGGTAATGACCTCCGGGTTGCACTCTTCCCTGGACATGGAACCTGGTTGGGATTCTCTCTCTCCCTCTCCTTCTGCCCCTCTCTTCCTCCCTCCCCACTTTTTAAAAGATTTTATTTATTTATTTGGAGAGAGAGAACGATTCCTTCCTCGCAAGTGAGCAGGAAGAGGGGGTGGGGGGGCGGAGTGGGGAGGAGGGGAAGAAGGAGATGGAGAAGCAGACTCCCCACTGAGCAGGGAGCCCCACATGGGCCTGGATCCCAGGACCCTGGGATTATGACCTGAGACGAAGGGAGACTCTTAACAGATTGAATCACCCAGGTGCCACCCGTCCCTCACTCTCCCTGAAACAAACAAACAAAACAAGTGCTTGCTATGGAGACTTCCCCCTTGAAATTGCGGTGCCATGCAACCCTAGCTAGAAGAAAACTTTTTTTTTTTTTTAATTAAGTTCCCTTAATTACAGGAATTATAGTAGTCACTAAGAATTATCTTCTATCTCTTTGTGAAAGGATCAAGGCATGGTTTCTTTTGACTTTTAGTCTGTCAAGTGTAGATGCTTAAGGACAGGAATGCCCAAGTGTTGGCTCTTGGCTCTAGTGAGAGCATCATTGGTGGGGGGAGCCCAGGAAGGGAGTTGTGCCACCATCTGAATTAAACCGGCACCAAAGAACGTGAAGTGAACGTGAGACTCACTGTCTCCATTAGTGACAGCCTTCCACTGTTCTCCTTGTGGAGGGGATTAGCAATGGAACACGTTTTCGAGTAGAGAGTGCAGTTTTGTGAGTCACACAATACGGTTTCTTTTCATGGCATTCTTGACTTTATCCTGTGTAAGTATCTTCAGTTGCCTCATACCTTGCTTTTCTTTCTTTAATTCCCGTCGGAAGGTGACTTTTATGTGGTCAGTTCCCTCATCTCCATTTTTTTATGTGTTGTTTTTGGCCCATGATAACGTCCTTATTTTATGTTTTGTTTTCTAGCTTAACATCGGTTCGGAGTCTTGCAGGGTCCCTCTCTACCGTGGGGATTGTTATCTGATAAAAATCCCAATTCACTTCTTTCTGTTTCCTTTTTGTTTTTCTTTGTAGGCTAAGAAATGGCATTTCAAAAGGCAGTGAAAGGGACTATTCTTGTTGGAGGTGGTGCTCTAGCAAGTGTCCTAGGCCTCTCTCAATTTGCTCATTACAGAAGGAAGCAAGTAAGTATTATGCATGTATTGGTTATACTATGAAACTTATATCTGTTAAAGAACTGCATTCGGGCCATGTTAATGGTTTTGTTTAGAAATTACTGTCTTGATCTGACAGGCACTAATTTAGAATACTCCCTTAATGATTCTTGACTACTGTGTGTATATAATTTTTTAAAAAGTGAATTTCTTTATCAGAAGGCATTACATTACTTAGCTTCTATTTTGGCTCTCTGGTTTTAAGAGAGTGCCTCATTTCCGAAGGCCAGGTTTTGTTTATCTAGACTTCCTTGTCCAATTCATGCAAATTTCTGGATACCTTCTGTGTTCCTGCCAAAAGTTTGTCTTACTAGAAGGCAGGCAGGCCTCTGAGACAGGAAATGGAAAAGGGCCTAGACAAAAGACCCAACATTGACTCTCGGTTTTATTTCTGAAAGGTTTACTTACTCATGGAGCATTACTTTATATTGGATCACGTCTTTAATGGGAGAAGGCCATGAAATGAGATTGGTATGAAGTTTCCAAATAATTTAAAGTGCTCAGTTTATTTTCATTTTTTTTTCCCCTTTGCACTACAACTATGCCAAATGGATGTCAGGAAATTATTTTGGTGACTGCTTTTGTTCTTTTTCAGCTTGAAATCCTGGCGGCCGCCCCGGTGGTCAGGATTACTAGTCTCCTGTTCTCCCTTCCCCGTGTCTCTAGGGTATTTTTCGCTATCAGCTCGGTGGTATATTCCTGACTCAAAGATGGAGGAGGTAAAGGAATTAGGGAAGCTGTTGCAGTTGGGCTCGTTTTGTTCATTACTGTGAGAGCCTTTATGCCATGGCTGGTCCTGTGCCTGTTTTTTCCTTTGTGCTCTGAGAGTAGAGCCGGCCACATTGCTTGGAGTCCCAGGTTCTGAGTGAGAAGTACTACTTTAAAAACTCTTCCCGGGAAGAATCAGTTCGATGACTTAGAGTTAAAAAAACAAAACAGAACAAAACAAAAAACCGGCTTGTTTTTAGTGCTTCCTCCTAAAGACAGAAGGAATTGAATAGGCCGTGTTAGTCTTTTTCGTTCTTACTTATGAGCACATCGCCCTTACGGTTTCCCTAGGTGGATATCTTGCAGGTCCTAATTGACTGACTTGCTCTGAAGCTCATCGATACTCACGGGTTATGCTGGGTACACTGTTCCTTTCAAAATATTGCCTTGGTTGCTTAAAAGTCAGTGTGAAAAGATGCCGCTCCTGCTGTGAGGTTATTTCAGAACTGCATTTCGGTTTGAGACGTGGGCTTTAACGGATTAGGTTATTTCTGCCATCTTTACCAGGCAGGGCTATCCCAAATGACACTGGCAACTGCCGGCGCCAAAGGTCACAATATCTAGTATGATAAGTTGTTGCTAAATTTGTACACAGTTTATGTCTGTTAACCGCAGCAGCAAGCGTGTTCTACTTCAGAGTTTATAAGTTAACTTTGTGTTCAGATTATACTGTTTCATATGTTTTATTTGTTTCATTTTTCTTTTTGCTTTTTTTTTTTAAAGATTTTATTTATTTGACAGAGATCACAAGTAGGCAGAGAGGCAGGCAGAGAGAGAGAGGAAGGGAAGCAGGCTCCCCGCTGAGCAGAAAGCCCGATGCAGGGCTCGATCCCAGGACCCTGAGATCATGACCTGAGCCGAAGGCAGAGGCTTTAACCCACTTAGCCACCCAGGTGCCCCTGTTTGATTTTTCTTTAATCTCACACAATAAACAGTTGATACTGTCTCTAATCAATCACATTAAGGGTGAATTTTCATCAGTAAAATCAAGACAAAACAAGAATCTACTGATTTCTGGGTCATTTTGCCATTTTCTCCTTCCTAAGTTAGACATACTGACTACCCTAATGGCCAAATGAAATGGATACCAGCAGTTTCAAGTCATTTATAATTTTAATCTGACAAGTTCTTTTGAGAAAAATCACCATAGGCATATTCAATCAATGAGTTGCATAAGGCATTCATCCAAACATGTGCATTCTTTTGTGGTGATTCCTGTCCCCTAAAGCCACGGCCTTGAGCGCATTTTGCGTGGCAGGTTGGGATGTAGCCTTAGGGATTAGCAACAAAGAGAGAAGAGAGATGAGGGAGGAGAGGAGACGACTCTTTTGGGCCATTGACATAAAATGACCAGAGGCCTCAGCTGTCCTCTCTCAGAAAATATCTGCCAATCAGAGCCATTCTGGGGGACTTTTCAATGGTCAGGAAAAATCTGCCCCTGATACCGATTATTTGGCTACATTTTGTAGAAGCTGTGTCTTTAAATGTGACTCGGCATGCTCCATTTTTCTGCAGAGCCATGCTTAATGTATTGGCTTGTGTCTTTATATTTTTTTCTTCCAGTTTTCTAAGATGATTCTAACTGATGAACTGTCCTCCTTTAAGAAGAAATTGGTGTCGAAAGTCCAAGACGCTGACGTATTAGAAAGCCATCTGTCGAGTTCAAGTTCAGGCACATTTTGCTGGCATTCCTGCCCCGGCAGCTCTGTCTCCCCTGGCTCCTCGCTTGTGCTCCTTTGATATTCTGAGCACAGAGCTTCTTTCCTAAAGTACAGGCAGGGATTGTATTCTAAATACAAACCGCTTGATTCTAGAAGTTGGTCAACAGTTAAAGCACATTTGACAGAAAAGGTAGTGCTACCTGTCAGCATTTAGGTGCCAAGTCAGCTCACTTGAAAACTTTTAAATCAATTCTACAGTTAAATTAGCTTATATTTGCAAGGGGGATAATGAAGGAATGCTATTCTGTATCCATTTATTTGATTAAATAGAAAACACTATGAAATCAAGTAAGATACTGTTCACTTACCTTTTACCCAGCTGCTTGAATAAAAGCTATTGTAGGTGAGGAGATAGAGACAACTGTGGAGACCCTAGCATTTCTGGAGACAGGTCAGGCGTTAAAGGTAATAGCAATGATTGTTTAGTCTCACGTCACAATGTGGCTTTCCCTCATACAAGCATATTATTAAGATTTGTTATTCAGTGATCAGTAGTGTCCATTGTTGACCCAAGGGGAGCATAGAGATTTTTTTCTTTTAAGATAAATAAATCAGAGTTAGAAGGGATGGACTAAGGAGATATTATTATTATTATTATTATTTTCTTTTGGAGCTGGAGCAACCTGAATTTTCCTATTACAGTGAGGAAGCTGATGAAGAGATGAATATTGGCTGACTTTTTTTTTGACTGTATCTACCTGCAGGAAAGGAGGTTTGTGGCCACAGAGAGTATCCACTTTCCAGGCTCTCCTCAGTGGTGCATGTAGGGTTTTTTTGAGTGGTCTTGGAGAGGCTTCCTATTCATTTTCCTCCTTTTATTGCCTCACCCACAAGTAAGTGATATAAGTGTCCCCAGAGTCTTCTTGATGTTCCTCTCCCTTGATCAGCTATATGCCAAGGGCCAGGGGGCTGAGTAATGGCTCTTGTCATCGCAGTGGGTATATACCACTGTCTTAAATCCCACTAGGAATGTGGCGAGCAAATATCTCTGTAGTGGTGTGCAGATTTTTGAGAGCAAGTTATTAGTCATTCACTATTTAGTAGAAGTCAGTTTAATAATAATTTTACTTGGAAGGGACTTGGAGGGTATCCGGTCTTCTCGGGACAGGATGCTCTTTTAGTGATTCCCTCATATCAAGTGAAAGAGACGTGTCACTTCATAAGAGAGTCTCCTTTTCTAATTTTGAATTGATGAGACAACAGAGGGGAGTTTAAGTTAGGAGAGAGGGTCTTGGGTACTTTCAGAACCAGTGAACCTTCGTGAGGAGCGGAAGTGGGGAGTGTAAAGCCAGGGCTGCATGAGGGGTCCTCACGTGGGTGGGAAGAATGTGGGCGGCTGGGGGGAATGGGGACAAAAGCAGGGTGGGAGTGCAGAGATTGGACTGAGGATTACCCCAGGCTTTTGTCTTTCATTATAGACCAATGGCATTTTTTGAAACTTTTTTTTTTTTAACTCAACATTTATGTCATACCTTCTAGGTCTAACTGGAAACACTGGTGTGATAGTGTGGGCTTCTTTTTAACCCCAGTGGTGTGGTTGATGTAACAAAGATCTATTTCAGTCTGAGGGTGTGCCCTCCCACGTAACACATGCTGGGTTTGTTCCTTCCATTACCCACTCTGAAGGTGTAGTGGGCTTTGTGAGCCAACTGGAGGTGAGGACTGAAAACCACTGAAAGCTTTCTCAAAGCCCGGATGTGAAAGTTTTCTTCTTTTTTTTCTGCACCAGACTGAGGTAGGGAATGAGCTTCAGGGTATGGCAATCAAGGTCTCTTTTTAGTTTGAGGAGTGATTGTATTAGAATCAGGGAATTCAGAGATTCTCACTGATCAAATATCCTTCCATTCCTGAGTGATAGAACGTAAAGGATGAGAGCACCATCTTGGCAAAGATTGCATACCTCCAACGCTTGGCTCTACTGAAGAGCTAAGAGACTATGGTCAATTTTCTTAAGTTCTCTGGACATCATTTTCCTCTGTCTGTAAAATACAGAGAACAGTGGTGCTTCCCTCTGAGGAATGCTGAAGAGCAATAAAGCCTGGAAGAGGTTCTGGAACATAGTGAGCTTTCAAAAAGTCTGAGCTAGTAGTGGATCCCCAGGTGATAAGAAGGTACAATGTGAGTCTAAGGTGCAGGAAACTTGCTCTTGTCATGGGTGATCCTGGCATTCAGGGTTACCTTGTTAAGACTTGGAGGTCAGCAGCACTGCTATGTCCTTCATCTGAGGTTGTAGGACAATGGCCAGACAACAGGTATACAGATACCTTATGTTTTCTTTTAGCCTTGCTTCCTGATCGGACGATGAGCCAAGGAGCAGGAGAACAAAGCCAGTTATTAACTTAAACTCTTTTCCTGTTGCAAGTAGTAACTTACTTGAAGTTCCTGTTGTGTCTTCTCTTTCTCTACTTGGGTCTTTATGAGTTTTGGCAGACTCGGTTTATAGGGCTGATGTTTTTCTAAAAAGTTATGTGAATACAGTATTCTTGGTAAATTAATTTTATAATAGTAGAATGCTATTTGTTGGACGCCATGATGAAACATTCTAGAAAACAAACAATATTTAAAAAGGCCTGCTTTTTTTTTTCCCCCCTCTGGAATTCTCTTGTATTATTTTAGCTTGAAGTGGAAAGCAGTTAGGCTTATTACTTTCCAGAGTCAGTGAGGTAGTAGGAGTGATTGCTGACAGGATGTTCATGCTTTGTAAAATAGCCTCTGACTTTGTAAGAGACAGCAATTTATACACCTTGAGTGTCCTACAAAATATTAGAGTTCACTCTGTGTGTGAATTAAGGGAATGTGAGAAAATGGTAGTGGTGATGTGTTAGGTGAGTTGAATTACAGGTAAAACGGTATTACCTTTGTTGCTAGTATCATCGAAACTCGGGAAGAAAAGTACATATGCTAATGAGAGGCAAAGTGATGCATGAATAATGAAAATCCATAGGAATTTTGAAAACATTGTTTTAACTCGTAATTTCAGTCTCTTCTCAATGCATTATTTGTAAGAGATTCTAATAAAGCAGAGCTTTTTGACTGATAATACTAATGACTCAAAATACAGAAGAAAAGATTGGAGAAGGAGTAAAAAATAGAATGGTCATCTCTAGTGAAAGTAAGATCTACTTTGGGACTTACTGCAGTGGATCCCTGAACGGGCAGACATTTAGCTTCCTGAATGTGTCTGTTACACAGTGTGGAGGAGATTCAATGAGCCTGTTAATGTGCTCAGGTCATGCATGTTTTCAGGACTCCACTTCCTTCATAAGGTAAGGTTAATGTCACTGACTCCCAGGCTTTTTCCTGCTGCCCAGCACCAAGTCAATACATACAAGCCAGTGATCTCAGTACCTGACACAAAGCGGGTCTTTAGTATCTAGGACTTTCCCTTCCCCTGATACAGGGCGTGAACATTTGAAATAGACCTAGCCCTGTTAGACATACTAAGAATGCAGTAGCACCAGATTTCTTTACATGGTGGAGCTTTTGGTTGGCACAGTGTGGCTTATATTAACTGCCGGAAAGAGAAACTGGTAGAGGATAGAGAAACGTGAAGTTCAGGTGAGTATCTATTGAAGAGAAATAAAAATCATGAGCAAATGCTGGTGAAGGGTGTGGAGCAACAGCTACCCTCCTTTATTCCGTGAGAACACAAAATGGTACCGCTACTTTGGAACACAGTGGGACAGTTTTTTATAAAACTAAACATATTCTTACCATTTGATCCAGCAGTCACTCTCATTGGTGCTTACCCCAAAGACTTGAAAACCATGTCCGCACAAAGATCTGCACAGGGATGTTTATAATAGCTTTATGCATAATTGCTAAAACTTGGAAGCAACCAAGATGTCCTTCAGTAGGTGAATGGATAAATAAACTGTTGTACATCCAGACAATGAACTATTATTCAGTGCTAGAAAGAAACAAGCTATCGTGCCATGAAGAGGCACATAAAGAAAAAAATGGCAGTGCAAGAACTCCACTGTGGGTTCTCCAAAACTGCTGGAGACAGTAAAAATGATCAGTTATCTGGGGCGTGTGGAGCATGAATGGGCAGAACATGGAGAATTTTTAGGACAATGAAACTCCTCTGTATGATATTATAATAATGGGTCTGTGTTATTATGCATTTGTCTAACCCCATAAAATGCACAACAGCAGGAGTGAACTCTTAAGTAAATTATTGACATTATAATGTGTCAGTGTAGGTTCATTCTTGGTAAATAATGTGCCATTCTGGTGAATGACGTTGATAAAGGACATGTATGTGTGGGGGCAGGGGGATATGGAAAACCCACGGATCTTCTCAATTTTGCTGTAAACTTGAAACTGCTGGGAGGAAAAAAAAAGCCTTTAAAATACACAAATACATGAATAAAACTTGCATAGCACTTAGGACATGATGTCAATTAAGAAATTTCACATTCTAAAAATTCCACTCCCACATGACTTTTCAGTAGTATCTTTGATTGGATGTAACTACTTAATTTTTGAACATGCTTAATATCTTTAAGAATTTAACCTCAGTTATAAATATTCTTCTGGTTCCTAAACTAAAGAGTGTCTGTGGGGTTGAAATCAATGTAAGTCTTCCTGAGCACTGATGTAGCTCGAATTGTGACATGACATGCCTGCTTTATGTTTCCCAGATTGCTTTTAACTCTGAGTCAATTCCAGCTACCAGACTTGTTTGTTCTAAGTAAATAATCTTCCATCTCCAGAAGCATTTTTTCCATAGGTTCATAAACAGCCTTTTTCTTAAAAAAAAAAAAAAAAAATTACAAAGTTCTGGAATAGCAACGGTTCTTAAACAGTCTTTGTTTTCGTTGATAATGTTTAGGTGGGGTACCATGATGCTAATACCATACAAAGAATGCATATTAAGGAGGACAGAAGGGACCAGTGCTTAAGGAACAGGCTCCTTGGTCCCACCTGCCTGCTTGAAGAGCTATTAACTTCAACGTTACATCAGATATAAAGCGGTTTTGTGGGGCTTGTGTTTGTTGCTCTGTCCTTTGGAGCTTCTTTGTATGTGCGGATTTAATTTTCTATAAATGATGGGTCCTTATCCACCAGAGGAAGATTCTGAACTGTGTATGGACTGTACGCAGGGTAGAGGAGTTGTGAATTTCAGGTTGTAATATATATATTACGTAATATATATATTACATAATATATATATATGTAATATATATATCTGAATATAACCCATAGTTATGTATTAATTAGAGCATGCTAATTGGTGTAATCAACAACCCCCAAAGCTCACTGGGTTATCACCATGCAGGTTTATGTCTTGCTCACAATACAGTTCGGTGAGGATGGAGGCGGGGACCTGCTTCTTACAATGACTCAGGGATCTATGTCTCTTTATTCCAGTGGTTCTGCCATATTATAGGGCTTTTTGACGCACCGGATCATTTCCAGCCAACTCTCAGGGAGGGTGGGAAATGCCCTGGAGGAAGAGGAAAAGTTTTAAGCATCCAGCCATCACATCTGCCTCCTGACTTTAGTTTCTAATCCAGTTGACAAATGAGTTGCATTTCTTTTCATGAGAGTTTTATTGTTGGAGTTTTTGCCAAAGACTGTGGCATTCATTTGCTTCTCTTATGCAGAACCCTGTGCATAGATTCCTGGAAGAACTCTTTTTCTCCTAGAAGCACAACTAAATATGTTGGGGCTGTGTCTGATATCTAAAGCTTGATGAGGATTCGGAATACACTATATTTTCCATAAGGCCAGTTTGAACTATTCTTAACTACTCTATATGGTTAACTGTTTCTTCAGAGCCATGCTTCATCAAAGCACTAAAATTATGCAGACAGAGCTGGAAATGTTCTTTGAAGAGCATCCTATCATCTTCCTTATAATTTTGGTTTTTATTTAACACTTAGCTCCTGAAGTGGGGCCATGGCAATATCTTTGAGTTATAACTCACATCAGGCCTTCGAGGAGTTTGTGATGCTATTTTATGGCTGGCATACAAAATCAGCGAGGTTAACTGTACTTCTAGAGGTCACACAGTGAGTCAACAACTGAGCTATGATTAGCGTTGACAGCTGGTGAGCTTCTAGGCTGTTGCTAACTGAGCAACATTGACATTCATTCTGATTTGACTTTGCATTTCATTTTCAACTATTTATTCATCTTGAGGGCTCTTTAAGAAACTTTTTAGGGATATTGTGGGACTGAGCAAACTTTCTATAAATGCTTTGGGGAGAGTCCTTCAGCTCCCTTTCCTTCTCCCCATCTTCCAACTTCATAGTCAGATTATGTTTATGTTCGGAAGGCTTTTTGTAGGTAAAGTTTGGTCAAATTAAGAAGAAAATAGATGCTTTATGTTAAGTTAGGCAACATTAATTTTACTTCCTTTATTTTCTAATTTGTGGTTTTTCAACGAAGGTCTTCTGAGATCTAATTATATGCTTGTGAGTACAAATAGAAATGTTATAAAAAAAAAGTATATATTTGAAGAAATAATTCGCAGAGAAATGGAAAGTACGCATCATATATTTGACCCAGAACTATTTTGAACATCAAATTAAAACATAGCTGAGGGCCATCTGGATTGTCAAGCTTGGAAATGATCGTTGGGCTCATTGGGTCAGTATTTTATTTACCTTCAAGGGATGGGAGAAGGATGAACCTCCTGTATCCACTTTCAAACATATGTCTTAGGGAAGTTTTTAAGGAAAAAATGCTACTTCATGGAACTTGATGGCCCAGGGTTGCTGGCCACAGGCTGTCCACAGTCCCAAGAACTTCTGAGTTCACTGACGATCACCAACAGCTCCTTGCTGGTGCCAGAGAAGCTGACAGATCGAGGGGCCCAGGTAGTCTACATTTATAGGCAAAGAGAGCCTAGCACAGCTGAAGTCAGGGGATGTGAAGTCAAACCTTAAATCAAATTATGATTCTCTCAGTTACTTGCATAAGGAATAACTGAACTCACTTACCTCGGTGGTCAAAGGGTGCCTGTGTTCTGTGGTAATGATGAGACCTATAGGAGCTAGCTCATTAGACTGTGCGGACCAGTAGCAGCCCAGCCAGCCCCAGTGCCGCCTCTTCCTTCCCTGGCCTCCCTGAGCTCAGCCTTCCTTTCCAGATCCCCTAGTTCTCAGCAGGCTCTTAGGATTGAAGAGCAGTATCAAGTTGAGACACCTCCAACTATTATCATTTCTGAAGTATTTATTTGAAAACCAATAAAATGTATCTCCCAAACCTCAGATCATGTAGTCAGTTATGAAGTGAGCTTATCTGAAGTAGATTCAAACAGAGCGAAAGGATTTTCCCTCTTCTTCAGCTATAAAAAAAGTTTCACAATTTAACAGTTTGGATATATCATGATTGCTATTAAGAGAGTGTCTCTGTGATTTCTCAAATGAATCGCAGCCACATAAAGCCTGGACGGCACATTCAAGGTGAGCTGGATCTCTGATCTCAGTCCCCCCAGAAGGAAGGACTTGTTTTCTCTTCTCTGGTCTCCAGTGGAGATGACAGTCTACTGATTAGCAACTGTTCCTACAGAGTAATCGTGAGTCCCTCCCTGAGGATGTTCACAGTGAGAAATGTTGCTTGCTGTCATGTAAGTACAAGAAAAAAACATCATTGTTTAGAATCACAGAGTGGTTCAGGAGGTGAAGGCCATTAAAACATTTTAAGATTTGCCGTAAGGAGATGCAGGTTGCATCTTCTTTCTAGGAAAATACAAATATTGTTGGTCTTTTTTAGTGACAACAAAACGCAAAGCAATTTCCCTAAAATCTAACAGTTCCATTAGCAGTATGTGATTGAATCACATGCTATGGGAGAGAGTGAGAGTGATAGTTGCAGTATGAAGTGATTTGCATGAAACCCTACTTTATACTCCAATTATTACTGTACATGATTACAGGACAACCTGGTTGTTAATTGCCTGTGGTCTTTAAATATGCACTTCTTTCAGAAATAGACACTAATTATTAGATCTTGTTTTCGGTCTCACCTGAAGTTGCAAATGTCTAGGATTTTTTTTTTTTTTTTAATTTGCAAGTCTAATGGTGCACATAGTAAAACTGATCTCATTCTGAATCCTGTTCTGTTCCCTGGGCTATAAACCCTCAAAGATTATGAACTTGGCTTTCAGTTCTCTGTAGGTGTTCACAGGTACCAGTCTCTTCACAAAAACCACACGTTTGCTATCAGAATTCTGGAGGAATCTTGTCTTTTTAAAACATAGACGAACATTTGCTTACAAGTTTAAAAAAATTCCTATTTCTCCATAGACCATCATAATTAAATATCAGAAATAAAAACATCAAAGTAATATTAAATATTCTCCTAATTCTACCAGGATAAGAATTTTTTTGTTTGGGAGCTGTGTTGGACTTCTTGGACTCTCATTTCTTCTGGCTTCAGTGGTGGAATCGTAGTATTGGGCTTTTCCTGTTTCTAGCCTGGGGTCGGCAGATGTCTCTGCCTATAGGGGCTAGAGTGGGTGATATAAAAGCGTGAAACCAGTAGAGCGAACCCTGCACTAACAAGACCACACAATTTCTGCCCAAGGGATCCATGCTGTTGCAGCAGATTCATTTCAGAAATCACTGTTATATGAAATATAGCAACTTTTATGTATTGGATATGCAACACTTTTTTTTTTTTTTTTAAGATTTTATTTATTCATTTGACAGAGAGAGAGATCACAAGTAGGCAGGGAGGCAGGCAGAGAGAGAGGAGGAAGCACGCCCTCTGCGGAGCAGAGAGCCTGATGCGGGGCTTGATCCCAGGACCCTGGGATCATTACCCTAGCCGAAGGCAGAGGCCTTAACCCACTGAGCCACCCAGGCGCCCCTGCAACACATGTTTTTAAGAAAGTAGTGTGCTGCACAAATACATTAGGATGACTTCTGGTTTTAGCACATGCTGTTCCCACTTCCTTTCCTGTCATTGTTACCCATCTAATGCCTTGTAGTCCTTCTTCCTGTAGTCCAGGAAATCTTCTCAGGTCTGGATGAAGTGTGTGTCCTGTGGCCTTTATAGCCTCTTCTCTATCTTTAATCTGCCTGTTAAGCAATATTATGATTGACTGTTTATCTTTTTGTTTTGTCCTCCAATCTATAGACCTGCCAAGGACCTCTAATACATATTGATTGGATGAGTAAGTGGTTGTGGGTCAGGTGTCTTGTCAGGAATAGACATGTGAGTTTTGGTCTTTCACATGATTTAGGGTATGTTGCCGTTCCAAGGTTTCTCCCAGAATCTCTCGGTCAGTCTTTTAATGGGGTTTAACTCCCAGATTCCTGCTTAATCAAACTGCCTGGAGGAGAGCTGGTCTGAGAAGACTTGGAGCACAAACACCTCTGTTCTTAAAGCACGTTGCTACTTACCACCACTGTTTTATTCTGGCTGCTTTTCTCTTCTTTATTTGCCATCAGCCAGCATATTCTAGGGAAGGTAGAGTGCAGATGTGTTTTTGTGACTCAAAGCCATATGAAGCCATATGAGTCTCTCTCTTGTCATAATTATAAGTACGGCCTTAGGCTGTGTTTACTGCCTCTAAAATAAATTTGGTACTTAGCTTCTCAGTTGCAACACTTCCCAGCTTTTATGGGGGAAAATATAAACAGAAATAAAATGTTGTTTTAAATGTGGTGTCAGAAATTAAATAAATTACCCTCAATAGTGCTGTATCTTTAAAAAAATTTTTTTTGGAACAACTCTTCAGGAAAGCATCCACAACAAAACCATGGTAAAAAAAAACAGAAACTGGGCGCCTGGGTGGCTCAGTGGGTTAAGCCTCTGCCTTCGGCTCAGGTCATGATCTCAGGGTCCTGGGATCGAGCCCCGCATCGGGCTCTCTGCTCAGCGGGGAGCCTGCTTCCTCCTCTCTCTCTGCCTGCCTCTCTGCCTACTTGTGATCTCTGTCTGTCAAATAAATAAATAAAATCTTAAAAAAAAAAAAAAACAACCAGAAACTTTCAGAGTGCGGTAACTGGTGATAGCTCACCCTATTCTAACTGATAAGTCTGTCTCTTTATTTTTTTCTGCCATTATATATTGTCTGTGTGGTGTAGTTGTATAACACGTAGTCTGTGGGCAGGCTGTGGAGGTGCGGTTCCCAGCTCTTCTGTATCTGAGCTGCATTAATCACCAGCCAATTACTTGGCTTTTGTTTGTCTTAGTTACTTCTTCTGTAATATGGAGATCACAGTAGTACTCAACTCATGGGGTTATTATGAGGATTAAATGAGTAGAAAAAAGTAAAAGGTTTATAACAGTGCCTGACATATAAATACTAGATACATATTGGCTTTTTTTTTTTAATGGAAGAACAATTGATGTATAGTATTGTATTAGTTTCAGGTGTATGACATAGTGATTCAGTATTTATATACACTACAAAATGGTCACCACAGTAAGTCTAATTACCATCTATCACCATACAAAGTTGTTAGAATATTATTGACTGTTTTCCCTGTGCTGTACATCGCATCCCTGTGTCTCCTTTATTTTATAACTGGAAGATCATACCTCTTAACCCCTTCGTCTCTTTTTGACTATCGCTCCTACACTCCTTCTCTCTGGCAACCATCAGGTCATTTTTGTATCTTGGAATTTTTTTCTATTTTGTTTGTTCGTTTGTTTTGTTTTTTTTAGATTGATACAGTATTTGTCTTTATTTTACGTAGCGTGATATCCTCAAGGTCCGTCTATTTTGTCACAAATGGCAAGATTTCATCCTTTTCTATGGCTGAGTAGATACAGGTACAATATACAGCTAATTAATATATATATATTATATAAATTTATATATATATATATAAAATGGAGTATCTCACACACACGCAAACACTTACACATCCTACACCTTTGTTACCCATTCAACTAATATTTTCATTTTCTTCAGCTGAATACCCAGAAGTGGAAATGCTGGATCATATGGTATTTCTACTTTTAAATTATTTGAGGAACCTCCTTACTCTTTTTCCAATTTATACTCCCACCAGCTGTGTATGATGATTCCCTTTTCTTCACATCCTTGCCAACAGTTGTTCTTGTACTTAAAAAAAAAAAAGTTATTTATTTATGTATTTATTTATTATTTATTTGTTTTAGAGGGGGTGGCTTAAAGGGAGAGGGAGAGAGAGAATCTTAAGCAGGCTCCGTGCTCAGTGTGGAGCCCGATGCAGGACTTGTCTCACAACCCTGAGATCAGGACCAGAGCCAAAATCAAAAGTCAGACACTTAACTGCTGAAGCCACTCCAGCACCCAAACAGCTTTATTTATTTATTTTTTAAAGAAGGCTCCATGCCAGCGATGGAACCCAGTGTGAGGCTTGAACTCACAACCCTGAGATCAAGACCTGATCTGAAATCAATAGTCAAATGCTTAACCAACTGAGTTACAGAGGTGCCCCTTATATTTTTTGATACTAGCCATTCTTTTTTTTTTTTTTTTTAATTTTTAAAATTTGTTTGTCAGAGAGAGAGAGAGAGAGAGAAAGCACAAGCAGGGGGAGTGGCAGGCAGAAGAGCCCGAGGGAGAAGCAGACTCCCTGCTGAGCAAGGAGCCTCATGTGGGACTCAGTCCCAGGACCCTAGGATCATGACCTGAGCTGAAAGCAGCCACTTAACTAACTGAGTCACCCAGGTGTCCCGATATTAGCCATACTGAGAAGTATCAAATGATATCTCATTGTGGTTTTGATTCACATTTCCCAGATGGTTAGCAATGTTGAGCGTCTTTTTGTGTGCTTGTTGGCTCTCTACACACGTCTGCTTACTTTTTTTAAAGTCAAGTTTATTGAGGTAGAATTTGGGGTATAATTTACATTATGTGGTATAATTCATCCTTTATAATATACAGTTCTATCAGTTTTTGTAAGCCACATACAGTCATATAACCAGCACCACAGTGAAGATACAGGACATTTCTATCCTCCCCCAAATTTCTCTCCTGTTCTTTGTGGTCAGTGTTGCCCTCCCACTGTCCTCAGACCCCGACAGTCCGATCTGTTTCCTGACCCTATACGTTTGCTTTTAGAGAATGTCACGTAAATGGAATCATGTCATAAATAGACTTCTGAGTCTGTCTTCCGTAAAGGCCCATGTAGTCAATGTTTTAGGTTTGCAGGCCGTACCATCTCTCACTCTCTCTTTTTAAGATTTTATTTATTTATTTGACAGACAGAGATCACAAGTAGTTAGAGAGTCAGGCAGAGAGAGGGGGCAGGAAGCAGGCTCCCCACTGAGCAGTGAGCCCGATGCGGGCCTTGATCCCAGGACCCTGGGATCATGACCTGAGCAGAAGGCAGAGGCTTTAACCCACTAAGTCACCCAGGTGCCCCGGCCATACCATCTCTGTTGCAACTTCTCTACTTTGCTATTACAGTCATGTGCTATCCACGAATGATTGGGTGTGGTTATGTTCCAATAAAATTTGGCTTGTTAAAACAGACGGCAGCCAGATTTGGGTGGTAAACCATAATTCACTGACCCCTAACTTAGCAGAGTGCATTTGAGATCCAGTAATGTTGTCAGGTCTATCAGTGGTTTGTTCTTTTCATTGCCAACTATCGTTCCATTGCATAAATACACCACAGTTTGTTTAGTCATTTACCAGTGATAAATAAAGCCACTGTAAACATTTTTTGTGTGTGAGCACAGCTTTTGATTTCTCTTGAGTAATTATCTAGGAGAGGATTGCTGGGCTGGATGATAAGTGTGGTTTACTTTTACAAGAAACTCAACTTTTCCAAAATGTCTGTATCATTTTGCATTTCTACCAGCAATATAAGAGAGTTCCAATTGTGTTGTATCTTCACCTGCACTTCATGTTGTCCAATTTTTTTTTTTCTGGTTAAGTTCAGCCTACTCTAAAAGACTGTGAAGAATCTTAGAAACTAGAATAAAGATGCTTACCTATAACCTAACTTAAATTGGAAGCTCTTGAAGGCTTTTACACATGGAAATGGCATGATTTGGGTTTTAAAATGATGACCCCCAACTGCAGTATGGAGACTGACTTGGAGGTGGGCATGGTGAAAATGTAGAGACCTGTGGGAAGATATCAGATTAGTAGAAGGAAAAGGGAACAGACCGTGACTTGAAAAGGGACAGCGAAGATGAAGTGGCTGGGCCTGAGATTTTTTTAGGACGTGGAACGGATAGTACTCAGTGGTTGATCCGATATGGAACTTAAGAGAGCAGCCCAAACTTCTAGATCCAAAATGGTTCCTTCCCTGATGAACACTGACAGGGAAAAATTTTCAATTTTGAGATACATGTGGGACATCCAAATGGAAGTGCCAAATGGGTAGTTTGATGTCTGGATTCTGGAATAGGGGAACAAAATTGGAAGTCAGTGTGGTATAAGGTTATATGACCATGTGGAGGTGGAAGAAATTCTCTAGAAAGGCCCAAGAGGACCTAAGTGCTTAATGTTGAGGAGTAGAGAGGGACCTCTGGAGGAAACTAGGAGAGAGTGCTTAAGAGAGGCTGGAGAGAGAGAGAGCTCAGCTCAGTTGTCTCTCAGATGCCAAGGTGAGTGAACAGAAAGTTGTGTGCTGAGGTGACAGCTAACATGAGGGATAAAATGTGCTGACTGGATTTCGCAGCAAAGTGGACATGAGTCAGTTTTGGTGGTGGTGGTGGTGAGGGTGGTGGTGTGTATGTGAAAATGCAGATTAAAATGAATTGAGGAGTTGGTTGAGTGAGTAGGAGGTGAGGCAATAGAAAAAGCAAGGGTATACAGGACTTTCCAGAATTCTTAGGATGGTAAAACATATGTAAAAGGCATTTTTTATTCTTAAGGTGAGATGGGATAGAGTGTCGTGTGGGTGCGGAAGGATGAGAGAAGGGACAAAGACAGAGAAACAGTGCAGTCCATGGAATGAGAAGCCCATAAGGCATGAGGGGTGCCCATCAGACCCAGCAAACTTGCTGAGGAAGAAATTCAGTTGAGTTTAATATTCATAGTTACGACCTGTTAGCAGAGTAGAACAGGGGCCTTTTAGTGTTACCAAGTTCTAATGACTTATATAAACATGATATAGTCCTTAAATTTATTTCTTGAGTATTTCTATAAAACTTACCAAGCAGAAAATGTCAGATTTTTTTTTTTTTTTTTTTTTTTTTGGATGTGTGAAAATGCTCTGGCAGTTTAGTCACTTGTCAGTCTTATGTCCAAGTACTACCCATCTGTCATGGCCCAGTTGAATCCTCAAATGAAAGACCCTCCCTCCTTGACCAGAACGGTCATAGCCTGGTACTTCTTTGCTTTACTCTGGCATTTTGTTCTTTCTACATACTTTTATATATATATATATATATACTTCTTCTTTTCCTCCTCCTCCTCTTTCTTTGATGATAGAAGGCAAAGCCCGTGACAAAAAAATGTCATGTTCCCCCCAACCTAGCAGTTAGATAGTTAGGTTTATTTAGTTCCCATAAATGTATGTAAGTATGTATGTAAATGTGAACATGGGGAAATGGGAAATGGTTATTAGTAGATAATGGGAGGAGTTGTGTAAAGGAGAATAAGATTTTTGTGGCATGTGTCTGGATCATAAGCCTGAAAAATTATGGCACCTGATTATAATCTTTTGTTTTTATGAGACTTGGTAAAGTAGGATTTAAAAGTTCCCTTTTACCTGCCATTAAATGATCAAATTATTTAATAAGTAATAGCAACAACTCTGTGGTGGTGCTTTACAGTTTACCACCTACACTCATCTCATTCGTCCATCAGATTGAGCACAACTCAGAGATGTAGAGCTAGAGACATCACAGGGGTTTATCCCATTCTACAAAGGAAGAAACCAACGCCCAGGGAGATAATATGTCAAAAGTCACATATTGGTAAAGAAGAGCGCTGAGACCAAAGCCAGGAACCTCTGATCTGGGTTTTGTTTTTTTTTTTTAAGTGTCCTTTCTGGCTTCTAGATTTATTTTTATAGAAATCCAATAGGCCTGACAATAATTAAATTCAATTTTAAGCAACAACTTGGTTTATTTTATTTAAATGGATAAAAAAAATCACTTACCAGAACAATATCTTGTTTGGAGTTAAGATCACCTTTTCCTGAACAGTCTTTGGCCTTGTGGTTAAAGAGCTTCCTCTGTGGCTCCTACAGCAGAATGGGAAAAACACTGCCGGCATCACACTGATGCTGGGATTTACAGGAAGGAAAACAGAACTTACATACCTGTGGATAACTAACTGTTAGAGCAGCTCTAGCCAGCACTGTTCACTATAGTGATTAAATCTAGTATTAGCATTTTACTCATCTGTTTGTCTGGGCTTTTGATTCTGCTTTCTGGCAACTACTTTTTTTTTTTTTTTTCAAGACCATTTTTTATTAAGGACAATAACTTACATTCTAATGAAAGAAAAACTAGAAACAGGGAAGGCCATTATCCTTTAGGGGGGCTTAGCTGGCTTTATTTTATTGTTAAAGCCTTCAAATATTGAAATAGTGTATACTAAATATATAAAATCTAGAATTTTATATTAAAATATTTAATGGGGAAGGCTCTGACTAAAATCCTTAAAAAAAAATTATTTGCATTGGCCATAGTTGATCATTTAAATACAACAGTAACTTTCATTAAACAGATTCTTTTTTGATTATACCGACCTAAGCTCATAGACCTCCAAGCTCTAAAATCTATTTTTGCCAGAAGTATTAAAGAACGAAAGACATACACTTTTAAGAAATTGCAGAAAGGCATAAAGTGCTTTTTTCCTCCTCCTTTCAACACTTTTAAATGTTATCTGAATGAATTACTGCTATGGGGTAAAACATTTCCTTCTGTTCTCCTATAAATTGTCTTTGACTAGGTATTTGGGAATTGCTGTACAGTGTGGGAAATAGTTGAACTTGGCTGTTTATGAAACCAAAACAAGCATTTGAGATACTGAATCTGAAACCAGGTGTTCCCTGCCTAAATGGTTATGGCTTATTAAAACACAACAAAAGAGAAATACCCCCCCCCCCCGCCCCCGGGATTGTAAGGGCTTTTCTTTTCTACAGGGCAGTTAGTCCGGTGGGTCTATGTGGACTGTGGACTACGGTCTAGCTTTGGTTTTGCTTGTCTCCATTACACATCTCTTCTTCCGGCATACTGTCAGGTGTATTGCATTGGCATTCCCATGAAAAACTAAAAGCTGACTTTGGACTCTTAACACCAGGTGAGCTTGGCCTATGTCGAAGCAGCCGAGTACGTCACAGAACCTGTTAACAGGGAGCCTCCTTCCAGAGAAGCTCAGCTACTGACCTTGCAAAACATGTCTGAATTCGACATCCTTGTCATTGGAGGAGGAGCAACAGGGTGCGGCTGCGCACTGGATGCCGTCACCAGAGGTGAGTCCCCACGTGGGTGGATGTTTTCCAGACCGAGGTTTCCTGTCCCCCACCCTCGCCCCCAGTCAAACACTTGGTGTGCGCTGTAGACTAGTAAAGTCACGTTCCTGGCACGTTGCCGGATTTTCCAGCCTTTGTGAAACACCTTCATAGTTTCTTAATCTAGGCACTCGCACAATTTTAAAATTAAACATAGCTGGTATTTTATGCGTAAAATTTCTTTAAAAAGAAATTTCTTTAAAAAGAAAATTTAACTTCCTATGAATTCATGAACTTGCTCTTTTTGCTTATTTCTTTCTAATATCCTAAAGTAAATGTCTTTTAATGAAATAAAAAATATGTATCCTATGGTCTGAAATCACATTTGTGTCAGGGAAGGGTAGAAAAGACTTATTAAAATGAGTTAATCTATTAAAATAACTCCTTTTTCCTGTATCTCTTAAAAGCATTTCTTCCAGTGAGATATAGACTTCAGTTTAGGAAACTTGAGTTTATTGTGAATTCATGACGGAAAAGAAAGTTGCTAACCTGTAGTTCTATCTCAGCCACCCAATTCGTCAGCATTGGGAAAAGCATGTTGAGAAGCTCTTTAAAAACGGAAACATGGGGGCACCTGGGTGGCTCAGTGGATTAAAGCCTCTGCCTTTGGCTCAGGTCATGATCTCAAGATCCTGGGATCGAGCCCCACATGGGGCTCCCTGCTCAATGGGAAGTCTGCTTCTCCCTCTCTCTCTGCTCCTCCTTCCCCCTGCTTGTGCTTGCTCTCTCTCTCTCTCTCTCTCTCAAATAAATAAATAAAATCTTTAAAAAAAAAAAAAACGGAAACATGACATGTAAAGAAAGAAATTCTAGTATGGAGCACCAGTGCTCTTCCATGTGATATAGTTAATAAAATAATTTGATTTTTGCCTGTGGTTATTATTAGTGTGGAGTTTGGGGTGAAGGAAATCTGGGTACATATCCTATCTCAGCAGCTTTATTAGATGTGTTTATAGTTATGGACACATACACATGCACTCACTTGGGCAAATTCCTTAATTTCTGTAAGGTTCCTCATCTTTCCAATAAGTTAAAAATACCTTCTTTGAATGATTTTTGTGAGGATTAAATGTGAAATCATGAAGACGGCTTTTGTGTGCTTGTCACACAAAATAGAAGTTCAGTAAGTTGCAGATAGTATTTATAGCCATTATTATTATTATTATTATTAAGTAGGTTCCACATCCAATGTGAAAGCTGGAACTCATGCTCCTGAGATTTAAGAGTCGCATGCTTTACCACCAAGCCTACCAGGTACCCCTATAACTGCCATTATTAACATGAAGGCAAAATACTTTTATTTTTTTAATTATTATTTTTTAAGACTTTATTTATTTATTTTAGAGAGAGAGTGCTGGTGTGTGTGAGAGCCGGGTAGGGGGAGGTGGATGGGGAGGGGGAGAAACACAGCCTGTGGAGCCCACATGGGGCTCCATCCCATGACTGTGAGATCATGATCGCTAGATCAGGACCTGAGATCACAACCTGAATCGAAAACAAGAGTGGGATGCTTAACCAGCTGAGCCACCCAGGTACCCCTAAGGCAAAGACTTTGAGAACCAGTTGTCCTAGAGAAATAATCTTTGTGGTATCCTTGGATGTATCCAGTTGGTCTGGGCACTGCTGCGTGGAACTTTGACTCTGGGTTGTTTTAGTTACTGTATAATGTTCCAGATTTCTTGTGGTGTCATACTCAGTGGTAATGATTTATTCCATGGAGCAGTTCTTCTCAGATTAAGTTACTGCCACATCCTCCCTAGACTTATACTTGGTTGCCTCACATACCTGGTAGAATTTACTTTTCAGATATGAATACATTTGGCAAGATTTAGGCACAGGCACTACGAGCGGAAAGTGCCCTAGATTTACTGTATAGCATAGGATCCACACTGAAGTTTTGACCCACCAAGACTTCACAGCTTAGGTCCTTTTTGTCACTTTTAAATCATAGTAAATTCAAATATAGCCCTTGGAATTTATTGTGTTGTCAGGCACTCCCCGATTTTCATAGAACTCCCTGTTTCTGTCCCTGGTTCGTAATTTGTGCCACATTATCCTCGGACATACTAAAGCAGCTGGAAATAATGGTTGTAGTTACCTCGAGGTATTAGAACTCACCTCTCTCCCCTGGAGGCTTGGGAAGGAGTGTGGAAAGGGAGGTCATGTTGCTAACATAACGGGCGGTCTTGTTAGAGGCTAGTCCTCCCAGGAGTTAGAATTGACCAGGTGACAGTTTTCTGTCCTAGCAGATCATTTCCCCAGTAAGATTCAGAAAAATCTATTGTTTGGTGTTTCCTGTTATGTTCATGTTATGTACTGAAATATATGGCAGTTTTTAAAAAATTTTAGTTCCAAAAAAAAAAAATTTAGTTCCACGAATATTCACAGTCTGCCTGTTGGATGCATGGCATTCGCAAGATGCTAATGAGCGCTCAGACTGGATGGGCGGTCGACGCCTTGAAGGTGCTCACAGTTCTGCTCGTCTGTGTAGACAGAATGACATCACGGAGGATATGTGCCTTTCAAAAGGCGTGTGGGCATTATGGTTCTATAAAGCGGAGGGTCGTTATATCTGCAAAGGGTGGTCAGGAGAAAGAAAGCTGCTATTTAGCACAGGTAGAATTTTAATAGGCAAACGTTGCTTCGTGGAAGCGTCGCAATCTGAGCGCACGTGCGGGGGGGGGGGGAAGATCGTGGAGTCAGCGCGTGTGGCAGAAGGCACATTTCCCTTTGGAGCATCGAGCGGTTGGAGTAAGGTATGAGAAAAGTTGGGGAGGTGGGACTGGGCCTGGTACAGAAGAAGGCCTTTGGACTATACTGAATAGGCCACTTTGAGACACTGAAGAGCATTGGATTTGGTGACGAATAGATTGGCCGTAAGGAAGGAGCTGGCATGGGCATAAGCTTTTAAGACATCTAGAAACAGACAAAATAGCAAGGAGGTAACTTGATGGTGTAGTAGGATATAAAGGAGGGAGGCAACATGTGCGATTGTTCTCTTCCTTCCTGCATCCATCCATCCATCATTCCTTCCTTCCTTCCTTTTGTTCTTTTTCTTTCTTCTTTTTTTCTTTCTCTCCTTCCTTCCTTCCTTTCTTCTTTCTTTCTTTTTCCCTCCCTCCCTCCTTTTCTTTCTTTCTTTCTTTCTTCCTTTCTTTCTTTCTTCCTTTCTTTCTTTCTTCCTTTCTCTCCTTCCCCTCTCTCTTCCTCCTCCTCTCCATTCCTTCAATCCTTCCTTCCTTTCTTCCTAGAGGAACAATCTGAATATTTCTGTGGACTCAGAGGAAAAAGCCTATACAGGAGGAGAACCTTTATATGCCAAGAATAGGAGGCAACGTGTGGAACAATGATAACAAAAATGTATCTTAGGTTTGGTAGGGAGATAAGGGACATCTCTCAGAGACAAAAATAAAGGGTAAAGATTCTAAGATATAAAAAAGGGAGCCTCTGTGACCAAGAAGAACTGTTTTTATTCACACAAGCACAAAGAGAGATGTTCTACTTACCGTGGGAGTAGGAGACTTCGTGTAGAAAAGATTTAAAACTACCATGTGGAGAATGTGATAGGGAATAGGGGTCATTTGCTGTGGTTAGAAAATGTAAATTTGTTTTCTATGCAGGATATC
>NW_019154085.1:54406412-54586412 GCF_002288905.1 Enhydra lutris kenyoni
TGTGTGTGTGTGTGTGTGTGTGTGTGTGTGTGTGTGTGTGTGTGTGTGTATCTCCCCGGTATTGCTTAGAGTAGAGACAGAGAAAATACACAGTGGGGTAGAACGCGGAATGGAGAACTGACTAGATATCAGAGATAGAGGGAGAAAATGAGACAAGATTCTCTGAAGGCATAGGGCATTGTTTAAATGGAAACCTAGAACTGGTAGGAAAGTTGAGGGATGTTGGAGAGCCAACTTCCTTCAAAGAATTAGGGTAGGTTGCGGGACCGAATGTACTGACACCGAGGTGACCCCTATTCAGTGCTTTTTCTTCCTTTGAAAAATCTCACTTTCTAGATTTTTATCTTTTTCAAAGCTTAGACAAGATCATACTACAGTCATTACTTTGTAGTGTGTTACTTTCAAAAAACAATGTATTTAATCACGTTGTGCTATTCATTTTTTTTAATGGCTGAAGAATTCATCCCAAGGATGTTCTTGTTAATGATTATTTAGGTTTCAAGTTTTATTGTTTGTTTGTTTTTCCTATTTAAAACAAAACTGTGAGTCAAGTACTGATCCAGCTCTGAGAATAAGCAGATTAATAAGATGTGGTTTTTGTCCTCCAGGGGCTTATAGTTTGTTAGTCTTTGCAGAAAAAGTGCAATTTTCCTTTGGGCGGTGAAGGTCATCGGTAGTGACGAGGCATGAACCGGTGCATGAGCAGATGACCGCAGTCATGGTAGGATAGTGATGGAGATGGTGGTGGTGGTGGTGGTGATGACTTTGGGAAGGTCAGAGGTTCCAGAGCCTGGCTGTTGACCAGATTTTAAATTCTTTTAGTTAGTAACGATTGACTGAATGTCTTATATGTAGAGCTTTATATCTACAGAATATTCCTTATAAGAGGGATGGCTAAACCTTAGTTTGTATTTCTTTTATTATGCTGGTAGCCCTTGAGGGGGTAGGATTTATAATTAAAATGTATAGAGATGCTGAAGTTAATCTGTATTTATCCTTTTACTACAATTTCTGATCATATCAGTAGCCCTCTGAAGTGTGAAATAATCATGGGCATTTGGTTAATGAATTGTGCATTGTTGCTGTTCATTCATGGAATTTGCTCTTTTATTATATTTGATGCTTCACTTAACAACAAATTTTGCTTTCTCTGTGTTTGATATGTTTTTACCAAATTATTCCTGATTGTTTCCATTAATCTTTAGTCACATTTGACAAAAATAAATTACTGTGATCTTTTAAAGTTACCAGTAATAATTAGATTTTTCAGGACATCAAAGTTTTGGGGGAACCAGTAGATGTTAAAGGGCTTGTATAGAAATGTTTGCACAAGCTTTCTGATGGAATACTGTGCCCAAATGCAATTTTGGTAATGGATAAACAAAGACTGTAGAAGGCAGAGAAAAAGTCATGAAGGCTTCCTAATGATCATTTATTTGCATTCTTACCTTCTGCATTTTCTTGGGAATCAATTTTCATTTGGGAATATGATTTTGTAAACATAATATGCACAGTTCTTGTCACGTTCTTCTGCAGGTTTCCAGGATCAATAGAAATCACTTCCCTGTTTAACACTGGGTCCAGTCTCTGGGCAGAAGCCCAGCCTTGAAGCATTGTTGGAGGCACTCTGCCCCCAGGGAGAGCTGGAATGAGGAGAATCTGAGAGATATAATCACCCCCTCAGGGTTCATCAAGGAGTTTTTTTCAGTTCTTTTTGTTCTTTTATGTGATTTTACTTGTATGTATTGAGGATCACCTAGGACATTTTTGGTTTAATACCTGATTTATAAGTTTAACCTTTACGGCTTTTAATTCACATTCTGGAGAAGACTGTCTCTTGCAGGAGGGAAATGTTCATTGTAGTTCTCCTGGTCAAAAAAAGGTATATATACTTTTAGTTTATGAATGGTATGTGTCTGGTAGTTCCTCAATTCTCAGTTTCTGCGCGTGTAACAGTATAGCCCAGTGATTAAGGACACAGGTTGTGAAATTAAAATGAAGTGGGATCAAGTCTTAGCTTCATCACATACTAGCTTTATGAGCTTCTACAAGTGTCTTAACCTTGTAGAGAGCCTCAAGGTTTGCAGGCATAAGTGAAAGAGAACAATGACACTTTTCTGTCTACGTAAAGGTTTGTGAGAGGGAGGAGGTGTGTGTATTGTAGAAAAGGGGCAGAAGAGGGAAAGCCTGGGAAGATGGTGCATTCTGGGAATTATAGGTCTGCACCTTCACCCCCTTCTACTTCCACCCCTTTACCATGATGACAGAAGAGAAAATCCTGTTAGGACAGCAGACTTGCAAAGATCAAGTTTGCAGTTTTCTGAACTCCACTAGTTAGATCAGACTGCAAAGTCCTAAAATTTTTTGGAAATTTAATACAATTTTAATTAATATACTGCTTTTCTTTGACAGGATTTGGGGGTGGTCCTTGAAAACTTATGCTAAAGTTTATCTGGAAAAATGAGCCTATGAGGTTTACTGGATGAATTCTGAAAAAGAATAATGATAGGGGCACATGGGTGCTCTGCTGGTTGAGCGTCTGCCTTCGGCTCAGGTTGAGATCCCAGTGTCCTGGGATCAGCCTGCATCAGGCTTCCTGCTCAGCAGGGAGTCTGCTTCTCCCTCTTTCTCTGCTGCTCCCCCTGCTTGTGCTCTCTCTCTTTCTCTTGGTCAAATAAATAAATAAAATCTTTTAAAAAAGGAAGAATAATAATAGAAGATATAGCGATCTATCAGATATTAAAATGTATTCTAAACTACTTAAAATAGTTTGCTAAACAAATATAGAGATAAGTGGAACAAAAAAGCCTAGAAATAGACCTAGATACATAAAATTCAGAATATGGTAAAGGCAGCATTTCAAATCTGTCATTATTAGTTATTTAATAAGTGTGTTGGAGTATCTACTTCCCCAGGTTTTTGTTTGTATTTGAATATATGTATGTTCTTACATGTACATAGATACACACATGTATGTACACACATATATACATATGTGTATATATTCTTGTTTGTCATATTCCAAGTGAACCAAGTACATAACCATAAAACACCATAAACCTATCAGAAGAAAGTTTATGTGATTTTTTAAAAAGATTTTATTTATTTATTTGACAGAGAGAGAGAGATCACAAGTAGGCAGAGAGGCAGGCAGAGAGAGGGGGGAAGCAGGTTCTCCGCTGGGCACAGAGCCTGATGCGGGGCTCGATCCCAGAACCCTGAGATCATGATCTGAGCTGAAGGCGGAGGCTTAACCCACTGAGCCACCCAGGTGCCCCAGTATATGTGAATATTAAAAAAAAAAAAAAAAAAAGGAGTAAGGTATTTTTAAGCAGGACAACAATAGAGCCATTTTCCTTTTGGAAAATTTTGCTACATCTCATTTCATAAAAATTAAAAGTTATCTACGGCAAAAAAAATAATAAACACATGTGAGACTGGGAAAGTATTTAGAACCTAGCAGACAGGGTTTGTTACATTGTTTTCAACTTTTCTATATTCTTTGCTTTAGTATGTCTGTGATAAACAGTGCATAGCTGGATTCCTTTGTGGTTTTTTTTTTAAAGTTTATTTATTTATTTACATTATTTCTCCACCCAACATGGGGCTTGAACTCATGACCCCAACATCAGGAGCCGCATGCTCTTCTGTCTGAGCCAGCCAGGAGCCTCTGAGCTTTTTTTTTTTTTTCTTTTTGCTTAATAGATAAAATCTATCTTAACTTTTTTTTTTTTTTAAGATTTTATTTTATTTATTTGACAGATAGGGATCGCAAGTAGGCAGAGAGGCAGGCAGAGAGAGGAGGAAGCAGGCTCCCCGAGGAGCAGAGAGCCCGATGTGGGGCTCGATCCCAGGATCTGAAGGCAGAGGCCTCAACCCACTGAGCCACCCAGGCTCCCCTATCTTTACTTTTTAATTAAGTTTTTTATTTTGATTCTACTTAGAATCTATCTTTAACTAGGGGAATTTGATCCACTTAAAGATAGCTTCTATCTATTAAGCATAAAGAAAGAAGAATGGAATTTGATCCATTTCCATTTGTTTGGATCCCATATGCATTTATTTTGTATTTTTTACTTTACATCTTTTATTTTGCTTCTTTTCCTTCCTTCCTTTCATTCATATGAGATCACTTTTGTATCACTGTTTCCGTACCTTAAGCTCTATACATAGAGTCCTTTCCACCCTCGAGTCCCATTAGAGACTTTTCCCAGAGTCAAATTGAGGCTCTTGACATGTGCTGATAATGGGCATCGAGCAGACCAATTGCTGAGCGAGTTAGTGGTGCTTTGGCTTAGGTGATGCTCTCTGTGTCTGTCTTCCTATCTCCTAGATATGTCCCCGCAGATAGTCCACAGCCCTGGACAGTGGTCAGCAGAAGCATCTCCCCCACCCCTTACACTGGCTAAAGCCCTTTGTCAGTTCCCAGCATTCAGGTGGTCAGTCTGGCTCCCTAACCTCTGCTTGCAAGGAAGACCAGGATTCCTCTTAACCTTTAGGGATTGAATTTTTGGTTGCCTTTGCCTGGTTTAGACCCAGGGCTCAGCAAGCAGAGGCTTTTGGCCTAACCACTCTGCTCTGAGTTTCTGCTACATTTCTGATCCAAAGTGTGTTTATTTTCAAATCAACCACATTCCTCAAATATACACAGAGACGATTTTCTCTGTGTGTGCAGACGAAGAGGAGTTCAAAGCTGAACTCATAATGCCATACTGACCAAAATTTTACTTACAGCAATTTATAATAGCAAAAACCTGAGGTCTGGTTTAATAATTTGGGTACATTCAGTTATTGAAAAGAGGTTTATGCCTATTTTCAGGGACAATGGCTAAAATGTAACATAAATTTGAAAACAAGTTGTAAAGAATGAATTCATCAATTTTATTTGTGTTTAAAGCAAAAAGGTACACAGGTTGTATACTTTCATAAACATATTAAGTTTCTGGTAATATATATGGGACATTTTTATCATTAACATTAGTTATGTCTGGATTTTGCAACCAGGAAGCCAGTGGTGTATTAGTCTGTCTTTTCATCCCTTGGATATTCCTCCTCTCTTTGAACACTGGCAGTTTTTATAATAAAAAAGTAAAAAGAGGAAGCAACAACAGCAACTCCCTTCTCCCCTTATAACTATATGACTCTAATTAATATACTATATGACTCTAATTAACATTTTTGTGCCTCCATAATCTGTGTGTACTTAAGGGACACAAAGTATGTTAATGATATGTTCTACTGCAACATGGTATCTGCATTAATAGTTTATCTGTTTCCTCATATAAATAGCAACAATATTAAATAACCAATCCAATATTATATAGTTCTGTAAAATGTTAACATTGATTGTTAAAAAGAACTAAGCCATTGCATAGGATTCATATTGCTGAAATTAACAAGCCAGGTTTACTTTGCACTGTGGAGAAGGAGTGTTATTTTTTTAGGAAATCGATCTTTCATATAAAATGTTCAGCCTTTGGGTTAGTTCCTTGTCTTATTAATGGCATTGGCTTTCTGAAATCCAAAGGTATGCGCCCAAAGCTTTTCTAAAGAAGGATAAACAGTATTTTTCCTTCACGGGGCATAGGGCTTTAATACTTTTGCTATGCTACTAACGTACAGAGTCTCTAAATTTTTTATTTGTATATTACCTTGATGCCTCCACTAGGTAATTTACAAGGATTTATCTCTCCTTTCTATTTAAAAATATCCAAATAATGCCATATCTGAAAATTTATTCTAATGAAATAATTAAAAATGCAAAGAGTTTAAGTGAAAATATGTTGCAGTAATATCTGTGATAGTGAAGGTATGAAATAACCCAAATGTTCAAAAATAAGGAATTGGATATAAATCATTGTAAATATTTAATGTAATACTTATTCATACATTACAAATAAAATGATAGAAAAATATGTATTGACATGGGGAGATGTTTACAATAAATAGCATTAAATGAAAAAATGGAATATATCATATGATCCTATTTTTGTAAAAATGTACATATGTGATTATATACATGCATAGAAAATGCGAACGTTTAAATGTTCACAAATGTCAGCTATGGTTATCTCTAAGCAGTGCGATTACAGGAGAGCTTTATTTTGTTCTCTTTACATCTCCGCATTTATTATATTGAGCATGTTTTCATGCATAATAAGATAATCAGTAAAAGGTATTAAAATATACTTCTGTTCTATATCACATTGTGAAAGTTAAATGTCGTACTATTCTTCCCCTTAGAAGGTAATTACTCCTCCATATTCATTTAACTGTCTTGAGCCACAAATTGGTTTAGTTGAAAGTGCTTGGTATCTAGATGTTCTCACCAGGGTCGGCAAAGGCAAAGCTGTAAAGAGCCTTATATAGTTCATGCCTCTTGCCACACATCCCTCAGGACACAATCCGAACTCGCTAAAAGATGGGTTGAAGACTATGGTAAAGGCAGATTTCCGTGGACTTTATTCTTCCACTGTAGCTAACCTAGTTACCCATCTAAGATTTTAAAGTCATTTCACTCCAAATACTAGTACTTCACCACGGTCATGAAATTGCTGTGAATACCTATGGAAAGCAATCAATAATTAAAAAATAAACAAAATAATAGTACCCCTCCTAAATGTTCTAGTTCATCTCAGAAGCGACAGAGCTCATTGCTTTCCATAAAAAGGAACTGCTAAGAAGAAAAGAAAAAAAAAAAAAAACTATTCTTCATAAAATCTTGAACTAATTAAGTTGAATTACTGTAAATGCACGGAGAGGTCAGCCCTTCGTTGTCAGGCACGTAAGGAGGCCGTTCTTTATTTACTCTGAGGGAAGATCTTCCCGAGTGCCTCAAATCCAGAGCCAGCAGTAGTTGCTTGAAGCCTCAGTACATTATTTTTGATGTCCTTCAAACTTAATTATTTTACCCAAGAACATAAAATGTTAGCATTAAATGTCACTTAAAAATACTGTTCATTGTCTTTAAGAAGGTAAAACAGTACCCTCTTTTCACTTCCTTGTTTTATACTTGAAGTATCAGAAAACTGAGCTCTTAATTTTGGATCAGTAAATTTTGAGGCAAGGAAAATTTTGGATTTTTGAGGGGTGAAACAGGAACATAGTAGATAATGCAACTGTGCAAGATTACAAGGCTTTTAAAAATTTCATTGTCTTTGCTATAGTTGGTTAATCAGTTAAAAATATATTTGTGAGAAACAGAACTTCTAGTGATGTCTTGATTTTGCCTCAGTTCCCTCTTCCCTCACTCCATTGTGCTCATTCAATAAAAATTAGAAAACATTTGGTGTATAATAGCAGCTGAAAATTTAAAAATATTTTCTTTTTCTCCCTGAATATCTGGGGTTTTTTTGTGTGTGTTGTTCTGGAAACTTTTGGAAATACTTTTAGATTACATGAATATATCAATTTAGCTGTAACTTTGGAGGTTACATTTTTATGTTTTTTTGCTCTGGAAGAAGCAGTATCATTTTGCTCCAGAAATTCTGGTGGGTAGCTTGATGATATGACACTAGAAATAATAGGACAAGCAAAACAGCCTGGTTTGACAGAGAAGCCCATTTTAACTTTTGTTGGTATTCACTAGGGTTTCTCACATAAATACATGTGAATAACTTTTTTAAATGTCCAATACTTGCAAAAGCAGTTTTGAGGCTTTGAAGTGTTAGCTCTCACTTACATATCCTGAAATATCCTCCTGAGATGGTTTGCTAATTCCTAGAGTAGTTCCCTGCCTAACACTCTGTCAGTTTAGGAAGGAAAAAAAAATATATATCCTGATAACACAAGCCCATAAATTTCTCTCTTCACTTGTGAGGCTGGACTCTTCACTGCCCTGCTCCTACTATATGGCACACATCCCCTAAATGGTCTGCCCCCTCTCTTCTCCCCTCCACCCCTTCCCTCCACCCCTACAAAACGATCTTTCTAGAACAGTAATCTGAT
Organism: Enhydra lutris kenyoni; assembly: GCF_002288905.1. Taxonomy (NCBI): domain Eukaryota; kingdom Metazoa; phylum Chordata; class Mammalia; order Carnivora; family Mustelidae; genus Enhydra; species Enhydra lutris. The sequence continues at coordinate 54,414,360 of NW_019154085.1, forward strand.
GTCTCAGCTTACAATGCTTTGGTGCTTCCCCTGACAGCACAATCGTGTTTCTCAAAACAATATCCAAGAATTTCTGGAAAAATTGAAATTTTATTCCTTTTTTATAATCACCATAATAAAAAAAGCAACCAGCAATACCCTTCCTCAAAATGGATAACTTGGAACTGAGAACAGTGTTCAGGCTCATCCTTCTTTGGCATTGATGCCAAATCTTGTACTTTCTGACAAAGCATGTGCTTCTCAAACGAATCCCAGACTTGGAGCCATGGTTTCAAAGGCATTTTCTTTTTCAGGAAACTCAGATATTACTTACTTGTGAGAAACAGTGGCCCATAGGACAGAGTCCAAATTCCCCAGTGTGGATGAAAAGTCCTTTGTGATCTACCTTTTACTATTCCTGCCCCTGGATCTCCTTCACATCGTCCTCAGCCCCTGAGTGACAAGCAGCCCCTAAATGAGCTCGGCCATCTCAAGCATTTTCCTTTCTCTTGCTTAAGTACTTGTTTTGTTTTGTTTTGCCAGTGATCATTCCCTCCCCTCCTATCTTGAACACATACTCCTCCATAAACTTAACCCGATGTGCGATTACAAACTTACACTGTGACTGCAGTTATTATTCGCATGGGGAATCGTGCAATCAATAAGCTACACTGAAATTTGGTGGCCTAAGATGACATTTGCTATCACAACAATTTTGGTGGGTCAGGGATTTGGCCTTGCCTTACCCTGGGTTCTCTGGTTCTGAGTCTCCAACAGGATGCAGCACCTCCTAGCCCTCCTGTAGTTGTTGGCAAGATTCACTTGCTCACTGGTTGTCCAATGGAGGCCTCAGTTCCTTGTGACCTGTGGCCTGGGGGCCTCCTTTAGTCACTGCTCTTAAAACATGATAGTTTCCTTCGTCTTAGTAAGCAAGAGAGGGCAAGAGAGAGTGTGGGCAAGAGAGAGAGAGAGGAGTCACAGTCCTCTGTAACCTAATCAAGAAGTGACAGGTCAAAATTGTTGCATTCCGTTCATTAGAAGCAAGGCGCTAGGTCCAGTCCACGCTTCTGGGTAGGGTGGGGATCAATGCTAGGAGGTGGGGAATACAGGGGGCAGGCCAGGGGCTGGACGGGGGGGCTCTTGCACTCTCCTGTCCCTGCCTCTCGTGGGGCAGGTATCTCGGTGCCATGATTGGGGTTCCAAGGTTAAATGAGGGGTATAGTTGAAATAATCTGGCTCTTAAATGCCCTTTGAAAGTCAGCTCCTCACTTGATCTTCACCTGAAGACACAATGGTCTATTTTAGTGTTGGAAGAAGATCTCTCTGTTGGACTTCCTAAGAAAAGTGAAAAAGCTCACCAAGGCAAGCATTCTTAAGAGATTACAAATGTAATCTGGACTATGCAATTTTAGCTTTATGTCCTGATTTTAATTTCTAGCCCGGACTAAGTTAAGAGTTCTCTGTATTTGCAAATCTAGCGCTTGGAAAACTGTGGCACTTACTGACCTCTCTCTGAGCTGGGAGCTGCTGGACAGCTTGGTCCATGCCAAATTCATTTCTAATGCCAGCACTTTGCCTGGCACTTATGTTCTCCATATTCTTTTAAAATATATGTGTTAACTTGACATATTTTTCTGTTTTTTTTTTTAATATATTCAGTACTGAATTTACTAAGCATATCTGATAGAGTTTTCACAGTCGAGACTTTGACAGATCTTTGTCTAGCATAAATGCTACAAAAGTGTGACCTGGGGCTATAATACCTGTAATTTCTGTGTTATTTTGCTAGTCAGTTAGAGCATTAGCACTTTTGCCCTTGAATCAAAGTTCTCTCCTTTTCCTCTATGGTTTCCAAATATTTTGTCCTTTGGAGTCAAGGGAATTGCCCTGATTTTATGATGACATTTGGGTACGATATTTAAACTGTTAAAAGTTATAAAAACGACCCTTTGGTATTAAATGTAATAAATGGCTCTGAATTGAAAATATGCACAGATTCTCGTACATGAGCTGTGTGATCCCAAACTTTTCCGGTTACATATTCTCATTGTAATTGGACTCTGTGACATTCTCTCATTCCCTATGAGTATGCCAGGCACTGAAAATTCCTCATGGCTTGGTGTTGGTAGATATGTTTCATCTTTTGACGTTTGGGGTTTCATCTCTAACTAGTGTATGACACTTGTAGTTCTGTGGGTTCCTACCCAATCCTAAGAAGCAGGAATGGCTTTGTAAGAAAAGAAAACAAAACAAAGCTGGTTTCATCCCTAAGAGATTTATTGCAACCCTCAAAGAAAGGGGCAGAGACATGACTTCTAGAACCAACCTATCTTTGCTCAGCCTCACCTTTACCAAGAATCTTGTCTTGTCTTTACTCATGGATCCTCTGCACTGGGTTTATTTGTCCTGGCTTGTATTTTTCTGTGTAATTCTATAATACTGTGCTTGCATGTCTTAGCCTATAAATCCCTCAATGTCAAAGGTTATTCTCTTCCTTCTTCTTCACTATTGATGCCTTTGGTCTTTTTTTCCCCCCAATTTTTACCCACTCTACCACCCCCTCCAGTAGCCAGCACGTAGGAGGTCTGGTCTAGTTTTATGGATGACGTGTTAGAGTAGACGGGAGATGAGGGGCTGGGATGCGTGAGTGACCTGTAGTGAGGGAAGAATGTGAGTTCCACAGGGCTTTGACACAACACTGAGTTTACTGCATTGGTCAGGATGGGTGCCAGGCTCTCCTTTGGCCTTCTAAATGCCCTGGAGTATGTTACTGCCATGAAATTGTACTCAAATATTTTCTAGTTGTGATTCATTCACAGTTTAATATGCTTCTAGTTCTGGTTTGACTTTTCCCCCAGGAAGAGGCTAAAATCTCTTCATTATAATATAGACAGTGTACTGCACTTTGAATACAAATTTATCCATGTTCAGAGTAATTTTTCTTGTGATTGTCTCTACCCTGGAGAAGTGCCTTTAATGAATTACATACAAATTGGTAATTTAAGAAGTTAATTTGGTTTTCTGGTTACACAGGACTAAAAACAGCCCTTGTAGAAAGAGATGATTTCTCATCAGGGACCAGCAGCAGAAGCACTAAATTGATCCATGGTGGTGTGAGATATCTTCAGAAGGCTATCATGAAGTTGGATATTGAGCAGGTAATTGTGTATGTTGGTTGTTAAACAAAAATTGCGACTTTGCTTTTTTCTACCCAATTAAATCTTTTTTTTTTTTTTTATGGCTTTTAACATTTCTTCCTGTTGGAAATACCTATTTCATGTGTATTCTGCTGGAATATCCTTCATGAAAGATGTGCGGGCACTTTCCCATAGCATCATGTTTATGGGTAATCAGGGGCTTTTTGCACGCAGGCATGTCAAGGTAGCAAATGTACAAAATCACCTTTGGATATGTTGCATTTTAACAATTGCCATGGTATGTTTGTTTTGCCAATGGCTGCCAAACTGCTACTTTCCAGACAGTTTCAGGGGGGAGGCCGTGTTGTAATACAGGTGTTAAATTGATCCTCTTAACTGTAACTGCAATCATACGCTCATATCGCCACTGACATATTCCTAAGGAAAAGATGATCTGAGTCATGCTTTTCTTATGTCACACTTTATTGTGTCCAGTCTGCCACCATTTGGAAACTGCCAAGGCAGTGTGGAAGATGACATTTCCCAGGGGGTAAAAAAAAAAAAAAAATCAGCTGAACTCCCTATCTGCTTCTGGTACATGAAAAACACAGCAGTGCTAACTTGACATTGTCAGTTTCGAACGCGTCCTCTTTTCTCCCATGTCTCTTCGGTATCATGCTGGATGGAAAGAATAGAGCAGAGGGCCTAGAATCAGACGACTGTGATGTGTTCCAGCTTCTTTATTCAATGTCCAAGAGCCTCAGTTTTCCCATTTTTACATTAGTGTTATAATAGTAATGCTGGCTTTTCAGAGAGGCATAATGAAGATGAAAAGAGTCAAGACAAAATCTTTCTTGTAATCTATAAAATACTGGGCAGCTCCTAAGTATTATCTCTGCTTGTATTAGTGGAGGCAAGGAGGGAACATTTAGTGTGAACTTGAACAATCTGTAATTTCTTACATGAGGAAATAGGACTGAGAAGGCCGACAATACAGAGAATGCAAGATAAATTGTTACAATAATCTTGTAACTCAAGTCAGGAAAAGATCTTACACCTGGGAACTCTGACAGCATGTTTTTCTCCTATGCAAATACAGTTAAGGTTTCTAAAAAATCTTTCAGGTTGACAGCATGATGTATTATTAGAAATTTGATTAGGAGGGAGCTATCCTCACTCAGAGGTAGAGAGGTTTCTGTGTATCAATCGGTTGGCGGGGTGTCTACTTGCCATTTGAAAATATTATGATCTGTTACTGCCAAACTAATTTTCTCTGTTTTGCTTTTCAGTATAGGATGGTAAAAGAAGCCCTTCACGAGCGTGCCAACCTACTAGAAATTGCTCCCCATTTATCAGCTCCGTTGCCTATAATGCTTCCAATTTACAAGTAAGGCTTTTGATATCATCTGTATACTCTTTGCTTCACTGAGGTCAATAGAACAACACCGTTTTAATGGAAAGAGTCCCTCAATGTGTGTTTCATAATGTACTTTTAACTGGTCCTAATCTCTAATCCTTTTCAAATGTTTGCCTTTGTTGTGTTTAAAAAATGTGGCTTTTCCTAAGTCACCCTTTTCTGACCCATCTCTAAAGGCTAGATCTTGAAGGCTGAGGAGGTTGTCTTCTGTGTTTATAATTAGTAGTTTCTTACCCCAGTTAACCGAGACTCTCTAGAAGGGCAACTGCATTTACAGTGGGGAACAGAGACGGGGCATTTGCAAACAAAAATGCATAGTCAAAAGGTATCCTGCTGCAAAATCTGAACCTTTAACCATGTACCAACTCCCAGCCTAAACCTTTTTGGCTCATTTTAAATTTCCAAATTAACTACATTGAAGTTTGGTTTGGAGGTGTCAGATTATACATTATAAAATCCAGTGTTCCTGATGTTGTTACAGCTGTCCATGAACTTGCCTTAAGTTGGAACACAAGTAGTATGAAGCAGCGATTTATGCATCTGCAAGGCACAAGAGAGTTGTGAGTGCCTAGAAACAGCTTTGATCATTTTTGTCCGTATTTTGTTGTAGATGGCTTAGGACGTCTTAAACCAACGAACCTCTACCCTGGGTGCACATGACAGTCACCCAGGCTCCGCCCTTCATCCACTTAAATAAGTCTCTAGACTTGTGAGGCCCAGGTATTGGTGCTCTCCAGGGAATTCTCATACTCGGCCAGGTCAAGAAGCACTGTCTTAGGAATGATTCATTTAAAGTTTCACTGATTCATTTACTTATATAATTTAGCTCATTTGGTGTCAAAAACAGTCATGCAGTTCCTCCTGTTTCTTTTGCAGTAAGTACACTTCTAGATATACATTGCTTTTCTTAAATGAAAAGTATACTATAACTTAATGGCATTCTGTAATGTTCTGCTCTGTGTCTCAAGAAACCTTTCCCCCTGTTTATGCTGTAGGTGGTGGCAGCTACCTTACTACTGGGTAGGAATCAAGCTATATGATCTGGTTGCAGGAAGTAATTGCCTGAAGAGCAGTTATGTCCTCAGCAAATCGAGAGCCCTTGAACATTTCCCAATGCTCCAGAAGGACAAACTGGTAGGAGCAATTGTCTACTATGACGGTATGTGGTTTTTCTTTTAATACGATAGTTTTGTGACTCGTGACCCTTTTAGTATGTTCTTGATGAGATAGCTTCACATTCTTAATTTTAATGCTGATCTCAGACAACACACAAACACACACCATTTTGTCTAATACTAGCTGAAAAACTACCTATGGCCCTTCGCTTTTAGTATTGTTTGTTTTTGCATATTCTTTTTCTTCTTTCATTTCTACTTGTGTCTCATGGTTGGTTTGGTTCATTTTCCATCATTATGAATCTGGACCGCACCCACATGCCATTTAATTTGTTATATGTTTGCCAGCGAATACTTGCCTTATGAATATATTAGAATGTTGAAAGCAGCTGAGGATGTTAGGTTTTCTGATGAAACCTCTATTTTCAAGGGGTTATAAACCCAGGAAAAATGCCCCCTGGGCTGAAATTGACATGTTTGTATTTTGCACAGGACACAATTCTTGAACATATAATTTATGTGATGAAGGTAGATGAATGAACATTGCATCTGTTAAACCAGAACCCCAATTTTTATTGCTTATTTTATTGTTGTTAAATGTTTTCTACCAGTAACATTATCTAATATCCATTTGCCATGTGTTCCATGTTCATTCTTTGTGTGTGTGGGGGTGGGGGTGGGTGTATGTGAACAATATACTTTTTACACACTTTTATTGGACGGAGCTAACCACTTCATATATCTCCAGATGGACCACTGTACAATACAAAACAAAACAGGAAGAGCCGTTTGTGAAATTTTACTATAGTTTTAAAGGGTGTATGGAATTGGAAAATAGTCCAGGGATGGTTATCCATTTATAAAAAAAAATAGCTGGACACAGATAATTAATCGTATGTGTTTAAAAAAATCTTAAAAATTTTGAACACAAAGGACAGCTTAGGCTCTATAGCTTGGAGTGTTTTTTTTTAAAACCCACTTATGTGATCTTTTGTATTTCAAGTTAGATATCTAAACTTTTAGCATGAAGAAATGTTTTTTCTTGGTTTGTTTTCTGGGTTTTTTGTTTGTTTGTTTGTTTGTTTGTTTTTTCAGGAGACATTGATGTTTATACTTCATATTATGGGATATACCCAAGGCTACCCCCACCTTTTTTCTTCTTCTCAGTGTTAGATTTCTGAATCAATTGAGCTGTCTGTCATGCTTTCATGTACGAACGCAGAGTGTATATGCACAGAGGAGGCAACAGGGACAAACTCAAGAAAATGTCCTAGGAGCAACAATATTGGAAAAATGTTAAGAGTCTTAGACAAACATTAAAAGCTAGAAAATTCACAATTTACAGTGCCTTCCAGCATCTAAGCACCACAGGGGGGACACTTAACTATTTTTTTGGTACCCTCGATTGAGTCTACATGTTAAAGGACAACCTTAACTGTGAATTTGCTTTCTCTGCATCAGACCCTTAATGTTAATCCATTGTAGTTTAGTGGGTGATTATATTAAAGAGGTTTTTGGTCCAAGATTAGTAAGAAGGCATTCTGAAAATGGCATTCTTCCCATCCTGACAAGGAAGAGTTTGTCCCCTTTGCCTCACATGATTCATTCCGCCTGCATAAACCCTCTCAAATACTTGGTCCTTTTCTTTACCATGTGATGTAGCAAACACTAACTAGTTTTATTTTTTAGCTCGTGTGTATCTGATTCTCTTTGAGAAGACTGTGAGTGGATATCATATCTGAATTTGTGGCACCCTAGTTTTTTGTTGGTCTGATATTGTTAGGAATTATAGACTGTTGTTGATTCTATTTAGAGAAACCAAAGGAAGTCTATGTCATATGTGCAGAAGAAATATTATCCAATTAGAAGCAAGAGGAAGAAAAATTTCTTTAAAATTGGTTTTCATACCTTGTCACAAGCTGCAAAATTACAAGTCTAGCAAGGATTATTGAAAAATACAAAAATTATTATTTAAAATAATTTCCATTTGGTATTTGAAGTTTGACTATAATAATCTTAAGTCTTGAAGGGGTGAAAATAATTGTATTCTAATCATTTGAAATATATGTATGTGTATTTACTTATATGTATGTTTTTATCCTTGTTCTGAAATGATTCAGTCCAACTCTGTCATGCTTAAGGTGAGGCAAAACAAGAATGTGAAGCAAGTGTAGTGTTATAGTTTCACAAATGTATCCTCAGATGGCGCAACTCCTGTTTTTCCCAATGGTGTGATGAGCAAATTAAGTATCAATGAGGGAGTAAGGTAGAAAGGAGTAGATAAGTAAGGGCATTAGATGTGGTAAGTGTGTGCTCAAGAGAGAGGAAGGAATGCCTTACCCCTAGACCAAACAATAACATTATCATCCTGTCACCAAAGAATTTCAGAGAGGAAAAGGTACCTGAACATTTATTATTGCAAATGAGGTCTACACATTGTAATTTATAAGGTAAAACTTTCTTAACAGGAAAAAAAAATTCCTTCTTTATAAATAATCATTATGAGAATGTGATAAGCTACCCAAATAATTTCAAAATTCATTTGGGCTGATTAAAATAACTGGTTTTTTGCTTGTTTATTTGTTTTTTTAGTTAAGAAATATTTATTGAGGTGAAACCCACATAACATAAAATTAACCACTTTAAAGTGACCAGAAATAACAATTTTTATAACTCCTAACTTGGGAGAATCTTGATTATGGTAAAAAAGTGGCACAAGTGAGGAAGTTGAATTTCTAAATGCTGCAAGAAGTTTGGCTATCTAAAAACTCTTACTAGTAATTCATTATACAGTTACTTCAGCATCATTGAAAAGCGAAATATGAAAAATATGTGAAAATACAGTCCTTCTAGTAAACATTACCCTGAGCTTAGACCAGTGGCTTAGACAATCTTTAACGTTCCTCAGCACTGAGATGTTAGGGCTGTAAGGTATTCCTGCTAAAGTACAAAATGTACAAAGATCAAAATAGTTTTCTTAATTATTCATAAGGGTAGTTCATCCTACATAAATAGTGATGGCCATCGCATTTGGTTAAGGCAAAATTTATTCCTCCACTAAAGTCAATGAGGGCAATAAAATAAATTCCACATACTTTTAAATGCAGTAATTAGAGTGGCTATTATGTGCTTGGCATAGGTATGATCCATTGCCATATTTTGTTGTTAAACTGCTGAAAAACAAACTGACACATATGGAGGAATAACTACCATCTTTTTCAGTGCAAAGTAAATGTCAAATTTCTCAGAAAAATTCATATGTAATGAAAGTTGGGATAGGAAGTGACAGATCAGGTTATATTTTCTTCTTATCTTCTGTCAGAGAAAACATACAATCAACTCATTGGTTTTCTGAAGGAGACACGATCCTGGTCTTTCTTACCTGTTCCTTGCCATCTGCTTCCAGAATGCCCTCAGCTGAATGCTGTCCATGGTCATTAGCCATAATAAGGTAGGGAAAATGGTGGCTAGTCCAACTTTCCTAGGTCAGCAAGAAGTATTTAAGGCATGACAGGCTTGGGTGTCTCGGCATGCTGGGAAGTATGAATAGCTCTAGAGGAGGTGTCAGTTTTCTAGGAACTTATTTTGTCTTCCTCTGTCAACTTGACTTCAATATTCCTGTTCCCAGAGTATGATCTTTGGTGCCATTCTAGTTGGACCCTAGTTATCCAATCCAGTGCACAGAAAATGAGATATAATTAAAAATCATTAAATATTTAAAACCATTAAATACTGCCATTAAGCTTCTATAAGATGAAACTGGAGAACAAAATTACAGCTTTAAATTCTTCCTTCTGAGAATCAAGGTACTGACAGAAAAAGAGCTCTGTTGTTTCATACCCAATGATGTCCTCAAATATTCCTTATGCACATATAAAAATAGCTACCTACAGGAAATTACATTAGGTTTCCTAATGTAAATAAAAGTTGGTTATATCCACGTTTCAAAGGGGGAATTAAAGCCCAGTGTTCACTAGAATATTCATTTTTATTCCAGCCTAAAACTCAACAGCATACAAATAGATGAATTCAGCTCGTGAGAGAGCAAAGCCAATTTAATCTCTGGCTCCCCTGAGGTAAATGTAGTTCACGGTCCTGCCCCCCCTCAACCTCAGCTATAATCCCTGGCTCCTGGAGGTAAAAATGCACTGAAGTGAGGAAAATTCTGCAGCAGGATATAATGATCCAAAATGACAGGGACAATAATGACAATGAATTTCATGTCTCCCAGTCATGAGCCGGAGATGCTTGACTAGGCTGACTTATACAATTAAATTGTTACAGGTACAGCGGGAGATGCAGTTAGCTGTGTGCTTTGGGGAACGGGGCCTCTGGCAAAAGGCATATCACAGAATCCAGACTCTTTTGTTAGGGACAAACTATTACTCCTCTAGGACACACGCCCACAATTGTATACTTTAATGAAAGAAATCCTGGGTTAAAGACAAGTCTTTTAAGGTGTTGATTTTATCTACTTTGGAAAGCTAAAAGAAAAAATCAATTACCCAGTACCACAAAGGTGATTTTTTTTTCTTTTTTTCCCTTTTTTGGTCTCATGGTTTTGTTTTTGTTTTTCCTTTGACTTCCTGGAGCAGAAGTCAGATCTAAAGATGGTGCCTTTAATTCTCATAATAATATTTGCAAATGGAATCGTTGAGCTCATTGGGTATTAGTAACTTTATATTGGACAGACACATTAATTTCTTCAGAGTAACAGAAGTTACCAAATGAATAATAACCAAATGATGTAGATGTACAAACAAAACAGAGTACCCTTATGCAAGTTTGGGTCCTGTGCTCCTTAATACAGTTCTGGGAGGGCTGCTACGTTGAAACCTAAAGTGGACTGTGTGAGCTGTGTGGAGTGCTCAGGAGCAACCACTAGATGTAGAAAGAACAGACTAGAGCCTCTACTTGGCTACATTATTATTATCAAATTCCTTATAAGGGTCAGTTTCTACCTATGGTTCAAATGTCTGTAACATGTAAGCACAAGGATATATATATATATACACACACACACATATATGTGTAAATACAGTAGTGCAGGTATGCAGTTAATCAATAATTACATATTGAGGTTATATGCTGACATTTACTTTACTTTTGGGACACTAGACTTAATTTTTCTTTTTTGAACCACTGGGCTAGTAATTTGTCATCATTTTATGTCTTCGATAACTGACTAATTTGAATGTTTTCAAGGTAGATGTATTCGGCTAGAAGAAAAATTCCCCTGAAAGAGTAAACATCACCAAATCCATCCCTTCATTTCTCAAGGCCCAAAGTCTATGAACTTTAATTGAGGGGTCTAGAAACTGTTGACAAAGAGGGAGTGTTATCTTGGGGACCTCAACATATCAAAATTTGGCATGATACATTAAAACCTGTTTATTGTTTTTATTTTTATTTTCCATCTTAAGAATAACATAAATTCATTTTACGATATAAAATAGCTGTATTTGCCAATAATTCTCAAGGCTCCTAACCCTTTTTTCAGATCCTTATTATTGTACACAATGAGCTTTAAAATTATGTAAATATTGATGCATATAAAAAAATGCATTTAACGTATATATAAAGACCCTAGAATCCATAGGCAACCTTAAAATTGAGAACAGTACCAATACATTGAGGCTATTTGTGACTTCAAATTATGAATATTCTCTGTTGCATCCTCTTTGCTCTTTTCTAGAAATTACTGCCATTATGTATTTTATTATTAGAGCTCCCTCTCTCCCTTTTTTATCTTATGTAAATATACTTGAAAACCTGTTGGTTAGTTTTGTTTTTAAACGTTGTAAAAGTATAATATGTTATATAAATCGATATAAAGACTTCGGAAAATGAACACTTCTAATAAAGTTAAGCATACACGTATCTTGTGAGTCAGTAATTCTGCTACGAAAGATATACCTCAGAGAAACTCTGACACCTGTCCACCGGGACATATGTACAGAAAAATGTATTGCAGCATCCCAGGGTATGGTTTCAAAAAGGGAAATAATTCAAATATCCATCCAGAGACAAGTGAATGAATAACCTGCGTATTTGCATAAGGGAGTAAAACAGCATTAGAAGTGAGTGAACTCAGCTACACTGAACACCGTGGATGAGTCTTAGAAAACAAATGTTGGAAATGGCATGACAGCTCATCTCACAATTGCAAAGCATTACAATCATACCGGAAAAGTGCTTTCCAAAGTGCTGTAGCGTAGTTAAAACAATCAGCAGTATGGAAGTACATGACTTAGGCTTACAAACTTTATTGAGTTTTGAGCCCCACATTACACATCTGTGAATATAGGCCTTTAATACCTCACTCATTGTGTATTTTGAGACTTAAATGATTTAATAAATGTAACATAACTTTATAAGCGTAAAACATTATTGAAATATTGTCTTATTTGGGTCAGTTTTATGGATATTCTATAGTCCACCAGATTTCTACTTTTCATGTCACAAAACGAAGTATCTGTTCCACCCAGTCTCTTTATATATGTATAAAATTTGCAGATTCTTACAGAAAAGAAGTTTGCAAAACATTCTTGGGAGTAAGGAAAATTTTGTGCATATAACTGTGCTCCAGTTAAGCATATAATCTTTGAAACTGAAGGGTTAGAAAGTACATTTTAGAAGAACTTACCCTAAAATTATCTACCTCTTAGACATTGATCTAGAACATATTTAATATTTCTTCTTGTGCTTATGTAGTTTACACTTACAAGTTAAATGAAAAATTTTTATCTTGATTTTCCGCTGTTATCTTTTCCATTGTATTTTTCCTCTTGCTTTCTGTGAGCTAGATAAATGAAACTGCCATCATTGCTCATATAGCAGGCATTTTTTTTTTTTTTTTGCCCCTGAATTCTGCCTTTTTGCTATTCAGTATATCTAGATACCAGTGAATGCTAAATGAAGTTTGACATGTACCCCTAAGAAACAAATGTTATAAATTGTGGCTTCAAAGGAAACCTTGAATAAATAGGACACATTTGTGTCCACCCAGGCTAACATCTAACATATGCTTTAGCTTCCTGATGATGAGACAGAGAGAAATAGCCCCTGGGAAAGTTTGCAATTGTTTATTGCTCACTTGCCCAGCGTGTATTAAATACCAAGCTTTCATCCCCTTACAATTAGTTTTTAAGAGAATCAAAAGCACACAAAAGTAGGTTTGATCAGGGGTAGCAGACTGAGATAGCAGTAGTCATCTGTATTCTACCCTGTATATGCAAGCTTAAAAACAGTGCAAAATAGTAGGATATATACGCATAAAAATTGTTTGAGCAGATAGTTCTGGTGGATTCACAGTAAGCCAACTGCCTCATGCTCTGTTGCTCAACTGGCCCATTGTCTTTTCCATTGAAGTATAGTTGACACACAATGCTACATTAGTTTCAGGTGTATCCCAATTGAGTTTTTTATAAAAATGATGCAGGATCAAAGGCAAAAGCTATTGTATCAAAAATCTCCATGCCCTCTTCCTCCCAATTTACTCTTCCATCCATCCATCCATCTTATTTATTTATTTATTTATTTATTTTCTATTTTTCAGACATTGTTCCTGGCATTAGCATCAAATATATTAAAGACAAGAGTTCTTGGGCACCTGGGTGGCTCAGTTGGTTAAGTGGCTGCCTTTGGCTCAGGTCATGATCCCAGTGTCCTGGGATCTAGCCCCGCGTTGGGCTCTCTGCTCAGCGGGGAGCCTGCTTCTCCCTCTCACTCTGCCTGCCGCTCATGCCGTTTATGCTCTCTCTTTCTCTCTCTCTGTCAAATAAATAAAGAAAATCTTAAAAAAAAAAAAAAAGACAAGAATTCTGAGGTTTCAGGCTTTCAGAGAGTTTAGTGCATATATGCCAGGTATTGTGCCAAGCACATGGTCCCTACAACAAACAGTGTTTTACGTTTGTGTAGCAGAGTCTGGTTTTCAAAACATTTTTTTCTCATAAATGATCTTTGTGGACCCAGCTCTGTATGAATGCTGGAATGAGGTATTATGGTCCCTCCCTATTTTACAGGGAAAGGGGAATCATAGACAAGTATCTGGATCAGTATTTGGACACGGGGGATGTGAAAGTTTGTTTTGTTTTGTTTGTTTGTTTGTTTGGGCTAAACAGAAAAAGAACTTTCCAAAATGTAGGCTGTAACACTATGCCTTCTTTTAGCTACCATTCGGTTTTAAGTGTGTCACATGCTAATAAAAAACAGCTCAATAGTTCAATAAAGTATACACATTTTTATTAAGGGAAAATTCTAACATATGTAGTAGAAAAAAAAATGATAAAATGAACTTCCAGTTTGAACAACTAGAAACTCATGGCTAAACCTCATCTATTCTTATATACTCTTCCCTGCCCTCTAGATAACATATGTATTTCATCCGTGAATATTTTAGTCTGTATCCTTTTTAAAAAAATATTACTGAAGTGTAATTGATACACAACATATTAGTTTCAGGTGTACAACATGTTGATTTGATAATTCTGTACCTTACTCAGTACTCACCGTGGTAAATGTAATCACCATCTGTCACCTGCAACATTATTGAAATATTATTGACTATATTGCTATAAATACAACATTTTCACCTCTGTGACTTTTCAATTTTATAACCCCAAGTGTCTCCCTTTTAAATCCATTGTTAAATACTTTTTCAAAATACAGCCACATCTAAAATGTTTTTAAAATAATTTCTTAATATCAGATATCCATTCATGTTCACATGTCCCCGATAGTCTCATAACCTTAATTGGATCCTGATTTAAAAATCCACCCCTAAAACAAACAAAATCCTCATTAAGGTTCATGCATGCCAATAAAATCCTTTTATAACTAACAGGTTTCCCATCCCTTCGTTTGTTTTCTTCTTCATTCAACGGTACCTCTATTTTCTGTACAAGTAGTAGTTAGGTTTATTCCAGTAATCTGTTGCTGCATAAAAACACCTAAAGTTAGTGGCTTAAAATATTAGTATACTCTCTTGAAGTTCTGAGGAAAGAGAACTCAGCTGACTGTTTCCTGCTTGGGATCCTTCAGATGGTCAATGAAATGGCTGCTGAGACAGGAGCTCTAAAGTTTTCTTACTTACATGTATGGCTTCTGGGCCCTGAAGACTGGACAACTTGGGAGCTGGCCCAGCATCTCTCTCTCTCTCTCTCTCTCTGACCATGGGTTTTCCATGTGGTTAGCTTGGACTTTCTCACGGGGTAGTGAGATTTCTTCCGTGGTGGCTGGCTGACCACAATAGCATACCAAGTGACCAAGATATAAATGCAAGATTTCTTCAGATCTAGCCTTGGAAATCACACAGTGTCACTGTTAAAGTGTTGTTAAAGTGAATCACAGGGACAGCCCAGATTTAAGGGATAGGACATTACGAAAGTTAAAAAAAAAAAAAAAAAGGCAGCATAGTTTATCAGTGAGAGGAGGGGCATCTTTGGTGACTGGCCACAAGGAGGCTGGATCAGATTGTTTTGTCAAAAATACTTGATAAGTGGTGGTGTGAATTTCCATTACACATCTTTCTGCAGCTGCTTTTTTTTTTTTTTTTTTTTAGAACAGTCATTATAATCATTGCCTAGATCAGTAACAGTATTACATTAGAGGTTAAGGGGTTACAAAATGGTGGGTTTCCAGCGGTCTTTCCAACTTCATTTATTAGTGGGATTGCTTACAATTTCTCTACTTTACCCCTTTGCCTACCTTGAGGTGCATTTTATATAAAATGTGATAAACTGATAGAGTCTTTCCACTTATATACTCATTTTCAAAAAATAATGTTGGCTTTTTAGCGTTCTTCAAATGTGATGAGATATTTTTGGGTTATCAATTAAACTCGTGATTTAAATATATTTGATATGTGTCAGTCGATTATTCATGCCCAAATTGCCTTACCTCTGGTCTTTGGGCACCTCCTCAATGTGGCTCTTGGGCCCTTTTACATATGCTGTCAATGGTCTATGATGACTTTCGTGCCATCTGCTACAAGACATTTCAGGTTCATCTTGAACCCTTTCTGCCTGAGACCTGGAGACAGTAGTTTCTCCAATAAATCTTGACTCCTTCCTGAGAAATGTTAATTAGAGGCCATAATCTCTTTTCTATGGGTGTTCACTGTTATTCATTAGTCATGATTTCTAGGCCTTTCAGTAGAAAAAGTTAAGAAAATGTTTTTGTTTGAAGAAGAAAAACATGATGAATTCTTAGACATAGTTTTACTTCAGATTCAGGGGTACCTGACTTTTATTTCACCTCATCAGTCATACCTCCAAAAATATCATTACTGAAACCAGTTTAAGATTTTTTGTTGTTGCAGTTTTATTGTTGTTGCTGTTGTTGTTTGTAGTGTACGTGCTAATGGGGATATAGATACAAATTACTGTCTTTTAAATCTACTTGAAAGAATTCTTATCAGTGTGTTATGCCATCTACTTAGTACAACAAATCAATTTAATTTTGTTTTAGATTATTAGGGATCAGGGCACCTGAGTAGTTCATTCGATTAAGCATCCAACTCTTGAACTCTGGTCTTGATCTCAGTGTTGTGAGTTCAAGCACCATGTTGAGCTCCACACTGGGCATGAAGCCAACATAGATTATTAGGGAATTACTTTTTTAAAGCTGTGTTTTGTTTAATAATTATGTAAAACTACATGGTTTCAAAGTAAAAAAACAGAAACAAGGACTGTTCAAATAAGGCTCACTTCTTTGTTTCTTCTACCCTATTCCCTCCTTTTCAAAGATGACTTTTTAAAAAAGAATTTTAGTATATCCTTTCACTGTGTGCATGTGTATGTATGCATGTGTGTATATTATACACATATTTGTATTTTTCCCTCTACCATTTCTTTTTTTTTAATGATATTTTGTGTATTTATTTGAGAGAGAGAACACTTGCAGGAGCAGGGGAGGGGCAGAAGGAAAAGAGAAGCAGACTTCCACTAAGCAGGAAGCCTGGCCTGACACGGGATGGATCCCAGGATCCAGGACCCAGGACTTGATCTCAGGACCCAGAGAAGGCAGGTGCTTAACTGACTGAGCCACCCAGGCACCCCCCTCTCTACCATTTCTTAGCTAACAATAGTATCTTGCATTTGTCACCTAATGTAGTGACTATTTAATTCCACAGTAGTATAAGGAAGCAACGAGTTTTGAAAAGATGAATTTAAAAAGCATCTAGGACCCACATTTCATGAAATTAAATTTTATACACATGTTAGCTCTTAGATCAAAATATACCCATCAGTACAGTCTTATCCATCATTAAGCCGTATTTTCAAGTTGTTTTCTTCTGTGAATGAAAAGTGAAATCTTAATTTCCTTGGATACCACAAAACAATAGCATATCCATTACTTTTATCTGCATGGAGAGCTTAAAATTAGGCTGTCTCGAATGCTATCATTATCATTATGTAAAATATGCTCTATTTGTTTAAATTTGCTGGAAACCTAGTTCATATCATCTGCTTGTGTTGCATGCCAATCTGTTTGGTCAGACTAAATGTTCATGTTAATTATAGTCTTTTAAGTAGATTGGTCTGTGTTATCCTAAACATGAAATTATATTTTTCTCAGTAAAATTTTACTTTTATTTTCTATATGTTAATGGTACACTTAAAAATACTTAGACATGATACTAGTTAATTGTAGTTTGCAGTTAAAATTTAAAAGTTAGAAGGGTTTTCTGCTTTTGTTTTATAGACATTAGGAAAATACATGCCCAAGAAATGTAAGCCATAGTTCAATGTGCAGTATATTGAAACTTAAAATCCCTTATCCAGGGCAGTTTTCTCAAAGTAATTCTCCTTCAGAAATATAATACTAGGGGCGCCTGGGTGACTCAGTGGGTTAAAGCCTCTGCCTTAGGCTCACGTCATGATCCCAGGATTCTGGGATCGAGCCCCACATCGGGCTCTCTGCTCAGCAGGGAGCCTGCTTTCTCCTCTCTCTCTCTGCCTGCCCCTTTGCCTGCTTGTGATCTTTGTCTTTGTCTTTGTCAAATAAATAAATAAAATCTTAAAAAAAAAGAAGAAGAAATATAATCCTATAGGTTACATTTGGAAGAAGGGGAGAAGGAAATAATTGCTTTTGACATAGGGGGAAATAAGTAGGAAATAAAAAGCTATAATGATTGGTCTTCAGGAACTGATTTTCTTACTACTTGATCATATGACAGTGTAATGCTTCAAATGTCTGTTGGCAGAGCCCTTAGATGCCCCCTGATCTACCTACTCTAGCATGTTTTCCAGCATTATTTCAAGGGGATCAAGAGTCTTTGCCCAGATAAATGTTTAGAAAAGAGAGAGGAAAAAAACAACATTGAAATCCACTTTGGAGTACTGTGCCCAACACGCAATAGCTTTCTTAGTGTAGTGGAAAGCCAAGTTGGTGTCTAGCCTCACAAGAAACAGCAGTAATAAAAACATTTCTGCAATAAAAAAGTCCCACACTTTAGTTTCAACTACCAATTCTACAGCCAAGCCCTGGTGATATAATATAGAAAAAATGAAAAAAAGTCAACAGTACATAGTTCTTATAAATAAAACTAACACCTTAGTAGCTTATATTTTCTGGAACCAAATAGAACACTGTATTAGGATGTGAATTTCAAATGGGTTTCATTATTACTATTAATACTTACCCATATCGCACTTTGTATTAAACACTACTTAGATCATTATATCCACCCATAGAAAACATGAACCACGCAACACCTACTTTTTTTTTAACTTAGCTCTGCATGCATGCACACGCGCGCGCACACACACACCCACACACACACAAACTGATTTCCCATGCAGCTTACATAACTACTGCTCCTTTACTATCCAAAACCGAAGAGCTATTTTTGCATTCAATGTAAAAGTTTGACCAATATGTAATTTGCTATCTATTCAGAAGAAGAAGGCTTTGAGAAGAAAATGATGAAAGAAGACGGTAAATAGATGAACTACTATCAGATTAGAAGAAAATCAAATAAGTCGTACTTTATATCTTTATGTCAGAGATAATTAACGTATAACTCTCAATTAAGATGGGATAGGTAATTCCAAAGCCTCTCAGGAAACCAGAAACTCCATATTTTCCAAAGAGTTTTAAATCCTTCCACTTTTTAACATGATAAATACAACAATGAGCACCCTTGGTGATTCATGCAGTTTTACTTTCCTTCACAGAGGACAGAGTTTGAAAGACAACTGAGGAGAGGCTTCTGAAAGTTCTCTCAGTAATTTTCTGTGTGCAAAGCACTGTGAGCTACCTGAAATCTGTTTTTATAAAAGAAGGGGTGTAAATACGTTATTGTTGAACAAAGTAATCTAAATAAAGTCAGGAGAAATTCACTGTTTCTAGCCCCTAAACGGAATAAAATTAACCCAAATTCTCTTTTTCGACAATAGCCTCTTCAAACAGCCTCTTCAAGCAGTATTTTAAAAAATAAATAATAGTACACAGTAGTTATAAGAAGTATATATTATATAAAGCAAGATTAATATATATTTTTACTTTTACCTCTATCTTCTACTTGCATATTTCTTTTTCGAATCTTACTTTTCAGTAAGACTGGGATCTTCATAATCCTTAAGCATGAATAAAGAGAAAAACATTTTTCCCTCAGTCAAATCTTTTTTTTTTTAAGTAACAAAAGACCCTATTTAAAAATCACTAAGCATAAGAATAATTGACAAACATAATGTAATAAACTTACAATTTAGAGTAATATTTTAAAATATAAATTCTAAATGCAATTAAATGCCTTATTCACTAAGGTTTAATTATTTTCATTTGCTACATTTGTTGCTTTAATGTACCTAACTTTGGGCCTTATTCTCGCCTTTCCCCAAATGTGGATAGAATTGATTCGCACCCAAAATTTTAATTTAAACAATATTTACCTAAATTTCTCTGCTTTTGGTTATTAAAAATCTTTGTTCAGCAAGCCTTGGCCTGCTTCTAGGTGTTATTGGGGGCCTTCTGTGTGCAGGGTGGGTGACTGAACCCCCCCATCTCTAGTGTTCCCCATCCATCAGATTTGAGTAGGTACTTTTCCCTCATTATTTGTACTTTTTGAGCTACAAACGTCAGACTATTTCCCCCTTTTAATTCATTTTGAATTTTGGCATTTTAACCATTTTTCACAGATTACTGAACTTGAAATTTTAGAGACAGTGAAGAACTAAATCCTATCAGCTCTTTTACTGAAATGATTCTACTGGCTGCATCAGCAGATACTGGAGAGCAGTACCTTCCAGAAACCAGAAGAAACCAAGTCACAGAACAAGTCACAGAAATTCTGAGCATAACCAACAAAGTGATAGGCATGTAGAAGGCTATGGAACAGTAGAGAGCATGTGGGAAAAAATATTCCCTAATTGCCACCTCTACCAGCTGCATTTGATAGAGAAATTGTATTTTGTCTCGAATTGGACAGTGTCAAACATGAAAAAAGGTGCTCTGAAGATTTTCCCAACTCACACTAAGGGAGAGCTGTAGCACTTTGTGCCGGGCGGGGGGGTGGGGTCTGCGTGCAGGTCTCGAAGTTGCCCCCAGACTTTCAAATCACTCCTCCTCTGGCTCCACAAAAAGGGAAGTCTCCAAGGGCTGAAGGAGGCAGGCTCTGAGCATGGACTGCTTCTCTGTGGTAGGAGGCTCAGGACTACTGTCATTGCTTTCAGTTTTCTTTGTGTTCAAATCAAAACAGGAGTCCTCCAGAAAGTTCTGTACAATTACAGCCCCTCGGAGCACTTCGATAGATCGTGGTGGCCTCTTTGTTGTACAGTCGGTTAATCTATTAACGGGAAATAAAAGCTGAGCAGTCTTATTTTCCCCCATCAACTCCTGAGCTATGAGATCTCCTGAAGGAATGTTGGAGAAGGGCGTGAAAGGAGGAACTGAATTCCTGTCTCCTGTTTCTGCTGCTGAAGCTGCTGCTCTGATTTACAGGGCTTTCTTGCTCATCATCCCACCTTTTGATCCTTTCAAGACTCGGGTCTGGCCCTTTTAACTCCTGCTTGGTTTTGATCCATCTACCCTCTAGAAGTGAGTGGAAAGCCCCAGGATGTGAAAAGATGGTTTCCATGTTAGACTGCTGAACTCCCTGAGGGATGATTCTTGGGAAGAAGTTGAATGAATGTTGATGTGTGTTACTTCGGAGTTGAAGGGCGCCTCCTACAGGCCTAGGCTTGCATTTGTGTTATGGCCCTGCCTGTGTAGACTCCAAAAATCAATGTGAATGCTTTCTAGTTTTCTTTTCTTTAATTCTGTACTCTATTCTTCCTTAAGTTTGGCCTTAACATTTTAGTGTTGGGATGTTTGGAGTGACTGTACGGAAGCAATAGCTTGCATAGCAAGTTGAAATAATGGGATTCATTATTAAGATTCGTGTCATTCTAGATAGGATAGTATTCTTTGTTGTTGTTGTTGTTGTTGTTATACGACTAGCAATTTTATTTATTTACCTACTCAGCATATCATATCTTAGCACTATATCTATAGGTACTAGAGATACAAGAATTACACAAAATGTTTCCTCTCCTCAGAAAGCTCTTTGACTATTGAGGATACAGACAAGCAAACAATGATTTCTTTTTTTAAGATTTTATTTATTTATTTGAGAGACAGAGATCACAAGTAGGCAGAGAGAGTGAGAAGGAGAGAAGCAGGCTCCCCGCTGAGCAGAGAGCCCGATGCAGGGCTCGATCCCAGGACCCTGGGATCATGACCTGAGCCAAAAGCACAGGCTTTAACCCACTGAGCCACCCAGGCACCCCAACAATGATTTTTTTAATACTGTGCAAGATATTCTGTGAGAGGCACACACCTAAGGTGGGGGTTCTAGAAAAACTCCCTTGATTAATAATTTGTTAACTTTAAGAATGTGCAGTATAACCAGGTCAAGTCAGTGGTAGAGGTTGGGGGGGGTTGTGTATTCAAGATCTAGGGCACATATTTGAGTAATTAATAGGAGAGTCTTGGATGAGATTTTATGCTGTTGTGAAGGAAAGGAACCGGGGCTGAGAGTGGAAACGTAGGAAAGAGAAAGTATAATACATGGGCCAGTATCCATCTCTTTGCTCACACTTCCTGAACAACTCCAGTATCCACTAACTAGGTTTTCTTTTCTTTTCTTTTCTTTTTTTTTTTTTTTTGATAGTTGTTTTTGTGGCTTGACTTTTTTTTGTTTCTATGCCTGCCCTTTTTGGTCTTTTGTTAAAGCCTCCTCAATTTGAAAGTGAATTAATAAACTAATGTCAAATGTTTTCCAAATTATGTTTTAAGAATAATCTAGATCTTTTCAAACTTGAGTAATGTGGGCTGTAAAAAATCTGTAACTGCCCAACTGGTTTATGTCAACATTTTGGAAAGAATATCAGTCTTTAAAATGGCGTTAGAGATAGAAACCTTCGGAGGAGTGAAGGATGCCTGATGCATGCTAATTTTGTACTTATCCAGGTGGAAGAGAGAGGAATAGCCAAAGCTATAGATAGAACAAAAGGATGTCAGTTGCAACCTGGTCTCAGTTTGGGTTTAGCTCTCTTCACTAATCCCATATCAAAATGTTAGTGGTTTACTTATTTATTTCTAACATGAGTCATATTAAGATCTTATTTGACAAATCGCATTTTGATTTATAGTCTGTGCTTTTGGCATGTGCTGTAATGGCATTAGCCAACTCTAGACACATACTGAATTCATTATGTACCTTATGTATGTAAGTAGTAATACTTCCTTTTAATGAACATACGGTCACATCAAAGGCTGTGAGGTGCTTTTACAAAAGCGTCTTTGTGTAGGGTTCTCAGAAGTTCGAGACGTGTGTTAAGGTGAAGAGTAATATGCTGTATTTCAAGTTATATTTTAATGGAGTAATATATTATAGTTTTGCCCTCTTCTTAAGGTGAATAGACTGATATAGTCTGTTTGGGTCTTTGATTCTGAAGCTTCAGTTTTTAAATAGAATTCAACATTTTTGTTGTTTAAATTTTTGTGAAGAGATGAATTAGAAAACTGAATGAATGAAGTAATCAAACGGACTTTGAATTTGTATCCTTAATGGGATATTGACAAAGGGTAGATAAGTGACTTTTTTCCCTATTATATGCAGGTGGTAAGAAATTCACAGAATCTGCTTTTGTAGATAGCTGTGTATGTGGCGATGCGAAACCTTGGCTATGTCTGCTGAAATGTTTCATGTCCTTACAATGTGGACAGCCTTCAATAGCTTTGAATGAATGGCAGGGCTCTCCCAAGTCAGGTTGGTTAGCAGAAGTGAACCAGGAACAATCTGGCCTGTCTGTGAGCAGTCTTCCAAAGGGAGTGGCTGCTGTCTTAGCACTCCTCGTCTCAGTCCTTATCAGCATGCAGGAGGCTGACTGAGCAGTGAATGTTCTCAGTGAAGTGATGATCTACGGAGTCAGCGCATGACAGCATCTTGAGGATTCTGTAGGAGAAGTGGGCGTGTGTGTGTGTGTGTGTGTGTGTGTGTGTGTATGTGTGTGTGCGCGCATGCGCGTGGTCTATGAAGGACACTAAGCACCTCCTTGAAATAGAAAGATAGAGGCCAGGGTGCCTGGGTAGCTCAGTGGGTTGGGCCTCTGCCTTCGGTTCAGGTTATGATCTCAGCGTCCTGGGGTCGAGCCCTGCATCGGGCTCTCTGCTCGGTGGGGAGTCTGCTTCCCTCTCTCTCTGCCTGCCTCTCTGCCTGCTTGTGATCTCTCTGTCAAATAAATAAATAAAATCTTAAAAAAAAAAAAAAAGAAAAGAAAAGAAAGATAGAGTCCAGTCCTTGAGGGAACAGATAGACAAAATGTCATAGCTCTGGGCAGGCGAGTTAAGATGAGAACAGAGTTCTAGTCTTAGTAGGAACCCAGGAGTGCAAACAAGATATTGGGTTTGGTGTATAAAGCAGGAGACACTGCAGTCTGGGAAACACCAGGGATTCCCTTGTCTAGAAGTTCTGCATAGGCAGATGAGTTTGTAGGCAGCTTCTAATTTTGGAGGGATGAGACTCCTTACATATTGCCAAGTATGATCGGCATTGACTCAGGATTGACTCAGGGACCACTTAATGCTGAGCCAGCGAGTTGAAGGCTGTCAGTAAGGAGAAGTGGTTGAGGATACCTTGACTGTCTCAGATAGAAACTAATTGGATCTTTCTTTGGTAATAACCACTCCCTAACATTTCCAGGAAGACTTTGAGAATTGCTGGGAATATGGGCAAGAAACCCAACTCACTGAAACATGGTATTTGACTCTTTATTTTTCATTATAAAACAAAAGTAGAAACATGAGTAATAGTCTTGATATGTCCCAGCCTTGTATTTAAAAGTTATAAGTAAAACTAATGAATATATTTTCAATTTGATGTGGCATTGAATATCTAAATTTATTATTATTATTTTATATATTATATGAAATCATTAGAAGTGTAAGAGTATAGTTAGTTTTTGTTGGTTGGTTTTACTGTTTTCCTATCATTTGAGTCTTGCTGCATGTTATCATTCTGTAACATTTCAGAGACAATGGGAGAATTTTTTGACATTTATTGAGATCTTTTTTGGTGAAAGAACTGTTTTAATGGTACTATTTAATTTTAACTTATGCAATTTTTCTTTATCAGAAATGATTCTATAGCCTATTTATTGAATCATTTCATTTTTTCATTTTCTTACATATTTATTTAGTGCAGATTTTTAAAAAAAGACTTTATTTGTTTATTTGCCAGAGAGAGAGAGAGTGTGCTCACAAGCTGGGGGAGTGGCAGGCAGAGGGAGAAGCAGAGTCTCCACTGAGTGAGGAACCTGATGTGGGACTCGATACCAGGACCCCGGGATCATGACTTGAGCTGAAGGCAGATGTTTAATGGACTGAGCCACCCAGGCATCCCTATTTAGTGCAGATTTGAATACAACTGTCTAGAATATTGGAAATGTCTTCTCAAGTACAGTGGGCATTGATTAGATCTATAGTCATTTTTTTTTTCCCTATCAAGAGGAAGTTCCGAACAACTTGGTATGGAAATGTTGACAGCACATGATAGGGTAAAGGCAACTTCACCTGAACCAAATTAACTATATATTTGTCATTGGGGGCCTCTGTCAGCATAATGGTGGTGATGGCAGCAAAATTAAACCAATTTCCCTCCTTCCCTTCCTTCTCTCCTTTCTTCCTCTTTCTATTTTAAAAATGTTAAAGAAACAAAAACAAAAAAACAAAACAACTTCCCAGCTTTATTGAGGTCTAAATAACCAAGTTGTAAGATACTTAAAGTATACAATGTGATGATTTTATATATGTATACATTGTGAAAGGATTCTCATTGAGTTACAAACTTTTAACTATTTATTATCAAAATGTGCAAACATATACAAAAGTAGAATAGGATTTTGAACCTGTATATACTCTCTCCAGCTAGAACAACTGGCAGCTCATGGGTAATCTTACTAATCTAGTTCTTTCCTTTTCCCTTCTCTCTCATCCCACCACCACCCACCCGCCCCCCAGAGCAGAGGTCAAATCCCTACCTGCCTTTTATTTTATAGAGTGAGAATGATTTTTGCATTTTTCAATGGTTAGATTTTGTAGCATAAAATTATATAAAATTTAAATTTCAGTATCCATGCTCATTTTTTTAGGTATTGTCAATAGCAGAGTTGCGTGCATCGATAGGGATCATATGGCCTTTACAGAAAGAGTGCACTATCCCCACACCCAGAACATTTTAACGGATATTTAACTTGTAAGGGCATGGGCATTCTTTATTTTTTTTTTTTTTAACAATATATAGCCATTCTTATAGCCAACCTAATTCAAGATACTTTTCAATATCATCCCGGATATCCATGTTCAAATTTTATATGCGATGTAATTCAGCCTGCTAGA
Source organism: Enhydra lutris kenyoni (assembly GCF_002288905.1). NCBI lineage: Eukaryota > Metazoa > Chordata > Mammalia > Carnivora > Mustelidae > Enhydra > Enhydra lutris. The sequence goes on from NW_019154085.1 coordinate 54,439,892, forward strand.
AATGAAAGTATCACTGAAGGATAGAGTCATGAAAGAAAGCTTTGGTATGTGGGTGTCAGGAAATGGATTTTTTTAAAACCTAGAAATGTGCTTTTTCAAATGAGATAATGGAATGCAGTTATCTAAGTTATTTTTCTAGCCTTTTGAAAAGTGTGGATAGTCATACTGGGTCATTGACAACTTACAACTCAACCTACTTTCTTGAAGTAGAATATCTTTTTTCTTACTGTGGCTAGTTTGTTTTTCCTACTTTGTGTTTAACTTTCCAGAAGAACAAATCTGTTGGCTTTAAAAATATGGCTAGAGCATCTGGCATAGCACTTGATGTTTGTGTATGTGATATTGATGTAATTTCATTGATAACTGCATTGTGCATAAACTTGGTCTTTTTATCTGGGATCTACCAAGTATTCTAGTAGCTGTTAGGAGGTAGTTATGGGGCATTAAAGGAAGGGCCCTGTCAAGCTGGTTCTCACAGTCTTTACACCACAGTCTTCTGTCTCAGCATGTGATCGTGGCTGTAAATACGGTTCAGAGTATCTATTTTTTTCATTCCTCTGAGGGTGGTCAGCCTCTGCTAAATTGGTGGTCACTAGCCAAACTCATAGACTCTCAAATTAGAAATGAATTATTTTAGTTTATTTTTAATGATTTATTTATTTACTGTAGAGAGAGAGAAAGAAAGAGAGACAGAGGGAGCAAAGTGGGGGGCGGAGAGGGACAGAGGAAGAGACTCTCAAGCAGACTCCCCACTGAGTGCAGAGCTGGATATGGGGCTTGACAGGACCCAGGAGATCATAACCTGAGCTGAAACCAAGAGCCAGTCACCCAACTGACCGAGCCACCTAGGTGCCCCTAAGTTGATCATTTTAGACAACAAAAAGTTTAGCACCTTCCTCCATGCCAAGTACCATTGTGCTTGCTGGAGATAAATCGGTAGTGGTGAAAGTTGGGATGGAAGAACTAAGTCCCTGCCCTTCATTCACTGATTCTGATGAGAAACCAAACATCCCCATACATCAGATGAGTCATGATTGCTGTTGAAGAGGAAAAAAAAAAAAGAGAGAGAGAGAAAAAAAAAAAACAGTAAGGCAAACTTATTTGAATATCCAAACTAAGATAGGAAATTTGCTTAGTAAATACAGAAATTAAGTAGAAAGGATTGAATATTCTTACTGTCATTTGAAATAATATCTGTTAAAGACACATATTGTCAAATGAGTCTGAAAGTTTTGTCTGTATAAATAAAAAGAGTTAAATTCTTGCTTATTTTCCTTTTTAAAGTTTCAAGCTCCTAATAAAGTTTCTCAATAAACATTGAATCCGATATTCTGATAACTGAGGAATATTTATAATTTGGATAACAAATAAAGATTATCTATCTCAAACAAAAGGGAAGGGAAGGGAAATTTAGTGGAAAGAAATGTTCAATGACAGTACTAGCTTCATTCTTAAAAGGCTTCCCAGTTTGCACATGCTTCCACTTGGGGTTAATCGAAACACTGCAATTGCTCTAGAAGATTGGCACAGAAGCTGGTATTAACTCTGTTTTGTAGATGAAGAAACAGACTCTGATGGGCAAAGGGACATGCCCAGAATCAAATCAGTCCTGAGCACGTAGGTCCTGAACTCAGGTGTCCTGAGTCTCCCATCGCTCTCCCTGGGCACCTAGAATTAGCCTGCTTTTCAAGTGAATGTGATAGTCCGCATTCTTTTCAGACAATCAGGACATCCGGCTCTGGTCAGAGTGATTTGATAACAATTTGATTAGGTGTGGAATCTTCCCGTGATTAGAGAGAGAAATCTGATAAGATACAGGACTCAACCACGCAACTGATAAAGGTTCTCAAAAGGCTGCTTCCAGTTAGAATCCCCCGCTGGTCTTTAGCACACGGTTCCCTGTATTTATTATGTAGCTCATACTCGGAATCGCCCCTGGGGCAGGTTGAGCCATTCCAGTGGGTTTGTAAAAAGTTGTGTGCATGAACTCACACACAAATGAGGAGAGGGCCATAGAAAGGGGGTGCCATGTAAAGGAAAGGATTCTCTTTTCCAGTCCTTTTATGAGAGGTGGTTCCCTTTCCCACTGAAGGGCTTCTTTGCCTTTGTTTCAGCATTTGATTCTCAAGTTTTCCATTGGTCTGCTTGAAATTTTATGATCACTGTGTATAAAATTGGTAGCACTGGCAGGAACTTGAGAGACCACAGAGCTCCACTCTGTGGTTCCAGCGATGAGGAAACTGAGGCAGGAGTCAGGACTGGCCCAGAATTTTTAGGTGTAGGCGACAGATAAATAAATCTGGCCGAGTTAAGTTGAAAAGAACTTTTTGAGAGGGTACGGAGCAGCAGGCAGAAATGCTGGGAAGTTGAAGACATAGCTTGGAAAATAAAGGACCCAAAATGATTTGCGGCAACCAAAGCCACAGGGGACGTGACTGACATGTGTGCCTGCTCAGGTTTTTGACAACTTTAATGCTGATTACTGCCTGTCACCTCTTGCTCTACTGGCCCTAGAAAGAGGTGCTGTTGCTGCTGTTTGCCTCCACCTTCAGACTGGATTCCCCACGTCCCGTTCTCAGGGTCACTAGCTCAAGGTTCGAGTCTGCTGTGGAGAGTCTCTGATTATAGAGCCAGGTCAGAGGCTTGTGTCCCACCTTCTTTCTCACCTGTGGGAGGCGTAGTCTTATCCCCTCTGAGAGACTTATAAGGGGCAGGGGTTGCGGGGGGAAGGGGGCTTTGATGCTGGGAAGTAAAACCAAACAATACTCAGACAATTATCTATTATAGAAACGCACCCAGTTAGTGGCTATTTGAGGAATTAGAACTTGGTTCTTTTGACATTTCCCAGTTTTATAGCAAGCATTGATCTCCTTCTTAAAAACTGGCAGAAAGTTCCTATTTTAAGAGAAAATGAAGTTGTCTGGATTAAGATTTGATGATTCTGCTATTTTGAAGTGGTTTTTTATTCTGTCAACGCCTTTTTCCTCTGGACTGGAAACCGTTTTCCTTGTCTTTCTATCCTTTGTGACATCCGGAAGAGAATACTTGTTCATCTGTGGTGAAAAGTGGAGAGAGAAAATGAGAAAAGAGCCAGCAGTATTCACAAAGTGCAGAGATTAGAGCTCAGCGGTCACATAATTTCAGGAGAAGTTTGCCACACGGATGAGCAGTGAACCATTTAAAACTCAAAAATAAACAGAACTTCTTTGTTTTTATTTTTTTAAGTATTTAAGGCAGTAACCATATATTTCAGTTAAAGTGTAAAGCAGTCTTGACTTTCCAGTAATTTTTTTTTAATCTTTTAATAAAAACAGTTGAGGGGCGCCTGGGTGGCTCAGTGGGTTAAGCCTCTGCCTTCGGCTCAGGTCACGATCTCAGGGTCCTGGAATCAAGCCCCGCATCAGGCTCTCTGCTCGGCAGGGAGTCTGCTCCCCCCCCCACCCCCGCCTCTCTGCCTACTTGTGATCTCTGTCTGTCAAATAAATAAATAAAATCTTTTAAAAAATAATAATAACAGTTGACATTAATTGGGAACTATTATGTTGTAACACGCGCTAGTTCTCTTGCTTATTGCTCAGGTTAACCGCCTGTGTCTACCCCCATATCATTCCCTTGTGTAGAGGAGTGAATAGAACCTTAGCTGAAGTGACTAGCATGGGGTTTCCCCATTGGTCAGGAATGACCTAGAAGGCAAGTCCACATATCTAAGAGAGAAGCCTTGCAAATCTTCCTATAATCTAGGAGACAAAAGATGTGTCTGGAGCGCTATGCTCGGTGATACCATAGGAAACCTGCAGAGGAACGAAGAGAGGAAATGTGGTAAGAGTTGGAGACTTTTTGAAACTTGGTGACTTTTCCCAGTTAGATGGTAGATCTGCTCTTATAACTCAGAATCCTGGGGCAGCTGGACCAATGCGTTTCCATTTCTGTTCCCCATAGTGATACAGAGCTCAAGGCCTGGCATGCAGTAGGTGTTTAAAAATATTGGTAAAAGAAGTAAATCTGAAGCCCCCCAGGACGGTTGTCTTGGCTTAAGACTAGTCTTGGCTTAAGACTTCGTTTACGACCACAGACTAGTAAATGAAGGCCCCACCCTCAATGCTAGCTATTCTAAGACAGCTGACCATGACTTCAGTGCATTTCAGAAACAACCAGAGGGGGCGCCTGTGTGGCTCAGTGGGTTGAGGCCTCTGCCTTCGGCTCAGGTCATGATCCCGGAGTCCTGGGATCGAGCACCGCGTCGGGCTCTCTGCTCGGCGGGAAGCCTGCTTCCCCCTCTCTCTCTGCCTGCCTCTCTGCCTACCTGTGATCTCTCTCTCTCTGTCAAATAAATAAATAAAATCTTTAAAAAAAAAAAACAAACCCAGAGAAGGTTATCTATGGCTTTAGGCCACATACTGTATGGTCTACGAAGGACTCTTTCTAGTGTGTCTTGCTGAACCAACTTTACAGCTTCATTTCAACTAATTTTTGTCTCATTACTTCTTTTCTCTTTTTCTCCCTTCAAAATACAAAAATCTATTTGGGGCCTGTGCTAGTGGGAGAATGAATTGCCCTGGGGAGGGGTCTTCACCGTGCAGTGATGGGTAGAGCACTTTTGCACAGGTGTAACTGATGAATGCCCAGAGCCTCCTGTTTATGGTTAAAATAGGGCTTTATTTTTGTTCAACTCAAGCTAGATTCCTAAGTATCTGAAAAGCGGAAAACTTACTCTTCATTAGATTCATTTAAAAGTTTTTTCAAGAAAGGAAAGTCCTGAGGGTATAGAAACTTTCCGTACTTAAATATGTCATGTTAAGGTGCCTCACAATGTTTCGTTTACAGGGGGCCAAAGACCACAGATCCACACTGATTGCTAATTATTCAGATTGTAAATAGCTCGTTCAAGAACTTAGGGTGAGACAAAAGAAACAGGAAGGAACAAAAGGCCCACGATAATGAAAAGGATAATGTGAAGAGAAAGGCTGGGTAGAATTATGATGCAGGTCACATCCTGTGCCTGCATTTAATTGTACCTTTGTATTTAATAATAAAAATGATTACATGCTCTGTGCTAACAGGTGTCCCTTCCTGAGAACGGTAGTATGGATAAGTGACAGCAAATTATTCCAATTCATAAACTTCGAATATGATGCTTTTCTTTTGAGTTTCTCTAGTCTATACTAGAAGATATTTTCTGCAAAAATATGCATCAAACCAAGAAGAGTTTTAAACTTAATTCCTGATAAGTATGTATAAAACATAGGTGGATAAAGTACAAATGAAAAAAAAGTTACTTTACAGGCCCTATTTAATGAAATGGGGCTGTGCTAATGCCATGTCACATTTCTGGTAGTTTATGCTTCATATAAGCTTTGGATATAATTGCAAATTAGCAGTGATTAAACTTTATAGTTGGTGGTCTTGCTGTTAGGGCTAATTGCCTTCTCTGTGTTTTCCCTACTTCTTGCTAATCTGGGCTGCCTTTCCTAACTGCCCTGTCTACAATATAACCCCTGCCCCAGGGATTTGCTCTCCCTGGCCCCGATTTTTCCCTCTATTGCCATCATTGCAATTTCTAATTGTCTTATTAGTTGATTTTAGTTGTTTTTATCTGTCTTACCATTAGAGTGTGGCTCCATAGAGCAAAGACTAGGGTAATCCTGTTCTTCCTATTCAGTGGAGCCCTAGGCCCACCATCATGCCTGGTTCCCAATGTGTACTCAGAATTTGTTAAAAGGATCTGCCACCTGCTGTCTTAATCATACGTCAGACCCTCGCTTGCTTTTTTAACATAATCACTAGCCTTCTCCTTTTCCTTGGTTTTTCACCAAAGATTGTGTGATAGAAGACACCCCGTTCCCATTGTGGGCTGGGTAGCTAGGTAGAGAGTCAAAGTTCCTTGGTTCAGTGGAGACTGCAGCTACAGGGAGGGTAGAGTTGAGTGGTTGGCATCTGGTCCTAGACTCTCTTAGCCTTGAGCCCATTTCCCTCATTTGAGCAGTCTCTAACCTGAGATTATGTTCTATATCATACTCATTTATTCACTCAACAAATTTTTGAATATCTACCAGGTAGCAGGTGCTATGGGTAGGTACTCGGAAAGCGAAATTGAGTAAGATGCACTCTGTTCTTTTAGGAACATATTATTAGAATCAAGGTTTCCTAGACCTGGAATGACGTCTATTTAGGCATCTGTTTTAAACCTAGTTTCTAGCACAGTTTCTGACACGTTAAAAGCATTTAGTACATATTCGCTTGATAAATGCCTTAGTATTGAATGCAGGTATTCAGAAAATAGTTTGTGGTGTAATAAGTATGTTTGCAGTGTCATGGACACACAGAGGGGGGAAGGCTGTTGTTGTGTCTGAGAGGCGTCAGGGAAGGTTTCATGAAGGAAAGATGAAAAGTTGAGTAGTCTACCAGACAGGATAGGATGTCTCATGGAGTAGAGACACCATGAGGCAAAAGTCAGAGGTATGAAGTACAGAGTTTTATGTGAAGATGGCACTATGGTCAGCCTGGAGATTAAGGGTCAGTGTGAGGAGGTTATGGGCATCCAGACTGTCAGAATCACCAATGTCCTTATTCAGGTATCCTATGCTCTAAATAGCTCTGTGGCACAGACTAATCATCTCACCATCATTTATTTTATACCATTTCTCTAGGAAATTGAAATGTGTTCTAAATCATCATCTTAGAAGGCAGTCTTGAAGATAGAACCTATTTTTAAGTAAGGACTAACTTTATTAGAAAGTTGGGAACACTGCCTATGTAATTTATCTATTGCCAAAATTCCACATAACAACCAACCATAAAACCCAAGGAACATACAAATAATTAGGCTTCATTGCTCATGCGTTGGAGTGGTCATCTAGGTGGTTCTCGATATCTTGTCTGGGGTTAATGCTGGGATTCTTCTGGTTTCCCCTGAGCTTGCACTCATGTTTGGAGGTGTTGACTGTCAGCTGATGCAGAATGGCCATGGCTGGGATGAGTAGGGCAACTTGCCACCCACCTCTCATCGGCTTCGTGGAACCAGCAGGCTAACCTGGGTATGTCCTTTTGATGACCTTGGCAGAGCATCCTTTTTAAAATCACACGACTGATATTCCATTGGCCAAAACACTTTCATGTGGCTGAGTCAAGAGTCAGAGTGGGAGAGGACACTCAAGATTGATGGCAAACAGCCTGGTAACAGGGAGGTGTGAAGAACTGGGACACCTTTGGCTGTCTCCTGGATATACCCACAAAAGCCAATCAAATCAAGATTTCGCTATAATTCTAGAACTAATGGAAGACTATGATTTCCGATTTTGTTTTTATGATTTACTTTATAAAGCACCTGTCTTTTGGTTTTTGTTAATGCCCATTTTCTTTTCAGACATGGCTTGGCCAAAGTGAGGGAAACCAGAAATGAGGAATACGTTGAAATGAGATCTTGAAAGGGATAGATAGCTATTGAGGAGTAGCCATCACATGCATTGTAGGATTTCACAGATGCCACCTAGCTGCTCTCCTTGCACAGGACACTGAAGCCAGGGGCCTACCCCAGCCCGTGTGACCCAGGCCTGCCAAGACCAGAACCATTCTCCACAGTATCTGGTAAGGTACATCTTTCCTAAACTGTTCCCTGAGTCTCCCTGATCCCTGCCACTCCCCACACAAATCATCACTTTTCTAAATAATTTACTTTTGGAAATTGCACTATTGTCACAATTTACTGTGAAAAGTATATTTTCATTTTGAGTCTTCCTTTTCAACTTTATTCATCGTATGAACTTAAAACAGGTTTTGTAAAACCCTTACACACACACACACACACACACACACACACACACACACACACCCCTTTTGTACTCTGCTTCTACTTGCACTCTTGCCATCAGAGAGGGAAATTTTAAGTATAATGATTATATTAAATCAGCTCGAGTTTAGTAGGTTAGCCTTTGAATTATCTTTGCCAGACTGCTAAGGAGAAGCTGCCCAAGAGGTCATCGTGACACTGTCAGTCTGAGACAATGAAGCCTGCCCTGTGATTTTGCTGGAATGGGATTAGAGCTTTAAGGAAGTGTTCTTCCTTTGAAGCATCCTTCCCCCCACCCCCCCCCCCCCCCCCTCAGCAGGAGTCCTGTGATTCCAAGAGACCCAGGCCAGGCAGTTTTTATTGATGCTGAAGTTATGGGCAAGTGTTATTTTAATTAAGAATGATTTTTTTTTTTTTTAATCTGTAGTCTTTCTATACAGATTCCTGGGTCCATAGTTATGTCTGTGCCCTGTAAATGGCCATTTTAAAAGTACCCCTATGAAAAGAAGACTGTAGGTAGAATTTAAAAGCATTGTATGATTTTAGCTCTGAAGGACCAGGAAAATGCCAGGGAATATGTCATCGAGGGTTTTTTCATATTTACTCGTTCTTCCCATCTTTTCCACATTCAGGGATTCTCTCTCCTTTTTTCAGCGGTTTTGCCTGTTAACTTAGTTTGCCAAACTTTGAAACCCTCTGAGGAGAGCAATACTGCTATGTCTCCAAAATATTTACATTTGAGGCCGATCTTTTAAATGGTGACATTCTGAAATATTTTTTTGCCTAGTAAGTATCTCTCACTATCCTATACGCAGGGCCCATTGAGAATTAAGACGAAATCCTTCTCTGCCAGCACTGACCTTCATTCTTTTGGGTAGGTTGATTTAATATTGTGCTTTTCTAAACAAGGGAAAACAGTTATAGTTCCACCTCTCATGTGCTTCCTCTCGTATGAGTTGTAAGTTCAATATGTGCACATATGTGAGATTTCAAGTGCAAAAGGAGAATAGAGTAGGAAACAGATTTTCACAGTCCCCGTCTGGGTCCTTGTGTAAGTGCCAATGTAAAGCTATGCTATTCACTGATCAGTGACTAGTATCATGTTGCCTGGCTCTCAGGAAATGGATTGGAAAATCCAAACTTAATAAGCAGATCAATTGGATGGGTGGGGGGTGGTGAGTTGAAATTATTGTATCACATTCCAATGACATGCAGTGTTGTCAAAAACTTCTTTTCTCCAGACGTAAAATTACAGGAGGCACATAGATACCTTTCAAAATGTCAGTAAAGGGGGTTGGAGGGGAATTTAGTTAAGAGTAGTGAAAATTTACCATTTCTCCTGGGAAGCATACACTGAGAGCATCTGGGTGTCTCAGGGTAAAGGGTGAATTTAAATTGGATAGGGGAGGATGTCTATCATGAATCCGAGGAGGTAAATGAATTAAGCTGAATGTCTGCAAGGAAGGCGACTTTTGGGGTGGAGGTATGAGCTCCTAGGCCCAGAGGAAAGTCAGAATGCTTACTCCTCAATTTTTAAGAACTTACCATAGCTGTGTCTGCACCCCACCCCTGCAGAGAAAGGGGAAATAGGATGAGTCTTGAGGGAATCATTCATAACCATTTCTCCCCCTGTCCCACTTGATCCAGCTTAAATATGAGGGTTAGTTTGGGTTTACGTTCAGATTTTCCACCTTTCTGAGGTTTCCTGCTTCCCTCAAATTTCTTGCCACCAACTTGCAGAAATGTCTTTAACATGAGACAAAACATTTCATAGTTAGAGGTAAGACTGTAAAAATTTATGAATTTATATAAAATTGATATAAATCTCCAAGTCTGTAAATCTGAGACTACAAGTACCCCTGTTTATTTAATTCACTGAATGGAATTCGGCTAAACTTAACACGTACTCGATACCTGCCTGTGCCTGGTATTAACAAGGAAAAACCAAAACAAAAGCTGAGCAAGAAAGGCTTCCTGCCTTCGTATGACTGGGATGAGGAGGTGGGAAATCATACGGCAATGGTACTGGGTAGGTGAGTTCAGAGACTGGTGTGTTCCCTGTATTTGTCTCAGTGCTTTAGTCATCATCAAGACTTCTTATTTTTTTAAGTTGATGGATACGTGGGTAAATACAATATCATAAAGCCTGTAAAAAAAAAAGATAGATACAAGATATAATACTGGCTCTGAAGAAGGGAGGAAAACTTTGCCTTGGAGGGACTCAGGGAAGGCAGGAGTTCGAGGGGAGTTATTTGAACCAGATCGTGAGGGATGAATAGGAGTTGTCTCAGCTTCTAGAATAGTATTGCAGCCAGAGAAGTCTTAGTGGGGACAAAGGCAAGAAGGTGTGAAATGGCAGGAATGTTGAGGGAGTTGCAAAAATAGGTGTGAAATGGCAGGAATGTTGAGGGAGTTGCAAAAATTTGATAAGTCTAGAGAGTGAGAGTAATGGCAGTGGGAGAATTGGGACAGGTGAGGATCGTAGCGTGAAGACCTTTGTTCGTTAAGTGACACGGCAGGACTGCCAGGAAGCAGGGCAGGCATGGAAAATGAATGGAAAATAAGGACCAAAGAAACTTCTTTCCTTCTCAGACTTTTAACTGAGGTCGCTCTTGTTTACCTTAAAAAGTATCGGGATTTGGAGCTAATGGAGGGGGTATTTCTTAGTATAGAAGCAACAAAGCTTGATACAGTATAGCAGTGCTGTTCCATTGAGATTTTATATTTTGAAAAGGTTATAAAAGAGAGATTTTGGATTTTCAAAGATTCGAGTTTTATTACTAGATAACTGTGTACTTGATATACTACTTTACAAAATAATCTGTCAGTTAACAAATGGGATTTCTGGGGCGCCTGGGTGGCTCAGTGGGTTAAGCCGCTGCCTTCAGCTCAGGTCATGATCTCAGGGTCCTGGGATCGAGCCCCACATCGGGCTCTCTGTTCTGCAGGAAGCCTGCTCCCCCCGCCCTCTCTGCCTGCCTCTATGCCTACTTGTAATCTCTGTCTGTCAAATAAATAAATAAAATCTTTAAAAAAGAAAAAATCAACAAATGGGATTTCTGCCTGGTTCCTCTGAACAGTGACTTCATATAGGATTTCAAATAGTTAACTTACACATGGAGACTTGTCCTGTGTATAAATCAAGGCCACCTGGTGGAGTGTGAGTTTTCCTCCATAACAACGTGACTTGGATTTCTTGTGCCACCCATAGGGCGTTTCATCGTTATGTACATAAATCTAGTAGAAGGATTGGACAGGATGGCTACTCTCTTTGGTTTAGATGCGTAATCTCCGTAGTTTAGAGAGAAGATCTATAATGGAATTCTTATTTAGTTTCTTTGGTTTGTTTGCATGCCTCTAACTTGATAGGACATCTTCCAATTTTAAATGAGCCCTCCATTAATAGAATTTGGTTTCTTAGACTTAACTTTAAATATACCTGCTGACTATTTTAATGGCAACTCGAGGGTCATGCTGAGTTGAAATTGATCCAAATGCTGCCCGTCTTTTCTTCCCACTTACCCTTCAGCTACGCCTGCTCTTGTTCCTTTCTCCCCCTACTTCCATCCTATTAATTTCTGGATAAAATAACCCCTTATTCTGCATTCGAAGTTACATGTATGTTCTCCACTGCTAGAGGATTTAAAGTAGAGGGAAAGATTCTTGGCTGATCGTATTAGTTCAGCAGTTTGGGAATAAGACGTTTGTGGGGAGGGGTGGCAGAATCTTCGGTCATTGATTCTCTCTTTATAACTTTGCCCTTTTAGCTGAAGCAGATTACCTATGTAGGGCTTCTGGCCCTGCACAGACTGAATCACAAGAAAGAAACTTTACATAAACCATTTATACTAAATGTTTGGTATGCTGGCAACATAAATCAACAACAATATCCATTACAAATTCATCCCTTTATCAGTATTATCTTGATAGAACTGATCCCACTGTGTGGGAATTTGAACCCTGATTCAATACATCTAGCCCTGGGTAATTAATTATTCAGGGCACAGAGAACCTGGCCCCTGCAATGTAGAGTAATTCTTCCTGGTCAGCGTGAACTCCACTGGCAATAATAAATAGAAAACGTCTCTCGTGATGCCAGTATTTTAAAGTGATTAATCATCTTCCCCCCCCTCCCCTCCCCCTTAGTTTTCTTTAACTGGGATTTTTCAGCAATAAATCTTTAACAATACAGGTAGGAATTGTTCTGTAATTAAATTTTTGCCCTGCTTAATTTCTTACCTTTTATGTGTGATTAAGAAAAAAATGTTACATTTTCAGGAGCTCTGATCAAAGTCAAACCAAGAAAAATCCTTTTGTAGAATACCGAGAGACTGTCTATGGAAGATTAAGCTCTTGATTTTGAATATTAGATAGAGCACAGACTCCTAGAGATTGTTAATCAACACCAGTTGGGGTGTCAGATAGTCTGAGGGTTTGAATTGCTTCGCTTGCGTGCATACGGTTGTCTGTATTGGGAAAAGTCTGACATATACATATGTTCCCAAACTGTGAGAATAATTACTTATTTCTTCATTTTCAGATAACCGATGTGAGCTCTTGGAGGAAAGGGATATATCTATATCTATATATCTATATATTTTTTTGCCCTTTTTGCGGGACACAAAGTGCACTTGGTGACGGGGCGGGTAAATGCCGGACCGAGAATGGCCACTAGTTTGAAACCATGCCCCACAGAGCCAACCAGCCATCACATATATTCCGGGTGACAGGGACCGACGTGACATATCTGTTGTGACACACTTCTGTACCACCACACTGTGGCTCGAGGTGACTCCTGTCCCTCCTTTGATGCTTTCCCCTGCTGCAGGACAACACAACGACGCTCGGATGAACCTTGCCATTGCCCTCACTGCTGCCAGGTATGGGGCTGCCACAGCTAATTACATGGAGGTAGTGAGCTTGCTCAAGAAGACAGACCCCCACACGGGGAAGGAGCGAGTGAGCGGCGCGCGGTGCAAGGACGTGCTCACAGGTACGCCGAGGCTGGAGCAGGGTGGGATTTCTGAGCGTCTTGCCTTGCAAGTGTAAGGATTGAATTATAATTTTTCTGTCACTTCTCTTTTATTTAAGCCACATTTCAGAGTCCTATTAATTATATTCCTTATTGTCAACAATGACTGGTTTAACGTGAAAATTTTCCCTTGTGGTACTTGGCAATTTTTCCCCTTTGTGTTAAATAATAATAATGATAATGATAATAATAAAGGCCCACAAAATTCCCACAGCCATGAATGCATTCCATTTGCTTTACAAAAACATGTTATTAATAAAATTAAATAAATGCGCCAAGTTTCAAAGTAAGTGACACAGGAGGTGCATTTCTACATCGTTAGAGTCAATCACTTTCACTTTGGTTAGATTTTCATCCTTGTCCTGATTCTAGGGCCATGGAGTCAGGGTTTCAAAATTACCTCGTACCCTTAAACAGAAGAACCAGCACTGAGATATATATCAGCTCATGTTAACGCTGTTTCCACATTTGAGTTTTAAGGAGAAAGCCGCTTAATCACTTATCCCACTTTCTTCATGTTTGAATGAATGATGCTGGGCACTTTACAAACTAGACAGGACTGAAGTGAAAAGGTGGTGTGCTCTTTCTTCAGCTTGGTCTTGTTTGGGTAAATTTCCTCGGATGCAAGGCTTTGTGTGGCTTTTCAGTAACTCCTCTGCTAGCGTCACTTAGTGTGGTATACAATATACTTCGCCATAGGTCAAGTTTATAGGTGAATTAATAACCCAAAGCATCAGTGAGCAGAGCAACAAATGGGGCATGTGATCGATGCTGCTTTCTTTCACAGGGCAGGAATTTGATGTGAGAGCCAAATGTGTTATCAATGCTACGGGACCTTTCACAGACACCGTGCGCAAAATGGATGATAAGAACGCCACGGCGATCTGCCAGCCGAGCGCGGGTGTCCACATCGTGATGCCTGGTTATTACAGGTAGCTGGATGCCCTGGGCGCCTGTGGCCAGAGTGGGGACTGCGGGAAATCGTCTGCATTTAGTCTCCCAGCACACTTCTCTTAATAAGAGATGGTCTAGCTTGCTGTTCAAAATGAGGAGAAATAAGTGAAGGAACTCTCCCAAAGCACAAAATACAATCCAGACACGGGAATTTCTTAGCTCTTGCACTAAGACCCATTTCTTGGGATTAATGACTTGGGACCTGTTTTTGTACTTCCTTCGCTGTACTCACCTTTAGAGGTCGAGCGTCAGTATTTTTGAATTTTAAAGTATTAAAAGTGACTTTGGTAAAAAATTTCCATGAAGGGCATATTTTAATTAAAATATCAACAAATTAGTCTCAGAAAATGCTCAGATTTGCTTATGAAGAATCTGAAAATGAGGACTGCACAGATATGTGTATGTTTATCATTTTTAAAATGTATTTCGAAAAAAATTACAGCAAGTAAAAATTGGATATAATTCCTAATCTGCATATTAACAGAGATAATTGCCAGTGGAGAAATGGGTAAGGATAGAGATGGGACAAAAATAGCTATTAATTGAAAATCACTTAAGTTGAGTGATGGGCACGTTAAACTGTTCTGTGTTTACATATTTTAGAAAAATTTAACAAATTAAAAAAGAAACATTTAGGTGATTTTAGTTAAGAAATTAATAATGATTAGATCTAATGTACCTGTCAAGACTTCTGTGGAAAAAATTCATGTGACCATGCCAAGAGTATGGAACATGTGTGCTACTTTTATCTCCGTATGTAGTCAGTCTAGTAGCCAAATTAGCAATTTTGTATGGAGTAATAATCTATGCTCCAGCTATCCATTATGATACTCTTTGCTGTTGAGAAATGTTAGAAACTGCTTCCATTCCTAACCTTAATAGAATGGATAAGTAAATTATGTCACAGCTGCACAAAGGAATACTATACAGCAATTAAAATGATAAGTAACTTTAATGTTTCAGGAAAACACTAATGATGTTAGAAAACACTAACAATGTTAAAGTGAAGGATACAAGGTTATATGTGTAGTACGATCTACACTGTCTTGGTATATAGAAATACTAAAGGGTATTCTCTTTAGGTGATATGGTTATGGGTAACAGTTAAAGATGCTAATTTCTAGGTAGTGTGGTTAGGATGAGAGTTATCTCTTCCATATTTTTGTAGCTTTCCATAAAGGTTATATAAATCCTTTAATATTTGATAAACTGGATATACAGAATCTATATTTTGTTTAACATCCATGTTCTCCTGGAATGCCATCCTGCTATGTTCTGTGATACTGCTGCTTCATTATCAGTTTTATTATTTATTTATTATTATAATATTATTATTATGTAAATTATTATTATATATAACATTATTATTATTATTTATTATTAGTAACTAAATTTTCCTGAGGAGAGATACACCTAGTTTGTACACTTCTACCTAGAAAAATATTATACTTCTATCCAAAAAAATATGGAACTCTATTTCTTATCCACCAACTTCCAAGATTTCTTTCTCGTTTTCTAAATGTCTATGTGTAATAAGTAGATCATTAATAGTATTTTCACTTAGGACTGAAGAAAGCAAGGTGTTTTCAGGCTCAATACTAAAAATGTGTGCTGCAGTACTTTAAATAGAGTTTTAAAAACTGCTAGCCAGAGTTTAATTAAATGAGAAGGAGAGAAGTAAATATATGGAAATATGCAAATGTTTCTTGTATATAGGAAATTTTCAACTATAGTTCCATTCATAATTATATGCATTTATTTTCTATTGGATTAAAATATGCAAGGACAGCTCATTTGTAAATTTTTTTGGAGGGGTTTGTTTCTTTAAAATATCTTTTAGACTATAGATATAATACCTGAACTATGGACACACACATTATCATATTTGTTTGGATCTTAGTAGATTCAATATAATCTCTTGGGTATTACGTTTCATGTTTTCTTCACTATTGCCCCATGATATCAGAGGACTTATTATCCCCTATGTTAATTCTGCCACTTAATAATGACATCAGTTAGAATGGGCCAATTTATTCTGTAAACCTTAGTTTACCCATCATTAAAATGGGGAGACAGAGGGTAAATTAAGGTGATACCTTGGTCCAGAAGTATAGAATTTGCTGTTCATCACTTTACCTCTTGCTGACTGCGTGACTTTGGCAAGTTACTTCTTTCAGCTTCTGGCTATTTATCTCATGATAGTACCTAATTTGTATACATTTTGACAGTGATCCTTCAATTATTTTTTTAATTAACATATAATGTATTATTTGTTTTAGGGGTATAGGTCTGTGAATCATCAGTCTTACACAATTCACAGTACTCACCATAGCACACACCCTCCCCAGGCCCATCACCCAGCCTCCCTGCCCCCCGCCCCCTGTTCCAGCAACCCTCAGTTTGTTTCCTGAGATTAAGAGTCTCTTATGGTTTGTTTCCCTCTCTAGTTTCGTCTTGTTTCATTTTCAGTTCCTTCCCCTATGGTCCCCTGTCTTGTTTCTCTAACTCCTCATATCAGAGAGATCATATGATAATTGTCTTTCTCTGATTGATTATTTTGTATCCATTTTATTGACTACTCTTCATGACGTGTCTGGCACGTATAGTGACCAGTGAGTATTTTTGAATGTGTTAACTTGCCCAAATTGAGATTGTTGCTTTTTTTAAAGTCAAAATTCAGTGTAACACCTATAAGGGATATTTTTAATGTAGAGAAGTTAAAATATGAAAACAAAATATGATTCTTCATTTTAGTGCTCAGATAGCCCATGTGTACAAAAGGGAATAAGTAAAAGTAATCACTGTGGAAAAATAGAAAGATACAAAATGAAGAGTGAGAGTCTCTCTTCTTCCTTATGTTCCCTACCTTTTCCCTCACTTCAGTTCTTCTCTGGTAATCCATAACATTTCCTGATGATTCCTTCTGTAAAATTGTGTGTTTATACTTGCACAACTGTCTGTCCTTTTAAAAATTTTACGTGAAAGAGGTCACATTACACGTATAGTTCTGCACTATACTTCATAACATGCTAATAACAGAGGAGGTCGGTGTTCTCAAAGAAATATAAATATGTATCACCTGGATGTAGTATTTTCAAAATGGAATGCCTTTCATAATCCCCCCCAAATTTGTCATTAGCTTCAGGGCCCCTCTCCATGAATCATGAAAGTGTTAGTGACAGTTGGGCCTGCTTCAGATGCAGTAAGGGATCTCATGCTACTTTGGGAGAAATGAATGTCCCCACTTTTAGCTCTTTGAACTCTAACCACTATACATCCTGTCGGAAACCTTAGAAGAGTGGTTTGCAACCTACTTCCCATTCGAGGTCTGTTGCCCTCCATTTGGGATTATGGCCTGGATTAAGGATTTATTCCCTCTTTAGCACTGACCTTAAGGCATCCCAGAGGGATGGTTTTGCTTTCCGTATCAACTCATTCTCTTGGGTGGGGTCAGACTGAAATGCCTCTCTGGGCTCATCGATTAGTCACACTCAATTATAGCTCAAGGGTTTGACTAGGTCTTCAGGGTGGGGAGGGGGTGAGTCAGGCCTCCTGGGGCAGCCTTATAAACTGACTGGTTGGACCTAAGGCCTAACATTTCCACTAACACCTGATCAGTTTAGAAATGCAGTGAGTTCAGTAGCCACTGATTCGTTGGGGGTAGGCTGGTAAAATATAGAGCAAGGACCATGTGTATGCTCTGTTGGGCTGTTTTGGGAGTATCATCATGTCATTTATTAAGCTTGTTATGACCCAAACGTACACGTGCACAGTAGCAACTTTCTTGTTTGGATTATTTTAATTTCAGGAAACCTAGCCAACAGAAATCATTTATTTTTAAAGGTACTCTTTAGCTGACACTAAGAACAAATCTGTAATTTTCATCAGAGTTGTGGCTAGATGCTCTTTCAAAAGCAGCAACAACGCAACAAATGACTAACATACATGAAAATAATAATCTCCTCCTTCTACCTATGGATGCCTTTTACCTCTATCAAGAGGCCAATTTTTTTTTTTAATATTGCTGTGTGCATACTGATAGCTCTAACACTGATTGCTAAGTAGTTAACAATAAATTGATTTCAGTTTAAATAAGGGTACTTCAGGAAGGCAGTGGTCTGCATGAGAAAAATGTTCATTATGTTTAATCCTAGACACACACATAAATTAGCAACAAGCTTTGCCTCCTGATGTCAAGTGAATCATACATATTGAAAAAAGACCTGTCTCCCTGGGCTGTACATACTTTCACTGTCGTTGATAGCTGCTTTCCAACTTCAGCGTGACCTTGCGGAATTAATCCTTCATAAGAAAACAAACTTTTTCCCAAAGGGAGAGTATGAATTAGGTAATTTAGAACTGATGACAGGTATTTCCAAGTGGATTCTTAAAATTTTATACCATTCATTAGGCGCTTTGTCTTCCCTCTGTGCCTGTTAATTTTATGCTTGACACATATGTCTTTGCTTAAGCAGTTGATTCTCTACAGGTTCCAGTTACGTGTGTGTTGGTAACCATCACCTTCACCCTTTAAACCGCTTTTACTGCATTGAAAGGTTTTCGAGGATTCAGTAGTTGTGCTTTTCTAATAGCATTTCATGTCTAGGTGGATGACTATTACAATTTTATGTTAGTTTATCAGGTTTATTGGTTATTTAAGCACATTGTATGATATCTGGTCCATAAAATGATCATACATAAAATATGCCAACATAGGGGCGCCTGGGTGGCTCAGTGGGTTAAAGCCTCTGCCTTCGGCTCAGGTCATGATCCCAGAGTCCTGGGATCGAGCCCCGCATCGGGCTCTCTACTCCTTGGGGAGCCTGCTTCCTCCTCTCTCTCTGCCTGCCTCTCTGCCTACTTGTGATCTCTGTCAAGTAAATAAATTAAAAAAAAAAAAAAAAAATATATATATATATATATATATATATATATATACACCAACATATAGTGGGCTCCTTAAACATTAGGATATGGAATTTCTCCTTTTCTTTCAACGTGGTACTGTTGATCACATTGAAAACTTGAACTCTGAATGAGTTAATTCCCAGTCCCAAAGTGACTGATTTAATGTAAGGGTATATTAACCCAGGATCAAATCAGTTGCTTACAAAATACATAATTAACTAGTTTCTTTTAAGATTTTTAAGGGAGACTTAGGACAAACACAAAGCAAAAAAAAACATATAAAATATTATCTACTTGTAGTTTTCAACATATAAAAATGAAAGTAAATTATTTTCTTTAAGTAAGACTGAGTGAAGATGAGATCTTAGCTGAAAGCTTAAATGATTGACATGCTTCTGTGGTGCTTTCTATATATGCTAAATAGAACTGTGGCCCACTCTCTTGGTGTCTCTCAAGTGTGCTGTAGACCGTGTTTCTTTATACAAAGGATGTGTGGAAATGGCAGCATTTCATGGAACTGATGGGTCTTTGCAAAGAAAGACTCCTACTCCTTGTGGTTTACATAAAGAAGGTGCGTTAGCTAAGCTGATTATACATTTCCTTTTTTTTAAACAAGTTATTTTGTAGATCTTTGTTTTTTTATTTTTTATACTTTTTTAAAGTAAGCTGTATGCCCAACGTGAGGTTTAAGTCATGACCCCAACATCAAGAATCGTGTGTTCTACCAACTGGGCTGGCCGGGGCTCCTAGACTTCTTTTTCATGAAATAATTATTTTGGTTTGTTTTTAAACATTTGTTAGTCTCTCATCCTTACACAAGTGAATCAATAGGAGTTTTTTTTTTATTTTTTTCAAGGGAATAATAAACATAAAAAGTTGACTGTTTGCCCTTCAAAATTTGTGGGTAAGGGAGGGACTTGTTGAAACTTACTTAAACCAAATGGAATTATGTTTTTTATTTAAGAAATTTCATTAACGGAAGCTGAAGATACTGTTAACATCGGCTTGCTATGAGAATTCAGTAACTAAGGCTTTGCAGGGACTCTATAAGCATGAGACGTCAAGATTCCTCCCACACTTTATCAACTTCTCCAAATTTCTTTGAATGGTTAATGAATACATTAAAATAATAGTTTCTACTGATCTACTGACACAATCGAACAGGGTTTGTTAATATGTATTTATAGTTGCCTGTTGTTTCAAGTATGTTTTATGCTTTGGTTTGAGAATATTAAGTATACATTTAGTGAAAATTACTGACTAATATTTTGGAAGATTTTATGTAATCTGTCCGAAGAGGCATCCTTGAACCTTGATTTAATAGCGTAATACCTTAGGCTCTTTCTTCTGTTTAAAGACTGTCATTGCTAATATATCCCTTTCCTTTTTGACCTTGTCCTGATACATTCTTATTTAGGTAGTAGGATAAAATGAGCCCTTTTCTCATTGATGACTTCTTGAGGTTTCTGTAGAATTGAAATAAAGTGAGAAATCTCATATTTGGTGAAGTGGTATAAGTCCATCTAGGTTACAAAGGAGTAAAGAACTTTCTGATTACATTTTAGTTTCTAGAAACTTAGACCCCTGGCTTTTCTCATGTACTTCTGAGACCTTATGCTGAAAGATGTGCCAAATGTCAAATGTCCCAGGAAAATACTTTTCATAGACTTGAAAAAAGGTTGAAGAGCTCTCCTTAACTGACCATCATAAAAGGAATTAGAGACATTTATCCCACTGACATTATCTGATGTGAATGGTCCAAGGAATATAAAAAAACCAAACAATTGGAAGGTGAAGTCCGCTTTCTTAATTAACCTTGCATTGTTGAAATGGGGAGGGCTGGTTCTGCTGTGAATTTTATTATCACACTTGCTCCATTCTTTTTTGTTACCAAAACTATTTTTTTCCTTTAGGAATTTCTACAGTAGAGCATTGGCAGTAAAAGTAATAGTTCACGTGTTTCTTGTTTGCTTATATGACAATTAGTGAATAAAGTAGTTTTTACAATGCAGATATAGGGCTAAACTTCTACTAATTTCAGAAATGTATAACCCTTCTTTTTATATCAGCCCCGAGAGCATGGGACTTCTTGACCCAGCAACCAGTGATGGGCGAGTTATCTTCTTCTTACCCTGGCAAAAGATGACTATAGCTGGCACTACTGACACGCCAACTGATGTCACACACCATCCCATTCCTTCGGAAGAAGATATCAATTTCATTTTGAATGAAGTGCGGAACTACCTGAGTTGTGACGTTGAAGGTAACTGATGCATTCCTCTGAGTTTGTTTTCCTTCTTTTATACCTCTCAGCCGGGCCCAGTTCTCACTGGTAACTGCTGCATCTGCAGTCTGACTCCTCTTTACACCAGGCCGGCTCTAATTCTTCTGTACTGACCACTTCTTCTGGAAGATTTGGGGCCCGAATTATAGCACAATGGGAAGAAGTTGCCTTTGATCCTCTGTACTCTCTGCCTTCACATGAAGAGAATTGTACAGTCCTTTCCTGATAGTTTCTAAGGGCTGTACATGAACCAACGTGAACTCCAACACTCATGCTCTCTGAGGAGAGAATGAAATGTTTGCATCACGATTTAATTTCTAGAGTTTAGGAAGATCTGATTCACAGATACAGGATATCCATAGGAAATAATTAACCAAAGAAATGAGAGGATGGACATCTACAACCGAAGAAGCTTAGTGAGCTTTACCATATGAAAAGTGGAGTGTTGACAGTGGATTTAGCTAAGTAGGATAAGTATGCTTTTTTTAAATGGAAAAAGCCAAAGTTGGTGTCTTTTCCCTGCTCACCTGGGCGTACTGTACTTTTAGTTTGGATGTTATAGTATTTTCTCCACTGTGCATATATAACGAATAGTTTTTACCTGACTAGTTCCAGAAGTTTTCCAACATTATCCTGTATTTCCTTCCTTGGTTCATAGCCTCACCCCCTAGTCACTCAAGCTAGAAATGGTATGCCCGTCTATGGTGATCCTTCTCCCTCCACATCCCGTCCGGTTCCTACCCATGCTCCCTCTGAGGTATCACAGAGATCCCCTCTCGTTTCATTGTCCCGGTCACATCAGCGTCAACTTCTCACTCAAACAGTTACATGGGCCCTCTAACTGGCTTCCAGAGGTCAGGCCCCGGTGTCCCTGCAGGCTGACCCTGCCACCGGGACCCTCCTAAAATTCTCATCCTCACCTCCTTGCTCAAGAATATCCCTGGGATGTCTCCTCCGTTGACTTTGGGAGAAATTCTAAACTATCTCGCATGCGCCCTAAGGCCCATCACAACTGGTCTTTGCAGCTTCATACTCCACCAACCCACCTTTATGCATTTTATAGTCTTGTTCTTTCCAAATCAGTTCATGCATTTTAAACCTCACGCTTTGCTTAGGAGGAAGCTTCGCTTTGGGATGCCCGTTCTCCCAACTTCTCATCTTGCCAAAGTACTATTTCTACTTCAGAAACCGTCTATTCTTATCCTTTGTACTTCCATAGAACGTTGGTCAAGTGTATCACAACGTTGTATTATAGGGAAGAGTCTAAGATACACTCTTACTTGGAGCTCCTGGACGGTAAGGGTTCTTTATTCAGCTTCCAAGCTTGTTGACTGTCTGGGATGCTACTCATCATTGTTTTGAGGGAAAATGAATTAGTAATAGGAGCTTTTAGAGTTTTTGATGCGGGTAGCGAAAATCTTTCTATATTAAGATAGAAATTTTAAGATTTTTGAAAAATAGTTTTCATCTATCTATATCAGGAATCTTCTGTAATGTTAGCTTCCGTGGAGGACATGCAGAGACACAATTTTCTTCTTGATGTGACTCACTAAAATCTATGAATCTTTTTCCCTAAAAGATTTTTTTGTCATCTTGTGATCACACATTTGCAAACAAACAAAACAAACTGCTTTAAAAAAATGGTCCCAGGGACTCTTCTAGTTTAATTGAACGATCCATATTGTATAGTTTTAGTTTCTTCTGATTTCAAGTAATGGATGTCATTTCATTTTGAGCAAAGTCTTTTTGGGTACCTATATTCATGGCACAAATATATTAACCAAATGTAACTGGGATCTACGGGGCTAACATTTATACGCTCACACGCACACACCCTCACAGAGACTTATTTGGGAAATGGTCATGCCTTGTTTAATGTCCGCTGAAATTTCAGTACTCAAAATGCAATGCAATTTTAGCTGGATACTTTTTTTTCCCCTTTTGAAATCTAAGAGCAGTTTCATCTGGATATGATTGTATTTTAATGGATTGACTATTGTTAACAAACCCTCTTCATTTCACATTTGCCTGAGTATGATATTTGTTAAAAGTGCGTTTATATTGGGGCCTAAGAGCAAGCAGGAAGTTTAGATTGTTGGAGCAAGAAGTAAAATTAATTCAAGAGCAGAGAGCTCTATGTTGACAGTTTCCAAATTCTTAAAGTTCAAATGCAGTAAGATGAGAAATCTAACTGCTTATATGTGCTGAGAGGCTGCATGTGCTGGAAGCAGGTGTAGGTTCCAAGAGCCGCTGTGCCCATGTCGTAGGTGGGGACTTCCACCAGTGAAATGAGCCTTGGGCTGTAGCACAGACGGAAGCCTGCACCCCTTCCTCACTTTTATTCTGCCTGTGAATGCAGAGGGCACTGAGCAATGCCTGCTGGGACTGGGGTGGTCTGGGAAAGTGTTGTCAATTCACATGCCTTTTGGTAGTCAGGTGAATTGGTAAAACTGGCAAAAAGGTTTTTTGTTTTGTTTTGGTTTGGTTTGTTTTTGTTTTTGTTTTTGCCAATTTTGATTTTTGGTAAAAGTGGCCAAAATTCATATCTAAACACTATAAATCAGGCCTATCTCCTAATAGTCCGGGGACTCTTGGGCTTAAGAATTCCCTGGGGAATGGGGCGCTTGGGTGGCTCAGTGGGTTAAAGCCTCTGCCTTAGGCTCGGGTCATGATCTCAGGGTCCTGGGATCGAGCCCCGCATCGGGCTCTCTGCTCAGCGGGGAGTCTGCTTCCCCCCGCCCCCCCGCCTGCCTCTCTGCCTACTTGTGATCTCTCTCTCTGTCAAATAAATTAATAAAATCTTAAAAAAAAAAAAAAAGAATTCCCTGGGGAGTAAATATCTGGGGTAAAAGCAAAGGTGACAGCTCTTCCATATATTTCACTTACTTCCCTGTGCCCACCGTCTGTTACACCTGTGCCACTTATCAACTTGTTCTTTTTAAAAACTAGTAATTAATTAATAATCCCTTATAGTTTGGTGGGGATTTTTTTCCATTTGTATTTCTAGTTGATCAAAGGCCTCATATTTAAGGGGTTTCCCTCAGTCCTGGAAGAATGCAGTTTGCTACTGTGTGCTTTTATCTTAAGTGGAGATGTATAAATATGTATTTTTTCAAGGAATTTTGGAGTAACTCAATTTCTCTTCCATTATGATGAAGGGTAGAGAGGAAGTCAGCTTCAGACGCTACTCAGTTCTTTGACGGTAGGCTGGTGCTGCCCATCTTTTAGCCGTTCCATCTGTCAATAATGGCTAATACATGCTTTATTTTTTAAAACTCTGCAATTGCCGAACACATTTTAGGCTAGACACTCTACGGAGCATATTGCCCATACCATCTGGTTCCTCATGACAACCTTACCCGGTATATTTTGCTGTTCCCACTTTATAGACACGGAGACTGAGGCCCCATGACTGTGAGCCTCTTGCCCACAGTTTGTTCATGTTGGAGCCAGGATGACGACAAGTCCGTCTAGCCTCAGAGTACCGCAGGGTTCTCTGACTGGTAGTTCCAGGTTTTATGATGTGATGTTATATCCACCAGGGAGTGGATTACGTCTCTCATTTCATTTCCTGGAAGCTGCTAGACACTTGCAGAATGTTAATGACCTTGGCTCTGGACTGACCTTATTTGGATTTGAATGTTAAAGTAGAGGAGATTTCATATCTCATAACTAATCCCTCGGGCGAAGCAGTCTTCTCTGCAGATTGGAAAAAATCAAGTTTGTTTAGTTCCTAGAGCAGTAGTTTTGAAATGTTTTGCATTCACTAAGGTTGACATAATCATTTTAAAAGGATTTATTAAATGGATGAATAAGTAAAATTCTGACAACAGTTTCTGAGCCTTCCCAAATGGCTATATCCTTAAGGAAGAAAGAAAAAAAAAAGTGTCAAATCTTAACACTCCATGCTGTTCTCAGCAGCTGCCACACTTCTGCAGAACGCATCGGAACAATTCTGAAAAGCATTTTGCATGTTGGGAATAAAACCATGTCTTCTTTTACGGTTTAGAAAGCTTTCCATTCACAGGCTGAATTTTCTAGATTACTTGTTTGTTCTTTTCTGAAATGGGTAATTGATAGTTGTGTGGTGTGTATCGGGTGAGGAAGAAAAATGATCTTTTGAAAAATGTATCATTAAGTCAGCCGGGGAGAGGTTAATCAGAAGGAGGCAGTGGTGAAGCGAAGCTATGACTTGAAGGGATTGAGAGAGACAGGAGATTTGCCGAGTGCTTTATTCGTGTAGTTTTTCCGGAGTGTTTCTCCAGGCAGCGTCTTGAGTCGTACACAGGTTTTCACATATGCAATTAGTACTGTTTATAGATTGCCTGTTATTCAATTAACAACCGAGCTGGCCATATCGACTCGCTGCAGACCTGCCTTTTCCCTGCCAGAGAGTGTACCGGGGTTATCAACTTACACAGGCTTGGATGTCTTCCAGCTGTTTAATGATAGTGTCACACGCTCTGCTTTTTCTAGTTTCATTAGTTTATAAATGTAATATGGTATCTTATTTCTGTGATTAACACTTCATTTCAGCAGGTTAAACATGCTGGTAGAGAAGTATTGATTTCTGACACTATTTCCCCTGTGTTCGTTAAGATATTTTCACATGCTTTTTATTGATTTTCTGCAAGCTGCAAACATGAGAAAGAACACCCCAAAACGTATGGCTAAATAACCCACGTGAGGCAAAGCCGCGCATTTGGCTCTTAATTGTCACTTCCTGTGGGCTTCATTTTCTATTAATTTTTAAAACAAACACTTGTCTTGCCAAGGTGTTAGGAGTAGAAGTATTCATTATAATTTGAAACAATTACACAGCACTTAGTCTTGTCAACCAGCTGTGAAAAATGTCTATTGAACTTTTTTTACATTTTACTCTTTATATATTATATACACTAAAACCTGAAGGAGTTATTCATTGGGATTGCAGCAAAAATAATCCTTAAACGTGATGGTAAAGGGACTCTCTTTTTGAAAATATCACCAAGTACTTTTGCACGCTGTGGAGGGGCTCATGTGGGCTTTTAAACGTCTAGGCATTTGGCACTTAAAACAGTCGACTGGGTGCCCACGGGGTGCCCCCTGGGTAAGCTGTTTTAATAAGTGGTGTTTAATGAGGACTTTCCTCAATTCTCATAGTAGTGTCATTTCCTGTCATCTTGTTTTATTAAAGCATTTACTTATGTTAAAAGAGAATATCCAGTTGTTTAAATATATAATTATTACCTACAAAGCTTGGGATATTGGCTCGGAGGCTCAAATATTATTGCTTTTGATTTTGTAATGTAGGCTGTTCTTGTTTGATACAAAAAAGTTTAGAGAATGTTTTAATAGGCTGCTTCATATTTATTGACCACTCTACATGACCCCTACTTGATGGGGGATTTGGGGTATTGAGAAATATTAGAATTGACATTTCTAAAGACTTTGAACATGGTGAGAAAAAATGAACCAGTAATGAAACCTGGTTTAGCTATCCCAGCAGTATGAGAACAAGAAAAACCAAGATGAATTTTTCAGCTCTGAACCATAAAGCCTTGACTTGAGTGATTTTCTTTCACATATTATACCTTGGAGAATTTAAAGTAGGTGATGTCTGCTACCTACTCTTGGCTATAACCTGAACGATAGAAATGATTTCTGGGTAAGAACTTGAGGGTAGTACTTAGTTTAGTAAATACTTCAGTATTTTAGTAAAAGTTCATACTTAATTTAGTAACTTTTAGTACTTAATTTGGTAATAGTAATTTTTATTTCTTTGAACTCATGAGATTCGTAGGAGAGAAGGAGGATACTTCAAAATGATAGATATGGAACATGTCAAGGACAGTAAAATATTTGGGGGGAAAGCACGTTATTACAGCAGATTGTATTCTCGTGAGAGAAGGAAATACAATCAAATTTCGCTGAAAGGATGCTCAATTAGAGATGTGGTTGAAGGGGCCATGGTGGGGCATACCTGTCTTGATGACCTGCTGGGACAAGGGTGACACCTACTACTTGGGGGTTTTTATTCTAGAGCTACCTTGTGTAATATCATAGCCCGTGCGTGTGCATATTGTGCGGCTATTTCATTTTTAATTAGTTAAAATTAAATAAAATTTAAAATTCAGTTCCTCAGTCACATGAAGCACATTTCAAGTGCTTCCCAGGCTCCTGCCGCAAGTTGCTAGTGAATTGGGGGGTATAGAGGTAGAGCATTTCCAGCACTGCCGAAAAGTCTATGGCACAGGGCTGCTCGATGGAATCAAGATGTATTTATACACACTTTTAGAGAAGGAAATACTTGATTTAAGAGAGTCATTGAATTTGTATTTTTTGTTTGTTTGCTTTATAAAATAAATGTCTTATCTTGTAAAAAAAACAAAACAAAACAAAACCCTCTAGACCTATGAAGGATCAAGAAGTGAGAAATTCAGTGCTTCTGCAATGTCTAAGGTACATGGTCCTTATTTCTCCTCACTCTGTCACCCTCCAAGTTGGCTTCATCCTGGGGTGGTTTCCAGCCAATGCAGCTGCAGCTGTTTCAGGCAGAATTAAAAGATAGCTTAACGATTCTCTCTTCTGTATACTGCTTTTGAATCTCTTTCTCCAAAGAACTTTAATTAGGGTTTGTATAACAGTGTGCAAGGTTTCCACTGTGGGTGAGTAGGTGATAAGGAGCGAAACATGTTAGTTCAGTTAGTTGCCATCTTTTATGTGAGAGGTTAGAATTCATGTTTTATGAATTCTAAGCAGAGCTTAGCTCTGCTTTGCTCTATGGACATAGGTTATGCCTGTGGCCCTGACCGGTCATGACTTAATTCCATTGGAAGAGAGGTACAAGCACATTATCCCTCAGCAGGAATCCCTCAGCATTTTGAATAATCCACAAAAATCATTAAATCTGAAGGTTGGGAGAATGGGTAGATAACCTGATCCAACCACCCTCTGGTCTAATAATGTAAAAATCCTGCAGACCATAAAGACTGATTCATATTTTAAATATGACTTAAAATTTGATTTTCCTGACATGTATCTTTTTAGATAAATTTAATCCCAACATTCATCTGCTATAATTCTGGGGTTAAAGAGCTAAATGCTAAAATAGAAAATAAATTAAGGTGCCTAACACATTATAAACTCTTCTTGGTAGTGTTTTCTTTTTTTCAGTATCAACTTCAAGAGTCAGAATTAAAAATGGGATCAGTATACATAATGTTTTATTTAATATTTCTCTAGAAGGGAAACCTCGGATATTTTAGTTTGGTCTTCTTGTTTTAAACAACACAATTTTGCGAATGTGTTTTTCTGCCTGTTATACCAGAGAAGGTAAAGCATTTGCCACAAACACTCTTTGCCTATGCTTCAGATTTACTCTAGATAGTCTAATTTTCCATTAAATAATTTTAAAATCAGTCAGAAGGCTTTAAGAGTTGAAGTCAAATTCCTGATCAGTGTGGCCGTCTAAGGAATTTCACAGACACGCTCTGCAGACTGTGGTGACCACAATGACGTTCTATGTGGTTGGTTAAGTTTTATTTTTGACTCAGAGGGCTATTTGAACTCTAATGGAAAATAGTGGTAATTTCCTAGTTAGGTTTTTTGTAAAGATTAAAACATTGCATGATTTGTGTGGACGTTTCCCAAGACTTGTGGAATTGCATTACGCAAGAATTAACCCTCATTCCATGGAAGCCATCAGGATAAGCCTAATTGAGAGAATACACATATCAGAAGGGCAGATTGAGAAATGGAACCTCAGTATCAAGACTCCCTTAGGTCTCCAGCTAACAAGACTGGAAGCCTTCGTTTTTGTGCACCAGCTTATGATGTTTCTTCTTCCTTTGCTTCTGATGAGGTATTTCGATAGAGATTTGATTATACACCACTGCAGACATGTGTCACATTAAGAGTGTGGCCCTCAAGGAGGTATATTAAAATCTGCCACACTTTCCTTAGGTGAATTTATCTTCACCAGAAATCTCTTTTTTTTTTTTTTTTCCATTTGAGGTCAAGGTAGAAGGATTATCTGTCATTCAGTACAATTTGTTTTTAGGGTCTTTCCCCTGTACTTGGTTAGACATCTTTTTTTTTTTTTAATTTTTTATTTCTTTTCAGCGTAACAGTATTCACTGTTTTTGCACCACACCCAGTGCTCCATGCAATCCGTGCCCTCTCTAATACCCACCACCTGGTTCCCCCAACCTCCCACCCCCCCGCCCCTTCAAAACCCTCAGATTGTTTTTCAGAGTCCATAGTCTCTCATGACGGTTAGACATCTTTTAAAAACATTTTTTTGGACTATTCCAGTCATTTCAAAGACTCTTTGTGACTCTTTCCATATAGTCTACTAGATATTTTCGAGATGCTTTTCAGGTGGTGCCATGTATAAACACAGGAGGTTCACTGTACAAGGGCATGTTCCCAAGGACTGAGTGGGATCTGAAATCCATATTGTCCTCTGCTCACAAAACTGTGCTCTCATGAATGACATACTTTGATTTGAACGAAGTTTGGGCATGGTATGGGCTGGTAAGTGTCCTGATATTTATGTATTACATGTAAAATATTTTCCTTAATCTTGAGACTTGAAATATGTCAAATTTTCCTTTTGTCTTGATTTAAAAAATAATTTATCTTTTTATCTTTTTTTATTAATTTTAAAGACTTTATTTATTTATTTGACAGACAGAGATCACAAGCAGGCAGAGAGGCAGGCAGAGAGAGAGGAGGAAGCTGGCTCCCCGCTAAGCAGAGAGCCCAGTGTGGGGCTTGATCCCAGGACCCTGGGATCCTGACCTGAGCCGAAGGCAGAGGCTTTAACCCACTGAGCCACCCAGGCGCCCCTATCTTTTTATCTTTTTAACCATTTTTAAGCGTACAGTTCTGTGGCATTAAATATATTCACATTTTTGTGCAACCATTGCCACTATCCATCTCCAGATCTTTTTTATTCTCCTCAACTCTGTACCCTTTAAACATTGACCTCATATACACAACTCCCTTCCCCCGGCAATCACCATTCTGCTTACTGTTGCTACGAATTTAACTACTCTAGGTATTTCATATAAATGGAACCATACAGTATTCGTCCTTTTGTGAGTGATTTATTTTACTTAGCATAATGTCTTCAAGGTAACATGTGACAGAATTCCCTTACTTTTCAAACCTGAATAATATTCCATTGTGTGTATAGACCACGTGTTGTTTAGCCATTCATCTATTGGTGGTCGCTTGGGTTATTTCCATATTTTGACTGTTATGAATGATCCTGCTATGAACATGGGAGTGTACAAATTTTTTGGTTTTCAGTTCTTTGGGGTGTGTATGTACCCAGAATTGTTATTGTTAAATAATATAGTCATTCTATGTTGAATTTTTGAGGAACTGCCATACACTTACCCATAGTGGTCACATCATACTACTTTCCCATCATTAGTGCATAAGGCTATCCCAATTTCTCCACATCCTCACCAAAGTTTGTTTTTCTCTGTGTTGTTTTTTTTTTTTAAGTTTTTTGTAATAGTCATCCTAATGGATATGAAGGTGTATCTCATTGGGTTTTTCATTTGCATTTTTCTAACTGTTAGTGATATTGAGCAATATTTTATGTGCTTATTGGCCATTTGTATATCTTTTCTGGAGAAATATCTTTTAAAAGTCTTTGTCCATTTTTTTCAGTCAGTTTTTTTTTTTTTTTTAGTTATTGAGTTTTAAGAGTTCTTACATATTCTGGATACTAACTTCTTGTCAGAGATATAATTTACAAATATTTTTTCCTGCTATATGGGTTGCTTTTTCATTCTGTTGATAATGTCTCTGAATGCACAGAAATTTTTAATTTTGAGAAGTCCGTTTTATCTTTTTTTTCTTTATTAGCCTATGCCTTTGGTATCATATACGAGAAATCATTGTCAAACCCAATGTCATGTAGATTTTCCTATTGTTTTCCCTAAATGTTCTATAGTTTGAGCTTTTATGTGTAGGTCTTTGATCTACTTTGAGCTTATCCCTCTGCACGGGGATATCCAATTTTCCCATCGTTTTGATGTTTTAAAGACAGTGACCTTTTCATCAGTGAAGGTCATGGCTGGGAATAAGATGAAGGAGGTAAGCACCTGATCCCAAGTCATGGTCAGAGCAAACCTGGACTTACTGTTCCATTATCCAAGGTTAAATTAACTGGTCTGTGAGAGTAAATGCAGCAGGACCAGGGAAGCATTCACCTTCTAATCATCTACATCATTTGGCAAGTCTTGGGTTGGTACATGTGATCAGCTCCTTGATGTGAAGAATGGAGAAGAAAAGAGCTAAGCCATTCCTATACCTGATCTGGATAAGGAAGAGTAGATTCTGAAAACTCTGCCCTTGGGTATTGCCCTTGCCACTCATGGTACACCAGAGCCACAACTAGGCTACTCTCCTTAGCCATTTTTAGGCCAGTAATGGGTGCTATGCAACAGTGTCCAATTCTATTTAAAGTCTATCAATTCTTGGTAAAACAAGGTAATTGTATTCTGACAGAGTATAAGAGAAATTTCATGGGATGTTGAATATTCAAAGACCTTTCATACACTGTAACAGAAATATGGTGCGCCTAAACTGGGAGGAGCCGGTATACCTATTTTTGAGCCAGTTACAAGGATAATGGGATAAGGGGAGGAGAACAGATTGTCAAGAGTTGAAAGACAGTACATTAGTGAGTAAGAATATGAACTTTATTATAAGGAAGAACTGGGTTCTTATGCTCTTCTAGCATCTGTAAGATGTTTGCTTTGGGCTAAATGGTTAAACTTTTTCAGGCTTTTTTTTTCCCCCCTTCTCTTTTTT
The DNA here is from genome assembly GCF_002288905.1 of Enhydra lutris kenyoni. NCBI lineage: Eukaryota > Metazoa > Chordata > Mammalia > Carnivora > Mustelidae > Enhydra > Enhydra lutris. The sequence goes on from NW_019154085.1 coordinate 54,471,671, forward strand.
ATGGTGAGAATAATAATGACTGATGCTGTGGGTCTCTGTAAGATTAAATGAGATGAAATGTGTAAATCCAGTGCTTTGACAAGCCTAGGCCTAATATAAGTGCTCAGTAAAATGGTAGCATTGATGAGGGAAGAAGATACCCTGTTACAGGCTTGTTTGTTTAGTAAGGATCTTTGTCTTTCCTGAGAAGAGAGAGGTAGGTATATTCTGGGAGGAAATGTAACAAGTCCACAAATCTCGAGGTTTGTCTTTGTGCTGTCGTTGTTTCTTTCAGCTATTCTAGATCCTTCCAGCTGAGGATTGCTAACGTGTTTTTTTTGTTTCCTCTTTTGGTAGGAATCAATGTCAGTGATGTTCAGGTTATTTGCTTTTTTTTTTTTTTTGGTTCAGATTATCTTGTAAAAAAGTAATTCTTTGAGTTTTTGTTGTACTTATCGACTCACTTAGTTGTTATATTTAAGGGTTCCTTCTCTCTTTCAAAGCCCATATTCATGTGCTCCTTTTACTGAATTGTCTCCTGTTTATTAACTATCTCAGAGTTTTGTTGAAATATCTTGAAGGCATCCTCTTAAGCCTTCCCATTGATTCTTGCCAGTGAGAAGAGGGGACGTCCTGGCAGCGTGGAGTGGTATCCGTCCCCTTGTGACAGATCCCAAGTCTGCAGATACTCAGTCCATTTCCCGAAATCATGTCGTGGACATCAGTGAGAGTGGCCTCATCACTATAGCAGGTATGGCATATTACCTTGTGTTTTGGGTGTGTTTTAGATAGGACCCTGAGTCAAAGTGTCACACCAGAATCTCTCTTGATGCTAATGAACAGAGAATTTTTTTTGATGATTCTGAGTAAGGTCTTACACATCGCTTTGCTGTATTTGTTATAAACAACAGGTGAATTTTGTTATGAATCAGTTAGCAAATGGGTCATTATAAGAAAAATAGGGGGTGGTAACCTAATGAATTATTTATCAAATTATTTGTAGGTGGAAAGTGGACAACGTATCGATCTATGGCAGAAGATACCATAAATGCTGCTATCAAAGCTCACAATTTTAAAGCAGGACCAAGCAGAACAGTTGGGCTTTTCCTTCAAGGGGGCAAAGATTGGAGCCCCACGCTGTACATTAGGCTTGTCCAGGATTATGGGCTTGAAAGTGAGGTGAGTGTGAATCATCTTTTTCTCCACCTCATCTCACTACTGCCACAAACAGAATTGGCAACCAGGAGGCCTCCCTGATTTAGAATTTCCTTTTGCCGGGTTCTTTTCTGTCTGCGTGCTGTGGAAGTGAACTAAGGAAAAAAGCTGATCATACTTTTCTTCGGTTGCCTAAAAAGCAAGGCACACGCTAGTTTCTATTTTAAAGTCTGGGGTGGGTTTGGTTTGTTCTCCGCAGACAGAGCATCATCCCACATTCTTTCTGTCTCAAGTGTACGGAAGGCTGTTCTTCAGAAGTGACATTGGGGGCAGAGTCAAGCCGAAGCTTCATCAGTCACTGATACAGTGATACATGTGTGGCAGAGTTAGTGCTGGCCTAAGCACTCAGAGCCCAAGTGGTTTCCTCCCACAAAATCAAAATCTAATACCCTCCTGGAACTACTAGTTACGGGCCGTGAAGAACTGACAGGATAAGCGTGTACTTTTTTTTTTTTTTTTTTGCTTCATGCCTAGAAGGTATTGCTCTTCAAAGTACCTGCCTAATGCTGTCTGGTTTCCCTAGGTGGCACAGCATCTCGCCGCTACCTATGGTGACAAGGCTTTTGAGGTGGCCAAGATGGCAAGCGTAACTGGAAAAAGGTGGCCCATCGTTGGCGTGCGTCTTGTGTCAGAATTTCCATACATTGAAGCAGAGGTATGTGAGTGGTTACGTGGGAATCTCTTGTCTGCCATGAGATGTTGGTCACCTACTGAAAAATTAATGCCCATTTGCCAGCCAAAGCCTTCAGGAAAATGTCTGCCCTGCCCAGATCCCTTCATTTATAAACTTACAGGTTAAATCTGAAGTGATATGGACAGTGGAAATGATCTTAATAGAAAGGATGTATTTCTTCCTCTTCTGCAGAGCTACCCCAAGTCTTGTGACTTCACAGTTGTTTGCCTCTTTTGTAAATTTGTAACTCCTCGAGTTTATACTCACTCGCTGGCTGTTGACATACCTTGGTTTGCACTTAACTTCCCAAGGACTGAAGCTTTATTTCTCATCGAGTTTCTACATTTTGTGAAACCAGAGACCAGGCTTTATATTTATTTATGATTCATTGTACTTTAAAGGACGAGGGTCCAGTGAGCATTTGTTTGTTGGTTAACCACAAGCCTTCTGTCCTCTTGATACTCATAGACAGAAAACTCTGGACAGCCTAAAGAGATGAAACCATACTTTTTTTTTTTAAGATTATTTATTTATTTATTTGACAGACAGAGATCACAAGTAGGCAGAGAGGCAGGCAGAGAGAGGAGGAAGCAGGCTCCCTGTTGAGCAGAGAGCCTGATGTGGGGCTCGATCCCAGGACCCTGGGATCCTGACCTGAGCCGAAGGCAGAGGCTTTAACCCACTGAGCCACCCAGGTGCCCTGAAACTATAAGTTTTAATACTTGTTCTTTGCCTACATGGCTATGTAAATTAACATCCATATGATGTATAAGCAAAGAGGTAAGTAAGTACTGTGGGTGGTAAATGGGAAGCAATGCAGTTTGCATGTTTGTGCCAGGGTCAGTTCAGGAAGAAGGCGTCAGCTTTTTTCCATTTTGTCCCAGTTTACAAACCTCCTTCAGCAGGTGGATGGGGAGCTTGTATGATGTCCTTATTTGTGTCATGCCTCTTAGAGGATCAGGGTATATAAAGAGCAATGTCACTTTCCCCTGAGTGTGAATTATTTTTAAGTGAAATTTTATTTCTTCTTTTAAAGATAAAGCCCACACTGATAATTTTGCTTTAATTTCAACTCAGGTGAAATATGGGATTAAGGAGTATGCCTGTACAGCAGTGGATATGATTTCACGGCGCACTCGCCTGGCATTCTTAAATGTCCAGGCGGCAGAGGAAGCCCTCCCCAGGATCGTTGAACTGATGGGCAGAGAACTGAATTGGGATGATTACAAAAAAGAGGTATTATATAGAAGTCTTTGAAACCACAGTTCCTTTAAAACCACAAGACATGTCACATCTTTGTCTGTTAGTAGAGGCTAGTATAGTTTTCAGTGGGAACTTTTGATTTCTTGCCAGTTTCTGCATGTGGGGAGTGTGTTTAGTATTGCTAGGTCTTAGGATCCCAACTGGAAAGATATTCTGGTTTCAAAATGTGTTGTTTGTTTCTGGAAAATCCCTTTTAGAAAAATACTCTTCAATTTGTGGTCATAATTCCTGAAAAAGTAGGATAATAATGATTGTGGGTAGAAACTTTTCTGGTTTTCATTGAAAACATTTTTAGAATGTATTCTAAATTTCCATGGTGAAATTCACACTTGTGCAAATTTGCCCTTGGTAGGAAATAGCGGTTTTATTGCCTGACCACTAAATGCTTATTGATTTGTGTCATTTGGAATTTTATATTTATATCCAAATTAAAAAAAAAAGAAAAACAGTGATGCTCAGATGCCCACATGTACAGCCCTGGGCTTGTTGTAATAAACAGAAGATTGTCATGATTTTTAATTAAACCAAATTGTTATAATATGCAGAGACATTTTTGTGTATTTATAGGAAAAAATGCTTTCTGTGCTCCTTGGTTCCATTCCTACCCCCTGCCCAGTCTTTCTTAAACCGGTTCCACTGAAGCTTGTTTTTACCACTTTCTGAGACTAGCTCTGATCACACTCACCGCTGGCTTCCATGTTGCTCAATATACTTGTCAGTTCTCGGTCCTCCATTACTCACGCATTTCGTGGCATTGACACAGTTGATTCCTCCCTCCTTCTTGAACTCCTTTCTGGAATCCTCTCTGTCTTCATCTAGTCAGGCTGCTATTACAGAATACTGCAGTCTAGGGTTACGCTTACCTAGACTTAACAACAGGCATTCCTTTCTCTCAATTCGGGAGGCTAGAAGTCTGAGATCAGAGTGCCAGCATGGTTGGTTTCTGGTAAGAGTGCTCCTGCTGACTCTCAGAGAGCTGCCATCTTGTTGTGTCCTCTCATGGAGGAGAGAGAGGGAGGAAGAGGGATCCCATTCTCAAGACTCATCTATCTAAACCTCGCCAAAGCCCCATCTCTGAATACCATCACATTGGGGTTAGGGCTTCAACATATGGATTTGGGGGAGGGGGGCAGTTCAATCCATGGCACCGTCTCTTTTGGATCTCCTCCTCTCTCTCCCCATTCACTACCACCACCAGCACTCACGACTACTACTACTACTGACCTCTCCATGTCAAAAATAGCTACTCCATCTTTTAGTTCCTTAGACCTAAATCTCAGTATCATACCTGATCTGAATCCATCCACAAACTGTATCATATTTATCGTCAATTGAATTCAACCCCTTCTTAACACAGTCAGCTGCTGTCATCTGCTTTCAGCTACCAGCATTTCTTCCACCGTTTATTATAAAAGCTTCCCTCCCACAGGGCAGTATTCTTCCTTTAACAACTTAGCGATTCTATGAAAACATAAACCCGGATCTTTGGATATGTCAGTCCAAATGAAGTTCAGAGGGGAGGTCTGAACGAAAGATATAAATTTCTGTTGGTATTTAAGCCATCCGGCTGGACGAGATCATATAGGGAGTTTGTGCAGTGAGATAACAGCAAGTTGTTCCGACACAGTCCTGGAGCCCTCCAGAGTTCGGAAGTGGGGTAGATAAGGAAGACGCCCCGAGCAAGGGAAAGTGATAGCTAGTGAGGTTGGAGAAAGGGTGAAAAGACTGAAGAAGGAGTTGTGTCCCAGAAGGAAAGGAAGAAAATATTTCGAGAAAAGAAAAGTAATCTACTGTATCAAATGATGCTGGTCAACTAGTAGGATGAGGACTGATCATGAACAATTACTTTTGCTGAAACACCCTCTGGTTTACTCGAAGCCAAAGTCATGACAGCGGTTTGTTTACAAGGTCTCCAGGATCTGGCCACCACCTTTCTGATCCCCGTGGACTTCCCATTCATTCATTCCCCACAAGCTGAGTTGCTCTTCCTTATTTAAGCCCTGCTGATCCCTCTGCCTGGAATGTTCTTTCCTGGGTACCCTCATGGCCTAGCCCTTCACTTCCTGTCCCTCTCCCTACCTTATTTTTCTCTTTGGCATCTATTCCTATTGGATATACCATGTATTCCGTTGTTTGTTTATTTGTTATCTGCCTCTCATCCAGGAAATGAGCTTTCCAAAGGAGACGACATGATCTGCTTTGTTTCTGTAACCTCATGCCCATCATGGTAGGCCCTCAATAAGTAACTGTCAATGAGTGAATGAACATAACTGAGCATCTGTGTCCTATATGGAAGGTGTAAGGAAGGCCTGAGCATAGATCCTGTCCTTAAAACATTCTCATTCTGGTATAGATTCCCAAAGGTGGTTACATATCAGAATCACCTGAAATATAGGGAAAGCAAACAGATTTTTGAGGCTTGGCTTTAGACTATCAAATTCAGGGTCTTCGGGACTGAAACCATGACCCTGCATTTTTAAATTTCTCCTAACTTTAGTGCAATGTTTGTAGTGTACTGATGGCAGGAGTCACTGGCTGAAGAGGTCCTTCACCTGACCACAAGGTTAACCTTTGGTTAGCCTTTACCCCCTTTTTATAGGTGAGAACACAGGCTCAGTGAGTACATCCAGTCGGAGTTCATACAGCTAGTAAATTGTGGAACAGGGGCTGAAGCCAGGTATTCTGATTTTAGGGCCTGAGCTTTCCCCACTTTGCCCTGTTGCCCCCGCATTGGCAGGACTGGATGTAGCTCTTCCAGTGTCGATTTCGATTTGATGGACTAAAGCTGCCTACAAAGACAACCCAAGAATGAAACTTGTGCCTTTACTAATGCCAATCATTTTTTTTTTTTTTTTTACCATATAGAAAGATTGGAGATAATGTGTTCCTGTAAAAATTATGGTTGGAAAGATTTGAATATGCAGGAAGATAGCTGGTGCCAGGAATTCAGGCTGTAGGAGGTAGGAAGGAGGAAGAAAATTCTGTAAACTGGCTGTGTTTGGCCCTCCTGAGGAAACTAGATTTAACGTCATTCAGTTCAAGTTTTATGAGTAGATTCGTGTGCTCAGAATATTCTCCCTTCCCCCCTCAACAAAGTAAGAGAAATAAATGACCTCAAGTTATTAGCTAGTATCTGAGCTGTAGGAGTATTAATGAGACCTGTGGACAGTCTAGAGAGAACAAAGGAGAAGGAAAAAAAAAGAATTAAAGGTTAGAAAGCTGGACTTCTGAGAAAAGGTTAAAAGCATTGGGATTATTTAACCTGCAAAAGTGAAAGCAGAACAAGGTGATAAATAACTCTCTGTAGATGAATTGTGGTTGTTTTTCCCAGTCAATACTTAATGAGTGACTTGTATACTGAGCATTATACCAAATATTTTAGGGGAATAATAACTAGCTCATAGTTTCAAGGATCTTGAAATCTAATTGAGTGGTTACAACCAGTATATACCTCAGAAATGCATGTCAGTTTTCAAAATTGAGAGAAAGATTTAGAGAACAGCTACTTGAGAGATCGAATCCAACGTCGGAAGAACTGATAAGGGAAGAACACATTGTCTAAGGGAACTGGGGGTTGATAGTGGAGTTGGTGGACATTTAGAGAATGGGACATTGCCAAATTGTGCTCTGCAAGGTGTAAACCAAAAGATGACTGCATGGACAGAAGAATTTGGGAAACTCTGAGTTCAACAAAGGAAACCATTTTTTTTTTCTTTAGCACAGATGATTTGGTGCTTTCAAATGCCCGTGTGCATTGTCTGTTTCCAAAAGGGAACTTATTCAGAGATGGACCCACCTCTCACTCTTTGGAAGGGCTGGAGGGAGGGAGACGAGCACTACTCAAGATGAATGTTGGGAAATGCTGCCATCTTGTTTAGTGAGGTGGATTTTATACTTTCATATATACATACATTTCCTTGAGAGACTTTAAAGAGAAGACCACTTAAGTCAATTGAGAGGGCCTCACAAAAAGAAATTTTTTCAAAATTGATTCTTATGAGAAGGAAAAGGGGGCAGCAAGTGAAGAAACGGGACTGTGATTCAGAACAAAGCCAGCTGATAAACACCATATTTAAAATAGATGGAAGACAGGTGCTCCGCAATGAAAGGGTTCCTGGACTAATGCGAATGTCGGAATAGAACCGTGTCAGGAGTTTCCCCTAACAGTGTCAGGGGAAAAAATGCTAAGGACACCAAAAATAAATTTTATTTTATTTATTTATTTTTTAAAAACTTTTCTCTTTTAAAGATTTTATTTATTTATTTGACAGGCAGAGATCACAAGGAGGCAGAGAGGCAGGCAGAGAGAGAGAGAGAGAGGAAGCAGGCTCCCCGAGGAGCAGAGAGCCCAATGCAGGGCTCGATCCCAGGACCCTGAGATCATGACTTGAGCTGAAGGCAGAGGCTTTAACCCACTGAGCCACCCAGGTGCCCCCAAAAATAAATTTTAAAAATCGAAAAGAATTCACGCAAGGCTTAACCTAGATCATTGCTTAAAATGAGTGGCACCATATTCTTGAATGCTGGAGAAAAGAGAGAACAGTTCAACTCAGAGTCTAAAACCAAATTTCTTTCCTTCTTTTTTTTTTGTCAAGGAGAACAGTATTCAGTGTGAAAAGAGCAAAATAAATATTGGTAAGAGGAAATAGATATTCAAATAGGAGGCTGCTCTAAACGAGTTTATATGCCAGCCCAGAAAAATGATATCTCTGGGTACTCAGAGAATTTGCAGATGGGATTATTTAACTACCGTTGAGCTTTAAAATATTGTGGCAAATAAGAACAGAACCAGAAGACAGAAGGTGGGCAAATGTAGTACAAAATTCCAAAAAGAGAAAGGAAAGAAAAAGATGGTTTTTGTAAGCTGTAAGCCAGCAGGAGAGTGCTGTGAAAAACCAAGACAGTGTTCTCAACAATAGTTACTATCTGCTGGGACTGGGGACAGTGGAAAGTGCCAGAGTAACTGTTCGGAGAACTTGTTTCTTCTCCTGACTCTGTCACTCCCACCCAACTCTCAGCATCCTTGTGACAAAGCTTCAGGGTAGCTGATCCAATGATGTCTGTCAGTTTCTTTGCTTCTACATCACAGTGGCTGTTTGTCACCTTTAATTGCTTTATTTGTCACTAAACCACAAGGATTGGGTTCTCTAGATTTGGCTAGATGATACTGGGTGAGAATATTCCTCAGGAAAAAGAAACAAATATTAAAACACTCAACAACATGAATGAGTCTCAAAATCATCATGCTGTGTGAAAGCGGTCAGACAGAAAACACTATGTACTATAGGGGCCCTTTTATGTGAAACTCGAGAAAAGGCAAAAACACTCTAGAGACAGAAAGCAGATCAGTGATGGCTTGAGCCTAGCAGATCAACTGAAAAAGAAAAAGGGCCAGAGGAAGCTTCTTCGGGTAATAGAAATGTCCTATATCTTGATCGTGGTAGAGTATACATCAAACTGCGTATCTAAAATAGGTGCATTTTATTGAATATAAATTATACTTCGGTGAAACTGGAAGAAATAAAAAATTGTGCTGGTCAGAAAAGTAAGAAAGGAAAAAAAATCAATAATTCGTTCCATAAATCTTTGAACTTTGTGTATGCTTGTGTTTTAGGAGGAACTTGAAACAGCCAGGAAGTTTCTGTATTATGAAATGGGCTATAAATCTCGATCAGAACAGTTAACAGATCACTCTGAAATTAGCCTCCGGCCTTCCGACATCGACAGGTACTTCTAACAAGTTTCCATATTTCTCTGTTTTGACTTGACCTACATAGGTATGTTTTTCCAATGTTCAATGTTGTGTTCCAGGTACAAGAAGAGATTTCATAAGTTTGATGCAGACCAAAAGGGCTTTATTACCATTGTTGATGTTCAGCGTGTATTAGAGGTAAGATTTTTTTAGCTCAATGTCTTTGTTAGTAAAAAAAAAACATAAAAACTCGATTAGATCATTTTTTCTGCCTCTGATGCTTTCTATGAGTAATTTTCTCCTGTAATTTTTGAAAGGTTGGTAGCTTTAATAAAAGGCCATGCATCATTTTTAATTAAACCTCCTTATTTTGTGCTTTCCTTTCATTTAGAGTATCAACGTCCAAATGGATGAGAATACACTACATGAAATTCTGAATGAAGTAGACTTGAACAAAAATGGACAGGTGGAACTCAATGAGTTTTTGCAGGTGAGCTGTGGTGAGGGGAAACGTGTGTTTGGTTTTTATCTTTTGGTTGTAAATGGCTGTTCGAGAATGGATTCTTTTTTTTTATTTTATTTTTTTTTAAGATTTTATTTATTTGACAGGCAGAGATCACAAGTAGGCAGAGAGGCAGGCAGAGACAGAGAGAGGGGGAAGCAGGCTCCCTGCCAAGCAGAGAGCCTGATGCAGGGCTCCATCCCAGGACCCTGGGATCATGACCTGAGCCAAAGGCAGAGGCTCTAACCCACTGAGCCACCCAGGCGCCCCCTCAGGATGGATTCTTAAGTCCACACGGTTGTCACGTCATTCTGAAAAAAGAATGCTTGAAGCCAGCAAAGTTTGCCTGGGTCTGCGCTCAAGGATCAGGCTCTGCCTGGAGCATGTTCTTTTCTCTTTCTTTCTTTCTTGTTTTTTTCTTTGTTTTGTTTTGTTTTGTTTTCTTCTTCTAAGACGTTCTGTTGTATTGGGCAATTTCGATGAACAAGTTAATCCTGGTTTAAAGGGCTGAATAAGAAGTATGCCTTTTAGAAAAATATGCCATGGACTACCACTGCCAGACCATTTCTCACCTGCTTCAAAAGAGGCACACACCGTATTTCTAATGTGGAAAGTAATTTTTTTAAAGATGTTAAAAAAAAAAATTCTGGTTGTATTGATTTGAGGATATTTACTAGAGACCCTGCAATGTAATTATTATATTCCTACATAATGAAGAACCTGAAAAGCAAAAGAAAGGAAACTTGTATTTTTGGGGTCAAGACCCCATAATTCAAGCATTTCTATTTCCATTGTTCCACTTCCCCAAGTCTCAATTGTTTAATCGTATTCGTGAAGAAAGCAAATTCTGTTATTCTAACTTCCAACTGAAGGCTATGCATCATTCCTTAAAAGTTCCTTAAAAGAAGGAAATTTAATAAACCCCTACATTATTTGTATCTGTGCATAGGACTCTGTTCATATGAAGAATGCACTGGTTTCCAAGTGGTCGGGTTTTTTCCACAGTGCTTCTCGGGGCAGGTATTTCAAATGAATGCCAGGTCTTGCTTGTACCCTGGCAATGATGAATGCTGAACATGAAATAAATTAATGCTGGGGATTTTGGTCAATGTCAGCCCTTTCTTCACTGTGTCAAGTTAAACAAACAATATCAAGGCAAAGGAAATGGTAATTGTCTCTCTGGAGATGAGCTGCAGATAAGAGCATTGTTGAATCTAAATGCAGAAAATTTTCACAGGTTGTGTCCAGCATTACAAAAAAGAATGTTTAGTTCTTTAGCTTACTATTTAAGTGCACATTTGAAATGGAGTTTAAAATATATGCTGGGGAATTAGAAACCATTGAATACATTTTTTTTTTTTTTTTGGTCTAGTTTTTTCTCAAGAATATTTTATTGTTTGTCTCAGAATTTTAGAAAACTTTTCTTCAAAGAAATAGCTTATGCTTCATTTCATGCGTGTTGTAAATAAACAATAGCATTTAGGGTTGAAAGATCTGGAGTTTTAGAAACAATAAGAGTCTAATTTTATGGATATGCTATGTGGCTTGGGTTTTAAGTAATTTTCTTGAGTGCAATAGAATTAAACACATGGAAAATAATTTAAACCATCTGCAGATTTCCTTGTAGAGTTTTTAAATAATTATTTCTTGTCCACTTCTAAATGAAAGAGACTATTCATGCTTCTACTAAGTACAAATACACAGTGTAATTTTCAACTTAAAAAATGCTGACCATATTTCTCATGAAATATATTCACACCTGAATGTTGTTGTTGTTTTTTCCCCTCATAATATGGTTTCAAAATACTTGTAATGTTTAAAGAAAACTGAATTTTTAAAGGTTGGTACATCATATTCTGTTTATGAATCAAGAAAAAAAACTCTAGCTCTATCAGTTTTGTTAGCTCCGATAAACTTAGATGGTCTTCATGGAACCATAGACAAAACAATAAACAGTAAATTGTTCTGTCTTTAGATGTCAGCATTCTTTATGTTACACCATTTGTCAGACGTAAAGTATGTTTTCAGTGTGTTTTTTTAAAATAAATTATTTTTCTTTTCCGAACATAAAGAGCCCATGTTTATCCCATGAAACACCTATTTGAATATAGATCTGTGTTTTCAGTAATCATCATGGAACGATCACTACAGATGTTGCATGGTTACATGACTTTATTTTTAGGTTTGGGCTCTAAGGACGCCCTGCATGTAGGAGTCCATCTCTAATAAGCAGTGGCTTGTGAAACAGCTTTTAATAAGGTCATGAAATTCTGATCCAGCCCTTTGGCAGATGCCTCTGACTCTTATTCAGAGTCATTTTTAAGAAATGTATCTCTGTAGGCTCAAGAGTATAACCCTAAAAATATTTTGAGAATTTTTCCTGGTGAATGGCTGAGTTCTTTTCCAAATAAATAAATACAAAAGATTGGGAAAGTGAGATCAAGAAAAGCAAATAGTTAAAACCACATCAACTTGAGAAAGAAAGAAAAAAAATCCCCTTGCTCATAATTGCAAAGTGCCTTCCAGATTAAAGGCCTCTGCCCGCTGACTGCATGTAATTTCAAGACTAATTCTGATTTTATCCATTGGATAAAAATGAATTAACTAAAATCTGGGCTGTGGAGTGCTTTTAATTCTTAAGGTAGATTTCTGGGTCCATTTCAAGGACTTAAATGTAAATTACTTTAAAAAGTCTTTAAGGAATTTGGATTTAAGGGACTTGAAGTTGTCAAGTACAGTAACACTAAAAAAGAGTAGTTAAATATAGGTCATGATTTGTCTTTGTTCAATCCCTGAGATTCCTTTTTAAGATTTTTAAATGAAATTACAGATCCAATATTTGAGTGGCTCCAAAAAAATATGTGCCCTGAGCACATGAAAGGGGCAAAAAGTGATGCATTTGATTTGCATTTTAAAAGCAGGTTGATTGGCTAGATAGGTATAGTTTTCACAGCCCTGAAACATCTGCCCCTTTCCTGCCTTTTGAGATGTTCAAAGATTGTATTCTTCTTATTGGAGCTGTAACACCCGCTATGGGTTTTTGATGGAGCTGCTGCAGAGGTAACCATTAAAATGCGGTGAAGAAGGGGGGAAGCACGCCTGCCTTCTGACCCTGTTGCCTATTTTCTCTTGAAGCTGATGAGTGCTATTCAGAAAGGAAGGGTGTCCGGAAGCCGGCTCGCGATCCTGATGAAAACTGCAGAAGAGAACCTCGACAGAAGAGTCCCCATTCCAGTGGACCGAAGCTGTGGAGGATTGTGAGTCTGGGCAGTACATCCACAGCCAACAGACAAAGGAACAACAAATCATCCTGTAACAACCAGAGATGATTTAGACCACTCCAAAATAGTGGCCATGGGTAGCTGCCTTTGTTAACACTGGGGAACATTCCAAAGCTTCAGGGCGTTGATTTGTCTTCGCCATTCAGTCTAGCTTCTGAACAGCGTATTTTATCTTGTTTCTCACCGATTTAATGTTTTGCATCCATTTTGTAACCTGTTAGACTGGACATACCCCCTTTTTGTTTGTCTCTTCATTTATTCTGGGTCAGTCTTAAGGACAGAGCATTTTGGCCAAAATTGAATAGAAGCTGGAAAAATTTCGTGACGTGCACAAAGCTCTGGACGTTAAGACTGTAGGTAGGATTTGCTCCTAACAGAAATTGAGCAGGGAGTGACCTATGGAAATGATAGCATTTCTGGAGACCGCTCAGATCCTTCTTCCCAATCCAAACAATATTGTGTAGTTTCATATCCAGGGTATGATTGGCAAAACTGGAGAGGGAAGACAAAGTTTAGATCTGGTTACAGGAGCGAGTCTCAAAGAGAAACTCTGAACGCTTCCAGAATCACAGGTGTACGATAAGGATAGCATTGACATTTGCTGGATTACACTGATAGTTTCGTCTCAGCAATTCATTTTTTTTTTTTTCCTCCAGTCACTGCTGGTTTTTCTTTGACTATTATAGTTGCCAGGAAGATTCTTGCTTTTCATATTTTAAAACCAGCATTTAAGTGGCAAGTTGGATGTAATGGGATGAGACTAAACTTCTCAAATCCTTACAGCAGTAATAAAGTTAAAGATTTAAAATCTGTGTGTGTATATCCACACACGATAGCACGATTTTCAATCCCCAAATCCTAAACTGTGGAGCATGTGCTGTTGTCAAACATGGCCTATTTGGCTTAGTTTATTGCATCATTTTGGGGGAGTAATTTCAAATGGAGAGTAAAAGAGGATCGAAGTAACCTTTAGTTAACTTTAATTATAATTATTTGTAAAAAGGCACAATGCTTCAGTACTCAAGGTCATTTGAGTTGCTTAAAGCCTTTCTCCTTTATGGAAAATTTCTCAACCACAGAGAAAAAGAAAAGAAATAAAACCACGCACAACTCATACCCACACACAGACCCCTCCTGCACCCCCCACCCCACACACACAAAAATAAATCTGCATTGAATTTAACAAATAATGCATTGAATTTAAAGGGCCAATGTGGTATGATGCTTTTGCAACACTTCACTAGCATTTTAACCAATGATCTGAATTTTTACCCACTGTGCTTCCTTCTGTGAGGTTAACTACCTGTCTTTTTATTTTCTAAGATCAGGTTGTGTATGTAATAGGAGATAGAACTCTATATTTAATGGCAGGCTTTAATTGCACAGACTTGAGATCTTAGGTTGTTTTTTTTTTTTTTTAAACTGATACATAAAACACTTTGTGCTGTTATTTCTATTTATGTGACCATTGTAATGTACCTTTCTGCCTCATTCAAGTGGGGTATGAGCCTGGAGGTCATAATGTTAACACTGGACGTTCACTCAACCTAAGCCCCCATCCCACTTCAAAATACTCATTTGTTTTTTTTAAAATGAAGTTCAGACTTGCCACTTCCATAAGGAAAACCTAAAACAGAGCCAAGGATGCTCCCAGGTATCACTGTGAACATTTTTCTTTCAACGTGGGAGCATTTTACACTGCCTTTAAAAAAAAAACAAAAACAAAAACAAAAAAAACATTAGAAGCATGTGGCTTTGTAATTTAGTGTTTTTTTTTGTTTTTTTTTTTTGTTTTTGTTTTTTAATCAAGACAATAAGTTCCACTGTTTAGAACTTGGTGACCCTTGATAAAAATGCTGTCCTTTAAAGCACCACGGATGACGTACCACAATACAGTACATTTGTGCTCTCTCTCTTTCTCTCTTTCTAGTTAGATCAAGATAGCGAGAACTTGTGCCCTCTCTGAACCCTGAACCCATTACAGTAGGGACCGGCTTAATAGGCTGACTGGCCTGTGCAGAACTGTGTGTGTACAACAGGCTGGTTTGTGCACGCTTTGCTCGGAGTAAGTTCCTTTAAGGACAAAGAAAAGCGCACTTTGCTTCCTTTGAGTGTCTCTGCTTTTGCTGAAAATCTGCTAATTCTAAAACATACGCTCCTTCACCAATCCCAGAGACTCGTCTTGGAAGTGAGCTGGTTCCAAGTCTTTACTGTGAATAAAGCACCCCCACATTTTTGTGTGAGTTCTTAATTAAACCTGTACAGCTTCTGTACCTGATTTTAGAAAAGGGGAAAGGAAATGGAGGGATTAGCCCCTTCAAAACCTATTCTAAAGACAAGGGAATTTTTCTTTTCTTTTTGTATGTATGGGATACTAGGTGATTCTGTGGGGGTGGGGGTGGGGGGTGCAGAGATTGTCTTTATCATCAAGGGATTTGTTTCAAGAGCCTTTAAGGGAATTCAGGTGAAGGAACCCCCATCTGTGGGGAAGAGATGGATTCTCCTTTAAATAGCCCCATACCACAGTCCTAACAATAGTGACCATGCTGGATTATTTGTTAAGCCAAGGCTGTCTGCCTCATAGCCCTCACGCTGTTTGCAAGATTCTTGCTTTCAATCAATTTATACCAAGTGCAACTTTAGGATTTCTACTATTAAATGCATGCTCCCTATTCTGCTTTAGTTTCTAGCTTCGTTTTGTCTTTTCCAAAGTATGTGGCTTTGTGTCTTGTACAACAACACAAATTTCATTGTGACTTTGACTAAACATACTGTAAGGATGATCACCGATCTTACTTCCTTTTTTATGTATTGGTAAAGATTTTTTGGCCGATGAATGTAATAACATTAAAGTCAGTGACGCTCTAACTTGCACTGTTTTGCATTATATCCACCGTTTTCAGGGAATAAAAAAGCCCTACTGTGTTTTTAAAGACTCAAGTACAAGCCGGTGCTGGAGTGGATACGTGCACTGCATGCCTTTAAATGTGGCCCTTTCGTGTATGTGTTGGGTTATTGTTCTAGATGGGACTGTTAAATACTGTGTTTGAGGCTGGATTGTCATTTTTATAACTGTCTTGGTGTTTTATCGCCATTATTTATTACTTTTGATATACAGAATGAGCTGCATGCATTTATAGAGCAATAAGAAGATGTATTTAATGTGCCTTGTTTTTAACTGAATAAGAACTGAAAGCACGAATCAATAAAACTGATTAAAATGGTCCAGTTGCTGGCATTTTGATGTTACTTACAGTCAGAGAAATAACTTTGATTACTGTTGAAGTTTAAAAAAAGTTTGAAAATATTTCCAGCAACTTTTTTTTTTTTTTTTTAAATGGCACTTACCCATTAATTCTTCTGGCTTGGAATTTTGTAATTTTCATCTCAAAAGTGAATCTCTGCATAGACAAATGTAATTTTATGAGACTGCCAGAATTATTTGTATTAATCTGTTGCTGGAGCCTTTAGGGCACGACTTCTGTATTTGTGCAATCCTGTTCTAAAATTATATTCATCCCGTTACAACTCTGTTGAATTCTTTTTTTTTTTTTTTCTTTCCTCCACCTTCCCTCCCCCCACACTTGGTCAACCAGAGCTTTTCAGCCTGAGTGTTCCCAGGCACACTGATGAATTTTATCATAACTAAAATCAATAGAAATGAATGGGAAAGATTACATAATCCATTTTGATCATCTTACATGTCAAGTTAGTGCAGGGTTGCCAAGTGTTGATAAATGCTCTGACAGAAAAAATGCTATATATTTTCATTGTCAGTAAATCAGTAAAGCTGTTATCAGTTTTAACACAAATTTTATAATGTCCGTGTTATCTTATAGGTTTTGATTTACACATGTATATGGAGCGCGTTCTCCATTTGTGGTTTAGATGTGCGGCCTCCTGGTTTTACATGCTCAAAGGCCTGTGTGAGTTTCTGAAGGTTCTTTGAAATTGTATAGAATCCCGCAAAGCGATGACTCCGGGACAGACTTGCAACAAGGAGCTGTTTGTTCAGTGCCTGGAGAAAAATATATTGCCGCTCAAAACGTCATCCAGTGAGCTAGCTTATCCAATTTTATAGCACTTTAAAATTTGTCAACATAAAATTTGTCCAAATCCCTGGCTCCCATTTTTCAAAATGTATAAAATGTATGGTAAATCAAAGAAAGGGAAATAGATACTAACATCCGTATTCGCAATCTTTGGCAACACTACATTATCACCATGTCGGACTTCATCTGATGCCTTTTGACTTACAAAGGAAGGAAACATAAGTTTCCAATTGATGTGGCACCCTTAAAAGGAGAGAATTTCTGTAGAGGAAATGGCGTTGATGAGCCTTTTGTGCCTATATTTTGTACTTGAGGCATCCGGCTATCAAACTCATGAAATGCACACTCGAAACGTCAGCTGTGTGAGCTCTGTGTGAGCGAGATAGTCCTGCAAGATCCAGGGCTAAGACGGTTTGGGACCCTTGGCAAAAAGTCAAGAACTACCTTCGCATTTCGTTAAATCTCTGATCCAGAATCCCAAGATTCATCTGATCTAAGCAAGATACCGCTTGAGCAAAATGATCGGGGCCATGTTCCTTCTCCTCATTTGGCACTAAATGGCATTGTTCAGTAAACCAGTAAACCCTACCACCAGTTCCCCTGTGAGTTCCCCGTATTCGTGTCAGAGTCGCTTGAAACCGTGGAGGTTAAGGTATGTAACCTGTAGTCGTGGAGAGTGTCTCACATTTCAGCAAAGAGAAGGGAGGCTTGAGTGTCATGGCACCCACCATGGCTACTGTGAGAGCGTGGCACTTGCCCCTTCTGGTTTCAGCGAATTCTGAGCCTTCCAGCCCGTTATCTGTTGTCTTAAGCAGTGTCTCTGGTCTCATTTTCCAGGTACGGCGGCTCCCGTAGAGCCCAGCTTCACTTCTCTGTTGCTGCTGCTAGCTTTTCTTCACTGTGATGTCTCAAGGAGCGGGGAGGTGTAAAAAAAACGTTTTCCTTTTTTTGGCCCTAAGGCCTGTAGAACGCAGTTTGGGTTGAGGACAGTCTTGAATCAGGAAAGCTGCTTTTTCTTAGTCCCAGGATTTCTTTACTCATTTTAACCTTCTAAAACTCGGTCTGACGTTTTCATAATCTCTTAAAAATTCCACTTCGGCATATCTGATTTTGCTTTAAAGTCTACCTTCCTCTGTTTGTCTAAGTGATCTAAACGTAATGAGCTTGATCAACATATCACTTTTCTTGAACCTGACCTTAATGGCCTCTTCAGAGCAAGCAGTCCCCTCTTCACTACCTCCTTCCTTCAAGGGTCTTAGAGTAAACAGCTGCTGACGCTTCCTTTTCGTTTGTTGCCCAGTAGATTTGCTCTTCTTTGCTTGAAATAATTTCTTCTTTTTGTTTTCCATTCTCACCATTAATGGATTTACAATTCATTTTTATGCATCTTGAGTTTTTCCTATCCAAGTTAAGAAGCTGTAAATCTTAGATCCATTGAAATGACAGTGAGAAATATTTCATTTTATCCCATGAATCATTTGCCATCCTTATTGCAGAAAAATGGCAAAATTATGGTGTACCATGTTTTCATAAATTACCCTGTCTCCCCCCCACACCCCAATTCATTTCATTATTTGTTTGGAAAGACTGTAAGAGTCAGAATCCAGACACTTGTGGTAAACAATTCTGATTTTACAGCAGGCTTATCAAAATTTCATAACATCACAAATTAATTCCTCTGGCACCGTGAAGAATTTAATTCATGTACAAAATATATCATCTATCTTATAACTAAAAAAATAGCTTTATATTAAAATACACTCTGTGATTTGCTAGTATAACAAAAGGGGAAGAGTACCGAAATCCTTAAATAATGTATATAATTTTCATTGGGTTTCATATGTCAAAGTAGTCATTTATGTCCTGAAAGGTGTGTGCTTTGCACTATGTGTTTGAACACTATTAAAAAATCATGGCTTCTTCCAAAAAGGACAAATCATAGATTTGCATTTCACATATGGCCTGGGATGAAATATCTTAAATGGAGTCTCGCTCCCCCTGCCCTTAGGAACAGCCTCCAAAGTAAAGACCGAGAATATTTCTAAGGATAAATATTTTTAAAAATCAATAAACCAAATCAGTTACTATCATGTTAGACCATTGCTAAATGGACAGGTTTGTCTGTTGTCCTTAATCTCTATTTTATTACCTGATCTTTTTAAGGAACTCCGGTCAGTTATTTATACAGTTGAAAAAGTCAGGTTTATCTTGATAAATATATTCTTCAGAGTGAACTGCTAAACTGTTTTCAAAATGGGCCATTTTTTAAATGGAGCTTATCCAGCTTGATCCATGCTTTAAGCAGCACTGAACCATTAAATAAAAACCTGGGACAAAATGCCTTTGAAAAGGGTTAATTAGCTTTAATATTGATTTATTCCATATAGGACGCTAATAGACTAGAACATTTATTTCTGTTTTGGATCATTAAAAACTGGCTTTCGTTCTTGAACAATTTGTTTCTAATAAATAAAAATTAGACCAATTAGAGTCGTTTTAGTACAACCTACAATCCATGATGCACTTTCTAAGAAAACAAAAACCCGATCACTCTTTCACAATTTATTGCAATTCCATCAGAAATACCGTCCTCAAAACCCTCCCGAGATCATTAAGCTCAAGACCCAAGTTATTTCTACTTGAACCCTAGAAAGGGTGAGCTGTAGAGGGAGCAAACGTGTGGACTGAAAATCTGCCTGAAGCTAAATGGGCAGATGCAATTCCGTGTCATTTTCCTCTGACAGTAGTGTTTGTTCCCATCTTTCCCATTCCTTAGCTTTCTCCGTTCATTGGCTTTACCCTCGGAAAATATTACCGAGTCGAAAAAAAGTTTACCTCGGCCAAGGTACTCCCTTGTCTATCTTCAGGGGACACCTCCCCTGCTGTGCTCAGTTTTTGTTCTAATGCTGCCCTCTAATGGATACCAAATTATTTCATTAGACCCAGAACAAAAGTAAATTTTCAGCTTCTTAGAGCTCCTCCTGCCCTCGTCCATCACTCTTTGAGATGGTGGGCTGCTTGTCTTGTCCCCTGACCCCTATCTCCCCCACCCGGGTCAGTGTAGGAGAGACCACTCCAGTCAACTGGGAGGAGACGGCTGGCCGGGGCTAGCCTCCCTTTTCTGAGCCACGGAGGGACAGCGATGCTAATGTATGCCCTATCGAACTTTCCTTTTTTCTTGGCCAGCGATTGGAAAGAATTGATGTTCTGGGGGACTTAAAAATGAGGAATAAAAACTGTGTAAGTGCTGTATTAAGATGATATGCTGTATGTTTTATCAGCCACTGGCACCTAGTTCAAAAGACAAAAAAATTAGCAGCAGTGGTTTGGGAATAGGCCTGTGCACGGGGTGGATATCAAATCCATACATGAAGAATATCAGCACTTTTCACATGCTGCTTTCTGACACCCATTGCTAGAGCTGAAAACTATCTCTATTGTCCAGTTTGATTGCTTGAATCAAACTGATTTACAGCAAATCCATCTGAGCTTTGATAAATCTATTACAGTTTCATTTCACTGATTTCATTAACGTGAATAAAACCAGCCATGCTTTCTGCATAACTGCCTTTTAATGGCTTGGCCCTGTCACCTGCCTGAATATTAATCCCCCTGACTTATTGCTCCACAGAGGGAATGAGTAATGGGTATTTGAATGTGATCAGCACAGTACAATGCAATTAAGGAAGCAGTACTGTTCTGTGCCTTTAATCCTGAACTAATTTGAATTGCAGTTTGATAGCACAGTGAATCCTGCATAATTATGTAGGGTGCATATTAAACTCTGTGACAAACCGGAGAAGCTTTTAACCATCACAGCTATGGTAGACAGGGGAAGGCCAGAGGCAGAGAGCCCACTATTGGACCGAGAGCTCAATTAATAGGAAACCTGCAGCAGGGAAATCTTGGAGAGCAACAGATCTTGGGACAAAAATACAAAGTGTTGACTTGTGACGAGTACATTCTATTTTACAAGTATTTGGGCTTTCAGGGCTTCTTCTGAGTTTGCAAGGTGGGAAGGGGGAGACTCTTGCTTGTAACAAAACTTTGTACTGTCTCCGATCTCCGTCCTTTGAGCAGTTAGAAAAACAGCGGCTGTAATAATAATACGCAGCTTCTTCACCATCTACTTACTTGATCCTCTACAGTTCTGCAAATGGTGCAGGCAGCCAAACCAGGAGCAGGACCTAGAACTGGTCAGTTAGGGGGAAAAAAAATACACACATTCGCGCACACACACAGATAGGACTGTTTGGAAATGTTCCCTGGGGAACATATACTCTTTCTCCAGAAGTATAGAAATCATTTTCTCAGAAGTCAGATCCCCTGAAATATATATATATATATTATATGGTGGTAGATTATTTACTGTTGTTATATAGATGCTTTTATTGCTCTATATGTGTGCTAAGGGTTAAAAAAGAAAACTTACTTTGGATCTCTTGTGACTATATTGGCAATTAATTTGCATGGTTCCTAAGGAGTTTTTTTTTTTTTGGTTTCGGTTTGGTTTTCACCCGAAATATATCAACTTGTGGCCGTTGCAGAAAATGAAGTGTCAAAAATAAAGATAACCATACCCCCGTCCCGTGAACTTCCTTGCTACTGTTAGCTTCACACCTGAGCAAAAAGAAAAGGAGACGTATTAATGTACGTCCCAGGTTGGTCCTGGGAAATAACCATAAAGGGCCAGAAATGATTAATTTCGGGGTGCGTGCGTGGCTCAGTGGGTTAAACCTCAACCTTCAGCTCAGGTCATGGTCTCAGGGTCCTGGGATCAAGCCCCACATCGGGCCCTCTGCTCAGCCCCTCTCTCTCTGCCTACTTGTGATCTCTCTCTCTCTGTCAAATAAATAAAATCTTAAACAAACAAACAAAAAAGAAATGACTAATTTCTTGCTGTTAGGGCCCCTACGCTAAAGAGTCAATAATATGCTTTTAATGTACATTACCACCTAAATAAAAAGGATATCTTGGTTCTGTGGAGCTATTTTCATAGAGCTCGCTCATGTCGCCTTGCCAAGCAGCTCTGATACTTAAGGGCTTTGTGGATGGAATAGAAGATAATAAATAAGAAAACACCTTTACTTAAATAGCAGGAGAACAGGACATTCAGACAGGACAGGATTCATTCAGAGGAGACATGTGCAGGAAAAACCCTGTAACTGTTACTACTATCCATCCAATCAATACTTGTTCAAACTTAGGAATGTATTTTTGTTTCACTTATTTATATATTAATGAGATAGGTGATGGTAGATCACCTTCCCAACGCTTTAGAAAATGTAGGCACATGGGAAGTACACATTGGAGGAAAATATCTCGCGCTACATATTCCAAAATAATAAATAAATCAAAAGGTATTTTTGTTTTATGCTACCCAGTTGGGAATGTCGGTTTAATCCGACAAAGTGTTGTTCAAAATAAACTAAATGCAGAATGCATCAACCAAAACGGACTTGGGGGAGGGAGTGACTTCCCTAAGGGTGTACGATAATATTAGCGGGATTACAGACCTTTAATTTTTCCAACCTAATTGAATCCAATAGAATTACTGTAGGTTCTTAAGAGTCCCCATATCCTGCTGGGCTACTCTCATCTAAATATTGCTAGTTAACCTTGTTTTTCAAAAATACATGGAAAAAGCTAAATGGAGCCTCTTTCCATAATCAGTTTACATCATGTTGCACGCTAACTGTTGATTACATTTTCCAGAGATGGATTATTTCCCTTACGCTACCTGAAATGATTTTTTTCAACAATAGTGTTCAACTCTGGGTTAAATAGAATAATTTGGTTTTTTAAAGCCTTAGAAACATTTAAATCATAAGTGAGAAGAGGTAAGAGCGTGAAGAAACTGGGAGAAAAGGACCTTGGAATGAATATTAGAACGCTTTCCGGTAGACTGTTTTCGTAAAGCAAGGCAGGCACTTGAATACACGGCACTCCAGAAAAATGAAGTATCTGAAAGGCTGTACAACGTGCGGCATATGTTCTGTTACTGAAACTGCTGTAAATCAATACAAAACACAAATCATGTTTGAAGTCAAACTTTCAGGAGCTTAACACTGGATTTGCAATATCGTAATAGGTTATTGTTGTACACACTTTGGAGGAGCTCACTTCACTTCCTATAGCGGGGGGAACCTGTTGTTGCTGCTGCTGGCCGTGTCAAAAATGTGATAATCTTTAGTCACTTATCTGTTTAGACTTCAGTTTTGTTTTTTGTTTTTTGTTTTTAATGTAAATTATGGCTTCTCTTTCCTCATGCGACAAGTACTTTTCAGTCATCCAGCCCTATAAAAATAATAATAAAACTTCCCGACTTTCCCCTCACCTGCCCCTTCCCCCACCCTCGTGATTGTTGTTGTTGTTGTTTTTCAATCATAAAACAATTCTAGGCAGCAAGAGTAGTATGCCGCTTGGAATGAGGCTGGGCTGTTAGCTAAATTAAGCCATTGTGACTCAAAATCCTCCTTTAATAAGGTTCATGCTGTCTACAACTTCATCATTTTCTGCTGAATGATAATTACTTTATTCAATCATGTTCAAGGTTTTAGTGAAAGCTAGCATTGATTGATTAACTTCAATTACCATGCTTACATTTGCATAGATAAAAACTGCTTTTCAATTTGTGAGTGGCACGCCGGTGGAAACCCTGCGCTGATATTTGCATTTCAATGTGAACAGTGAAGAATAAAGGTGGGAGAGAGGTCTGATCAGTGCTAAGCCCTTTCTGCTTCACTGCTTAAGCATTTTTCCATAAACACTCTTGTTATGATGTTAGTTTGTTCAAACCACTCTGAGGTAACTGATGGAGGCTCCTGTTTACAAGCTTTCTTGACAATCGAACAGTATGGATTAGGGGAAGGGACTCCCGTCGGAGCTCGCAGGCCGGCCACCAAGTTAAAGAATGAAACCCCTTCTTGCCGCCTGTCGCCTGTCGCGGCGGCTCCGGAGCGCCGGTGAGGCTTGGATCCTCCTCGTCCACGACCCGTGGGCTCCCACTTGGTCTGACTGACGATAGCTGGTGCGATTTTTTCCTGGAGCAGCCTGCTGGTCTGGGACCAAACGTTGAGCTTTTATCAGTTTGGTGTTCTGTTTCCATGCAAGGGAGGGTCCAAAATGAAATGAATGAGTCCTTTTCATTCTTACCAAGTAGGCCCCATAACAAATATTTACTTATACTGGATTCATTGAATGTTATCACCATGTGTAGTTTTAGTAGCCTGATTTCTAGCATGTGTGTAAGACAAGGCCTTCTCTGTTTTCCCCACCCTTGGGTGGTTCCCAGATACAGAGGTTTGGTGTCGTTTTCTTTGCCTCTTCTGCATATCACTGTTTAATGAGAGCAATGTTATTCTTATCCCAATCCTGGGGAAGTTCAACCTTTATAAGACCACAAAACCCATAAGCAGAGAGCCTTGTCTTAAACCAATTTCAATCTCTCTTTTTCTTCTTCGAGACAGGCAACTAAGTGGAATGCTTTGTCCCTAGAAAGTTCAATAACTTTTTTGGTAGGTTAATATATATATTTTTAAGGATTTTATTTATTTATTTGACAGAGTGATAGAGAGCACAAGTAGGCAGAGCAGCAGGCAGAGGGAGAGGGAGAAGAAGGCCCTCCACTGAGCGGGGAGTCCGATGTGGGACTTGATCCCAGGACCCTGGGATCATGACCTGAGCCAAAGGCGGACTCTTAATGACTGAACCACCCAGGCACCCTGGTGGGTTAATATTTTGATTCAAAACAGCTTTGACACATGAGTGGCAGTCAATAAATGTTTTTGGTTATGATATCTTTGAAAGCTAAAACTCCTACACACTCCAGGACGTTTCCACTTGAGGACTAGATAGATTTCCCTCAAAGAATAATCTCAATCTTTACACCCTCGGGACAGGAAGAGAGGTCATTGAAAATATATCAGCTCTGGGGCACCTCGATAGCTCAGTCAGAAGAGCTTGTGACTCTTGATCTTTGGGGTCGTGAGTTGGAGCCCCTCGTTGCGTGTAAAAGGTTAGTTCTAACTGCAGACTTGCCAGGAGCATGCTGACTTCCATCATGTAAACTTTAAAACACATAAGAAATTGCTGACACAATCTATATACTAATGCATGCACTGCTTCTAAGATCAAGTTTAAAATAATTTGAACACGAAATTGCAAGTTTTACGAAAGTTTTTCTTTGCCAAATAAAAGAGCCCGTGGGGGCTTCATGTAAAATTTAAAGAATAAAGAAAATCTCTTGCACAAATCTTACTTGTTGCTATATTATAATTATTCTTTAATTAAATTAGGATATGTATTATAATGTTGCACCTGTCTCCTAGCTGGAAGTACCGGGAAGTGCTACTGTATACTATCTGCTTGACCTCTGGTCCTGTCTTTTTGACAGTGGCTCACAGTCCCAACCTAAAGGTTAGCACTAGGCATATACAACGGTGCCAACTGCCAGTGTCCCCAAGTACAGAACCGAGGACCATTGTCATTAATGTTGACTTCCTTATAAGATCAAATGATGTGATTTTGGGAGCCCTGGGCTGGTATACTGAATGGATAGGTCAAATTGGTGGTTTCTCCATAGATACGGCAATTAATAAAATTTTAAACAGAATTTCTTCATTAAAGAAGTTCCTTAGAATGTAAAGGGAATCAAGCAGAGATTAATAAAGCAATATTTGGATTGGCATTTGCGATAAGCAAGGGACTTGTATTTCAACTGAAGTCGCTTTGTCCCATTTCTTGTGAACTGTAAGGGTGGAGAGATGGCTTAGACTAAAACAGGTGGATTTTCATTAAGGATTGAGGAGTCATGCAAGGAAGACAAAATGGAGAAAATCTCAGATTCTTAAATATAATGGTAAAGAGGTTCCATCAATTCAAGCAGTGTAGCCTGAAATATTATCCATCAAAATGTGTAGAGTTTTCTTTGCAGCCAGTTTTGTAATGGGTATGTAAAAGAACACTATTTCAAAAAGTCCATTTTAGTTGGGATGGATAATTAAGTGTAGAAAAATGAAGCCTCCTTGGAAGTGGACGTTAGCACATGACATGTACGAGCATAATAGAACGCAAAAGCCCCACTTCTGGAAGAATTTAAATGGGTAAAATAAATCATTGATAATAATTTGTGAGAAGCTGAAACACTTAGTAGATAGTGGGGAACAAATCACTAGAGATTGTTGTCAAATGTTTTGTAGGTTAAACAAATATGAATTAGATGCAGGGAACATGGATCTGAGGAAATTGTGCTAAGAACAATGAGTGAACAATCTAGAATTGACTGTATTATTTTCATCCTGAAGAAAATATTCAGTAATTTATCCCATAAAGAACTAACCATCTTTCCATTTTTAAAAATAATAGGTGCTCCTTCAACATTTAAAATTTGAAAAGGATATGATTTTAAATTAAAGGAGCTTAACACTTAATTTAACATTCCAAAAAGAGAGCACGTCTTTCTGTTCAGGTTGGCCTTCGTCTTTCGTCTTTCTGGTCAGTCGATGGCCTTCATTTCTTCATCTCCAGCCCCTCCGCAGTGCCTTCTGGGACTCAGAGTCTGGCCCCGTAAAACACTCAGCCTTGTGGGTAACCCCATGACATGCTCTGGAACCCACTGGAGAAGTTTTCAGTGTTCTGAGTCAGAAACATGCATTCCAAAGTGTTTGTAGATCCACTGTCTGAAATTTGCAGCTCTTTCTGGAAACCCAGAATCGGGCTTCTCTAGAAGTGTCCTCGGTTTTGCCCTGTTCTTCATCTGCTAGCCTCCCTCTTGTTTTCCATCTCCAGCGCTCTCCTCACTCTCCCTTTGTTTCCATGTCCCTTACATCGGTGACTCTGTCCCCTCAGAAAGTGTTGTTCTTTTTATCTGGTTAATCTTCACTAACAGGAACCAGCTCTTGCTACAGAGCAGTTTTTCTTTTGATAGTGTCACAAGTAAAAAAAATAATAATAATAAAAATAAAAAAGTCCAGAGAAGCCAGATATTTCCAATTCCCTTTTAGACATTTTAAATTTTATGTGACTATTCATAGACAATAATATTACATTTACAGACTAATATTTTCAAGATCCTAGAGAAAATCAGTAATTCTCCTAGTTGAAACAAATTAAAGCTTAAAAACCATCTGGGTGATACCTTGGGGATGGATGTAACTTCTATAAATTGTTCAGCATATAGATGAATAAGTAGTCACTGCAGATCGCAATCACCCTAGAAAGGCTTTGGAACTCCAAGTCCAGTTATGTGGAAATGGAGTAAAAATACTTAACATCTATCCTTACTGATATCTAACAAAAGAAACAGAACACATAGAAGTGAAACACCTCCGATGAAATTTCAGGAAAATGTGTGTTTAAAATTGTGCTAGTTCTCCCTGGTCCCCCATATGAAAACAACTTGATCCCTTAACATGAATTCAATAGAAATTCAAATAGTTGCTTTAGTCAGGACTTAGGGGAAACAGTTACTACCCCTCTTCCCGTCTTCCAACCCAGTTCTTGGATTTTTCCTTCTCCGGTCCAGACCTAACTTTGAAAGAAGGGAAGGTGGGATGGCTAGCTAAAGCAATCGCTCAGCGTTAGGGAAATAGGGTTAAAACTGATAGGGTAGTAGAGGTGCTTCCTCCACATTTATGAACATCAGTGTATTAAATGGAGAAACTAAGCATCAGGAAACCTGATTTCTGTTTTATATTTGGCGTGGCCCTCCTGAGACTCACTAGACATCCGTAAAATCACGGGAATGCTGAAAAGTTATAATGGGAGTTATGTAACTGTTTTTGCAAAATCCCTGGTATCTTCTAAAAAAAAAAAAAAAAAAATCCCTGGTATCTTCTGTCTGCTTTGGGGAAAGGTCATTTTCTGGTTTGGTCATTTGCCTCTCAGGGCCTCTGTTATGATGCATCAGATATTTCAAAGCAAATTTTCCCCGACATTTTAATGATTTTTGCTAAAGAGAAAAGGTAGTTTTTTTTTTCTTCATTCACCCAGCATTAAAATAATTGTTTTCCTCTTATCCTTGGAAGAATGTAAGCGTCTCAGAAAGAAATCCAAAAACCACGGGATAGTCAAATGAAGGAATTTTTATGGCAGTGCCAGAAAAAAATTTCCTCCTTCTGTCCATATACCAGATCATTTTTTAAAAATGACATTCAAATGACAATCACATGGCACTGTCTTTGCTGGAGTTGCTATGCATGATGGTGCTAAACTCTGTATTATAATATATGTTGCAGATGGCACCTAGAGTGCATTTATGGAGAGATTTTGTCCACCCCTCCAAAAAGATATATTTACTTACAATGATTCCAAACAGATGGATAGACAAATCTGTCTTCGATATTTAATACTAATATATTAATGTGCAAATGACTTATAACAATAGGTTTGTTTTCTAGAGCCTAATGCAATGGTTGCCATAAGAACACAAATTATGTGTACATTTTAATGCATCTATGCTTCATAATTATGCATGGTTGTGTGCTGTTATAATTGACATAAAATATAAAACAGGTCAAAGAGCAGCTATTAAAACTATTTTTCATTTTGCTTCTTGACAGCTAGCAACATTGGTGCCTGCTACGTTTAATAGGTCCATGCATGGAATTCACAGATAGTTATAGAACCGCAGGCGCATAACCGAGCTTCAGAATCGTAACCTAATTATTTCAAACATTGTTTTAAGGCTGATGATTTTATTTGGAAGGTTCCCATTTTGAGACCATGTAAGTGAAGTACTTTAAAAGAGAAATAAATGAGGGAAGGAGGGAGGGGTATCTTGCGTGTGTGTGTGTGTGTGTGCGTGTGCGTGTGCGTGTGTGTGTGTGTGTATGTGTGTGTGAGAAAGAGAGGGAGGTAGAGAAAGAGAAGAGTAGGACTTCTACTGAAATGTAACGTGTCCTGAAATGATTTCTTTTTCCTGCTTAGGTACAACGAAGAGGTAGTCTGCAGTAATCTCTTGTACTGAGAACTCCATTTCTATTCTGTATAGCTGTCACTCTGTTTTCTTTGTTGTTTTTGTTTTCTAACATACTTCAGAATCATTTGGTTGAACTCTCATCTCCTGAAGCATTACATAGAATAGACTCTAGCTTTCTAATTACTGAATCTACTTACCACCCCATGGGGGAACGGAACATTAATATCCTCACCTTAGTAGTGAGGGAAGAGAGGCGAAGGGAGGTTAAGTGACTTGCCCACGGGCACTCAGCAAGCCTCGAGAAGGATGGAATTGGAACTCTGAACACCTGCATCTCAGGCATGGGCTCAGGCCCTGCTCCTGCTGCCTCAGAACTTTGTAATTCTTCTGAGGACCAACATTATCTTCATTTTTCTGTCATAAAACTCCAGGGAGCTCTGGGTGAGAGAAATAGAACCTGTACAAAATCAAACAATGGCTTATAAAAAGTTTCTGTCACTGTACTTTTCAGCTGAATGGGTTTGTGGAACTGTAAAACAAAAATGTGAAATTTACACCCAAGAATTATTATTCCTTTCTGTCATTGTGACGTGTCAACATGGCTGGTGTAGTTTTCCCTTGTTTCAGAATTTTCATTTTAGAAAGATTATTCTTTTTAAACAGTTGGGGAAGGACACTTGTTTCTCAGGTACAGAAGCCAAAATCTCATCCTTTTCCATATGTTTTAAGGATGTTTCCTTTCTATAAACACTTTGAATAATTACGATGCAAAATAATGAAGTTAATGGGAAATTGAGAGAAACTGGAATGGAATAAGGGATAGGGAGGAGATACAGGCCACAAGAAGCTCTCTGGGTGGCCATGCTTTTCCATCTGGGTCACCTCTGGTTCTGCTCTAGTCCATTCATGTGCCAGCCCAGCCCCCCACTCCCCGGTTAGGCTTATAGCGCCTAGAAGATGGTCCAGGCACGCGGGGCCCGGGACCTGTGGCGCCCTATAGATTTCCAAAGCCCTCATGCCAATCAGAACTTTGCTATTTCCCTTATGGAGGGTGCTTTACCGTGCTTCCCTGCGTATTGACTTTATGTCTCCTTCGAGGGCAGGGGTCAAGGTGCAGGCAGAGAGAAACCAGATACCAACAGATGGAGGTAAACATCGGGGGAGGGGTTATCTCCTTGAAAAATAATTGCTAATAATTTATTCTTTGATTATTCCAAATCAATAAAACCCTATTTTGCATTTAAATGTACCTGATATAATTGCCCACCGGAGAGAAAAGAACAGAATAAACAAGCAGCACCAGTCTTGGTCCTAAGAGCAACAGGGGTTGTTTGTGGGTTATCATGTGTCAGACCCTGGTCTGAGTGCTTCACATGTATCAATTCATCTTATCTTCATAACAACTCTGCAGTTAGGGACTGTCACTATCCCTCTTTACAGGTGAAGAAGCTGAGGGATAAAGAGATTGAGCGACTTTGCTCAAGGTCATAAATGTGCTAGGTGGTGGAGCTGGGATAGTACGTGGGTCTGTTCTCCTTGGTTTAGTGTGATGAGAACGGTAGGCAGTGGTCCAGAGGCTGCCTGATCCAAGGCATAAAAAGGCTAATATTAAGCATTACCTAGCACTACCCACTGCAACTCACCTAATTTACCCAAGGAAAACCCCAAATAATCAAAATGGTAAGCGGGAGCAAGACATCAGATGAAAATGAGAGCAGAACTACTGTGACCTTACATAGGAAGAATTTATGCATCTTCTAATAGAACATAGTTGGTTTTACTAGAAATGTAAGTGCCTATGACCTAATGCTGCTCTTCTGCTAGAAATCTCTGGTCATTATTTTTATTTGTATACAGTCCCATCCCGCTGTCTTTCTACTATGAAGCACATAGGAATGGGGAGACAAGGTCTGGTTGATGTTTGATTTGGGGCATGGTTGGGTTCTTTCCCCCTTTGATAAACTGCTGTTAGGGGAAGGATTTCAGTTGTCAGTGCTCTACATTTATTTGGCTGATGGTATTTCGGTCCAATACCCATTGTGTTTATCTTGACATTGATAGTGAAGTTTATGTCTTACTTCTGTATGGGTATCTGAATCTTGACACAGCATCTCCTGCGGTCCTGGGAACGTGTACTACTGCTTGGAGATCTCCGTCTTGGGAATTCTGTATTGTTGTGACTATCATACTTGCCATTTTCCCACAAAGGTACAGTTTTCCATAAAATAGTCATATTAATTATGATGCAAAGTGTCAAAAGTTTTAAAAATTGTCTGCATCAGTGAAAGAGTGAGAGTTCATGACTGAGTCATCAAGATTAATGTGTAATAGTATAAAGTCTCCCAAGTCCCCAAGATAGATACAACATAAACCTTGTTGTGTATGATAAGCTGGAGAAATCATTATTATGGTGTTTTTCAAACACTGGCAATCCAACAAGGGGAATAAAACTGCCATCTCCCTCCACTCCCTTTTTACCTTTAGTCAGTTGCCAAGTTCAACCTATTCTACTTACATATATTTTCCTCACCTTCCCATCATTTTCACCCAGGTTTGATTCAAGCTTCCATCATTTCCTCCTAATGGAATTCTGCTGTCTCCAAAATCATTTTCTCTGACTCCCATCAGCCACCAGCAACTCAGCACCACACCCCCATTGTCATTCTGATTGAGTCTTCCCTATTGTGGCCGTGCCTTTATTTCTTAAAATCTAGTTATGTCTGTTCCTTTCCAAGAAGCTAAGATGGCTTTTTAACAAGGTGAGAAGACCTCTCACAACCGGAGCTTGTCTATGATCTCAGGCACTTGCCATGTTTGCCCTCCACGTTTGTGACACGGAACTGCTCAACGGGTGGCGTCATGCCCTGACAGGTTGCTTATCTCTCTGTGTGTGATGTTCTTGTGGCTCAGAGAGACCCCCTTTTGCTCTACTTTTCTGCTCCGTGAACTCCTGCATCTTAAAACCTGGCTTCAGTATTACCTCTCTCCAAAGTTCTCTCCTTTCCCTCAATTTCTTATCCTGGGAAGAATAACTAAATTACCCCTTTCCTATATGCCATTCAACCCTGATGATGCCTCTATCATAGTAATTATCACGTGTTTTGTTTTATTATTTCTCAGGCTATACTGATGATCGAGAATCATCATCCCCTCCTAGTCAGGGACTTTGGCTGATTCATCTGTTTACCCACCGTAAAGAGTCTTGCATGTGGTGGACCAGCAATAAATTTGTACAAAACTAAGACACATTTTGGTAGCCTCCTGGCTTACCTGTTGGGTGTATGCCTGAGCACAGTCCTGGCTGTTGTAGCCGTGGGCTTCATTTCTGTGCAGCAATGGTGAGAGAGGCCAGCGGTGACATTTAGGGCATAGTGAAGGGTATCCATAGAGACCAGGGGGATTTGCCCTTGGGAACACTTGGCTTGGGAAGGGACAGGCTTCCTGGTTTTCTGTCTACTTCCAGCACTCCTCAGAACTCCAAAATCCTTTGGAATTTGCACACAGGAGGTTCTGGAAGATCTATATAGTGTTTCTGTTTCTCGGCTTTGCATGATGAGACTGCGGGGGCAAGGTTGGAAAGAAGGCAAATATCCCTCTTCTTGCATAAGCATATGCTGGGAACCCTCCCTGGCCTCTCGACAAGGGAAAGAGCCAGGCTAAATGTGTAATGCTAAATGACTTGAGGGAAAAGAAAGAAAATAGATGGCACATTTTATAAAACTGAAACTCGTAGGATGTCTAGGAATTCAAAACACTTTTATGGCCTTAAAAAACTTAACATGGCATTGGTTCTATGTACGTCTATTTTTCCGGTAATGTAAATGGGAATAAAGAGCACTTCTTGTCTCTCAGGCTGTCCATCCCACTTGTTATTAGCAACACAAGCTTACATTGTAGCCCACATTGTGCCTAATGACAACTAGGCTTTATGAGCAATGAAGCAAGCCAGAGAGATGGTGTCAGACCAGATTTCAACTTGCCAACGAGACTGGGGTATAGTGGGGCCCCCATAAATCTAAAATACAATAAGGAGGATGGATCTTCAATAAAATGACAAAAAAGACTCCCTTGTCCCTACGTTCAGTTATCTTCTCCTGAAATCAAAGTGAGGGAAGGGAAGGCAGAGTAGGAGGAGGGCAGGAGCTGTTATTGTTGTCGATGAGATAAATATTCTGGCACTTGCGTAAGGCCCTGGAAAGAGAAGCGCAAAAGTGACTGTACGCTTTTGTTTCTCCAAATGTCAAAGGTTACTCTGATAAGAATGAGAAGGGATGAAATGGAAGCTTCTAGTGCTGTCTTATGTCATTCTACCTGACTCTCATTTGGGGACGTTCATTTACCCTTGTTCCTTGGTGAGCATGTTTTCTCCTTTCTAATCTCTCCCTCCACCCCCACCATTAAAATGAAGGCAAGCCAACCAAACGTGACCTAGAAATGAAAGCAGGGAAGAAACGTTTAAAAGAAGTGTGTATTTGGATGGGTTTTGGATTTTCTAAGAATTTTCTTATCACAAATTTTAATTAATGATTTAGCATTATACAAATTGTAAAAAAAAAAATCACATTATTCAAAAAGTATTAGAAGAATGCTAAATGTATCTGAAATCTTCCTGTTTGGAGATAACTGCAACTAATATTTTGGTGACCATCTCATGATGTCATGATGATGATGATGATGATGATACACACACACACACACACACACACACATATAGCATATATATATATATATATATATATATATAGGTAAATATAGTATATCATTGCACCATATATCATGCTGTTCTTGTCATGGATACTGATCTTTTACTTTATCATTTTTCACTAACTATGCTTTACATGTCTACCTGTTACAATATATTTCTCAAGAAGTACATGTTACTACTCTTCAATATTAGCCAAGTAGTGGCTTATTGATTCTTTAGCTTGGATATTAAACATTTCTCATGTATTCATTGAGCATTTGGATTAACTCTTGTTTGAATTATCTATTTATATCTTTTGCCTGTTGTCTAATTGGGCTTGGTCATTAAAAAAAAATTAACTTGAAACAGATTATCTTTTATCTACCATAGGAGTGTTGACAACACTGACTCCATCTTTGGACCTTCATCTTTTCATGCCCATGTAAATGACCTTCCACAGGGTTACGTGTTTCTGGCCCCTCGAAGGTTAATGTATACCCTGACTGGAATGTGGGAATATGATTTTCACTTAAGTGTCACCTTCTGTGCACACAGGAGGTGCCACTTAGATAACTAATTGAAATGACTGGCACAAACATGGCACAGCTTTAGGTAACTACCTTTTGCCCTCACCACAATGATTCCCTCCCTCTATAAAAGCTGTGAGTTAGGGGCACCTAGGTGGCTCAGTGGGTTAAGCCTCTGCCTTTGGCTCAGGTCACGATCTCAGGGTCCTGGGATCAAGCCCCGCATCGGGCTCTCTGCTCAGCAGGGAGCCTGCTTTCCTCTCTCTCTCTCTGCCTGCCTCTCTGCCTATTTGTGATCTCTGTCTGTCAAATTAATAAATAAAATCTTAAAAAAAAAAAGCTGTGAGTTAAGGTTCAAGCAAGGGTGGTGAATAGTTGCAAGCCATTGTCCGTCCTTACCTTCCCCCATCAACCCTCGGCACACCCCCAACTATAAGTTACTCTGAATAAAACTCTGTAAACATATGGAGTATCTTGATTTGTTTTTCGTACTCAAAGCCTCTTCTCAGTCTGGAGGACACTTTACCGACCTTCTTCTATCTTTTAACAAATGCATTCAAGATCTTTTTGTCTTTTTTTTTTTTTTCAATAGGAGTATATTTTAATTTTATGAAGTCGAAGATGTCTTTTACAGTTTGTAGTTCCCCTGTCTTTGTTATATATCTCCCCAATCCTTACTTAATAGGTGTGCTGATTTTCTCCAAGCATGCTATTATTTTCTGTTTTACATCTAAGTCTTTAATCCATTTGAAGTTTATTTTTGTGTATGTGGTGAGGTAGGGATCCACCTTTATTTTTTTCAGATGAGTAACCGGTTATGACAGTACCATTTATTAACTTAGAACACATATTTCACAGTGAAATAAAATAAACTGGGATATTTTGTCTATCAGATTTATTTCCTCACTTTCTATTCAATTCCAGTTATCTTTCTATTCTTGAAGTCAAGAAAATACTTGTTTGAATATAATGGCTTTATATGCTTTATTATCTGGAAAAGCGGGTCCTCCTTCACTACTCTTTTTTGTAATTAACTCTAATATTCACAGGCGTCTACTCTTCCAAAAGAAATTTAGTTAAAAGAAGCTTTTTTGAGATTCTAACTGGAATTGCATGAGATGTATAAATTAACTTTGGGAGAATTAACATTTTAGTGGTACATTCTTCCCTTCCAAATAATTTTAATGATGTGAGCCCTTCATGTGAAATTATATAACTTTTCTCTGATCCATCTTTACAATCTTATACAAAATAATTAAAACCAGAAAACTAAGTGGGCTTCTTTTGAAAGCCATTGAATATTTGAGAAAATTCTGACCCCTGTACATCTCAGCTAGGACAACAGTCTGGTCAGAGGAAATTATATCAGGAAGAAGAGAAAAGGGTGTTGCTGAGGTGTTAGGCATAGACCCTGTCTACATCTCTTCTAAATCTAGTTTTAAACATATACTCAAAAATCTTACTTTTTTTTTTTTCTTTTTAACAGACTCCACATTTGCCCTCAAAACTATATTGGGTCTTAGGACTTTCTGACTTCAACATTCATAACACTGAAAAGTTAAGTTTTGGATACTCTGCTTTCCATGATTTCTTCATTGGACAGCTTTGACTATAATATTTTTATAGTTCTTTTCCATTAAAAAAATAATAAATGGTTATGCAAAATCTAAACATTATGGAAATATCTTAATCATGGAAAAAGTAGCTACAGCTTGATCATTTTTCTAGATTTTTTTTAAACTTAACTTGGAATTACATTGTATTTGCTCTACTTAGCATTTTCACTTACCCATGTACTATATATATATATATATATATATATATATATAATGTCTGTACATATAGATATATTTTTTTAAAGATTTCATTTTATTTATTTGACAGACAGAGATCACAAGTAGGCAGAGAGGCAGGCAGAGAGAGAGAGAGAGAGAGGAGGAAGCAGGCTCCCTGCTGAGCAGAGAGCCCGATGTGGAGCTCGATCCCAGGACCCTGGGATCATGACCTGAGCTGAAGGCAGAGGCTTTAACCCACTGAGCCACCCAGGTGCCCCTAGATATTTATTTTTAATGGCTATGTACTATTCCATTATATGTAAGAAACCATAACTTATTTCCTATCTTGTCATTACATACAGTGGAATTCTTTCCAAATCTATGCTAAAATAAATATTTTTGTGTACTGGTGTAAATAAACATTTTTAGAAAAATCAGTAGAAGTGATAATATTTTACCAAAGGACTGACACATTTAAATTTTAATTTATTTAAATTTGTATTACCATTTGACAGGCATCTCCACCAACAGTGTATTATAATGCTGTTTGCAGCCTCATTACTAGGTGTAGGTTTTGAAAAACCAAAATTTTTACCCTTCATCCTTCAAATAGTTGGAAATATTTTGCCACAGACGATGAAACAATGGCTTGGCTGAGTATATTGCCTTCTCAATCATTCCTTCTAGAGGTTCCAGTCTTAGGAATTCAGCAGGATGGTATTAGAAATATCCCTGCTGATTTTCAAAATTCTGCCCTCATTATTCAAAGAAAAATACAACTGGCCCTCCATTTTTAGACATAAACTTGAGGTGGTTTTTCTAATTGGGTGATGACTTTGAGCTCCTTCAGGTCCTACTGTTTCATCTGCTGAAGTCAAATATGGTCATTGGAGAGACAGCTGAAAGATAACTCCAACTCAGTCTTTCCAAAATGAATGTGTGTTTCCCTCTAATTTGTTAATCCTTCAAAACTCCTTTATTTTGGAGAATGATGCTGTTATCACCAACAACATTGCTTGCTCTAGCCCTCAAACAGTTATCCTTAATTCCTCCTTTCCCCCTTCTTCACCATTTAATCAGTCAAGAGCTAAGCAGTTCTACCCCCAGATATGTTTTAAGTTTAACTTCTCTCCATCTGCATTAGCCCTTCCCTTAAAACCTTCTGATACTTTACCATTGTGTTCAGAATCCAATTCATAGACTCAAAATAGCCTCCTTTTTTTTTTTTTTGTTTTTGTTTTTGTATTTGTTTTTGTTTTTGTTTCCTATGATTTCCCCACTCATTCCCTGGCTTTGTTTGTATTTATCAAGCACATCAAGCTTTTTCTCTCCTCAGGACTTTGATTTGCTGCTCTTGATCTACCTGGTTCACAGTTTTCCTTTCTGCATGAACTGACTCCGTGTCATCATTTAGGTCACTGATCAAAGGTCACATCTTTGGAGAGGCCTTCTCTGACTGCTCCATCTAGAAGCCCCCCTCCTCATTCCTTCACTTACCACTAGCTGAGGGTTTTTTGTGCATTTACGTTTAAATTGCTTGTCTTCTTCTCTTCCCTGATCCCTGAATGTCTAGGACAGCAGAATCTTGTCTTAGTCATCTGTGTATGTCCTGTGCCTGTGATAGCATCTGGCTCCCAAAATATTGATTTCATGAGTGAATTCCTGAGGTCGTCGGGCCTGTGGCCGTGGCTTTCATGGAAGACTTGGTTTTCTTACTTCTCTGCTTGAAACCCCAATGATACAATGAGACACAAGGATTGAGTGTGTTCCATCTGTCTGATGGCTGGGGCCTTGATGCCTTTGCTGGGTTTATATAGCAGAGAAAGTAAGTTATATCCACAATCTAGAGCTCATACCCACTTACAATAGTCTGAGAGTCTAATGGCAGCATTGTGAGGATGAAACTCTTTGGGGTCTCTATTGAAAAATCGAGACTTCTTGTGTTTGTAATGAGTTTAGAGTTGGGTATTTTTTGCCTAATTCTTTTGGTAGTTTTCATTGAGGTGTAATTTTCAAATGCACAAAAGGTACAGTTCAATGAATTTTTTTTTTTTAAAGATTTTATTTATTTGACAGAGAGAAATCACAAGTAGGCAGAGAGGCAGGCAGAGAGAGAGGAGGAAGCAGGCTCCCCGCGGAGCAGAGAGCCCGATGTGGGGCTCGATCCCAGGACCCTGAGATCATGACCCGAGCCGAAGGCAGAGGCTTTAACCCACTGAGCCACCCAGGCGCCCCAAGTTCAATGAATTTTTATAGATCTATACCCAAGGCAGATTCTAGATCAAGATACGGGGGAACTTCTGCCATTCTAGAAGGTACCCTAACACTCCTTCTCTGTCTATACCTATTTATCAGAGGTAATCAATATTCTGGCTTCTATCATCAAAAATTAAAATGCTCTGTTCTTGAACTTCATATAAATAGAATCATAAGTACCCACTGTTTGTGTCTGACTTCTTTCACTTAACCTAATATCTATAAGATTCATCCATGTTGCTACCTGCTGCAAGGTGCATACTTCTCTTTTTGTCTGCTAGTGGTAGCCTGGGATTGCTTTGGGTTCATTCCAAAGCACACCTTTAACTTTTGCAGTTCAATCTTCTTAAAAATCTGGAGGGGTGATTGGGTAATAGTCTCTGTCTCTGTTAAGGGGTCTGAATGCCATTCTCATGGGATGTATAAGGAGAGTGTTGAGCTAGGCAATTATCTTAATCCAACTGAAAGAGTTGGTCACAGTACACATTAGATGAGTATCTTGAGTCAAACTTGAACATGCAGTCAACCTGAACAAAATGAGCTCAGTCACAGAGGGCCAGATTTCTTAATTAGTTCTCAGTGGCAAGAACATTTTAAGTTTCCAAAAGTCAAGTACAAATTCTACAGGTGACACAATTTAAGAAGACTTCATAAGGGTGAATTAAACCTGGCCTCCCACTGTCATCTGCCGCACCTGAAGCCATATTAATTTATTTCTCACTGTTAGTGTTCTTAGAAGCCCCGACATGCTATAATAAAAAAAGCAATGGCCAACTTTAAGGGGGTATTATTGAATTAAGTGATACAGGGCTGCCCCCTCTGCTTGACCTTTAACAGGTTGCTGTCTCCTCTCTTTCTTTATCTTTTTCTCCATTCTCCCTTTTTTGGGTTTCTCTCAAAAGAGAAACAGTAAATTCATGAACCTGTCTTAAGGCATCTTATGCAATAAACTCTTCTACACAAACATTTTTTTTAAAGTAGGAAGAATTTTAAAAGGCAAGAAATAAAATATAAATATATTTTTGTTTTTATTTGTTTGGTTTCATTTCATTTGATGTAGGGTAAATTACTTGTAGTTTAGAGACTGTATTTATAAATGTTAGGAACAGAATGTGGTGATACAATGTGCTGACACTTTTTTTTTAATTTTATTTTTTATAAACATATAATATATTTTTATCCCCAGGGGTACAGGTCTGTGAATCGCCAGGTTTACACACTTCACAGCACTCACCATAGCACATACCCTCCCCAATGTCCATAATCCCACCCCCTCTCCCAACTCCCCTCCCCCAATAACCCTCAGTTTGTTTTGTGAGATTAAGAGTCACTTATGGTTTGTCTCCCTCCCAATCCCATCTGACACTTTTTTTTTATTACTATTGCTGTTAATAATGAATGCAAGCTGCCTCTTCCAAAGCACAAACACACACCTCCTGAAACTTTGCTGGGGAGATAGTCTTCCACTGATGGTTAATGTTGTAAGGGACCAAGCCTTGCCATCTTCAGTTCTACCCACAGGGTCTTCCTTCATAGATGTCCTTCATCCAAATCTCATTTTAATAAATTGAAAAATTCCCATTTATTGTGGTAGGTTATCATTATAGCAGCAGCATCTCTTATGCCTGATAAAAGAAGAATCACAGATAAAGGAAATTTAATGGGCATTAAATATTATTCCCAATTTCACATTTTTCTGAAGATTAGAAATATTTTAGTACTTTGTTTCAGATGATGGGATTTAACTTCACGTTTCAGTCTCATAATTTAATTGAATTATGCAGAGGAGTTTCATTTCTCTGTATTGAAAATATCCATTCCTCTAGTACTGATGGGTCAGATGGCCCAAATAGTTTAATTTCCTCTTGCCTAAATATCGAAAACAAATTGTTCTTGTTTAGAGGGCTTGAAACCAAACATAAATAAAATTTTTAGGGATAAATAAAGATTGTAGTTGTATTTTTCATTAGTACTTACTTGACAATAATTCAGAAAAGACTTTGGAATTTATTGAAAAATAGTTAACATTATCTTGAGATATTTTTCCATTGCAAAGCATCTTACTTTGAAAAACCAAAAAGCTTGTAAGATTGCTTATGCTTCTTTCCTCAATCTAAGGTGGAAATATGAATGAAAGAGTTGAGCTCGAGGAAGCTCCTCCCAACTTAACAGGTAGCAGAACAAAATAATTATAGGTATCTATGACAAATCCTAGTTCACATCTAGAAAAGAAAGTGGCATGTCAAAATAAAGCTGCATATTTCCCTTATGGTTTAATCTCAGCTTTCTCTCCTTACCATCTGTTTTGTAAATGTGACTGTGTTTGATATCCCTCTACCTCCAAGCCTTAACTACATGCCTGATTTCCTGCTCCCTATAAACGCAGTTCTTCCCAGCAGATCGTGCCTTCCGCCACATGAGAAACAGATAAACAAGCCAGAAGAAAACTGGTGGGTTACTACTGTCCAAAGCTGAACCACTTGAGCATCAAAAAGAATAACTGCAATTGATTTACACAGTTTAATGTCTAAAAAATACATGATGCTCTAAAATAAGCAAACAACAGTAACAACAACAAAATCTCCTTATTGCTACTGTTAGAAATGACTTTAACACAAACTTCTTCTTCTGAATTGTGGCAATTTAAGGGAAAGATTCAAACGTTCACCTTCCCTTTCCAATAGACCCTGTCTTTCAGGAAAACCACACAGCTATAGCTAAGGAGGGAATGCTCTTCCTTACAAGACAATGTAAACTAGCAAGTTTGGAAGAAATGACATAAAATATGTCAACAGTAAGAAAAACAGAATATTAACAATTTTAAAATCTAGAACCCATTACATTGTGGATATATAGGTGTTCATTATATAAGTCTCTCATATTTTCCATGCATATGAAAATTTTCAAAATTAAAAAAACAATAACCATACTAACATTTGCCATTATGCCAACCAGCAGAAAATGAAATGATAAACATGGTAATTTGGGTTAAAGAGACATGGTTTTATAAAACATCCTCTTGATATTCAGAAGCCACAATTAAAATTATCAGCCCTATTTAAAAGAGTTTCTTCAGGGGAAGAAGGAGGGATAAAGGCTTAGGCAAACCCAGTTTTCCCCCTAATCCAGTAAATCAAGGAAATCTCTATTCCCGATTGCAATCATGTCAAAACACTGTTTCATCGGGGAAGGGCAAATGTGTCTCGACAGGTATTTCTCCACAGGGTAGCAAACTCGACCGAACCCACTCTCTCAATGATATCTTGGACTTATACCCATCTTTCATGATGATAAAACCAAACCGAGAGCTTGCATTCTTTACCCTCTGTTTGAGCTATATCTGTAGCAAAAATGATAGGCACAACCAGATGTCTAGTGCCTTGCAAAGTGCTTATTGGAAGGTAGCTATACATTCAGCATGGTTAACATCTCAATTTTAAACTTGAGCAATTTCCTCTAAGAAAATAGGAAAAAAAATGTTCTTCTCTAATAAGAAGAGGGAATGAGGGCAAGAGGAAATATATTTAGTGTATTACATATAAGTACATTACATATTCAATTTTTAAAGACTATGGCAAGTGAAAATATTATATTCTTAAAAATATTCTTAATAGTTTAAAAATGTTCTTAAAACTTTAAAATATTCCTAAAAAATACAACTTAATTCTTATATATACAACACTGTTTAGTGAGTCTGAGGTTTACGCAGAATCCTAGATTAAGTGCACTAGTGGGAGTTAAGTTACAAAAAGAAGAATGGAGTTACAACCTTTGATTATAACTAATAATCTTTGTGACTATTTTAAAAATGTTTTGACCATATTTCAGAGCTACTGTATTAGTAGTTTTTGAATTCTCTAACTCTTCATAGCTTCACAAATCCAATAGTTTAACTTTGTTTTCTTCCACAAATATACTA
The DNA here is from genome assembly GCF_002288905.1 of Enhydra lutris kenyoni. Classification (NCBI taxonomy): domain Eukaryota; kingdom Metazoa; phylum Chordata; class Mammalia; order Carnivora; family Mustelidae; genus Enhydra; species Enhydra lutris. The sequence goes on from NW_019154085.1 coordinate 54,513,409, forward strand.
ATTCCTCTGTAGTATTTAATAAATAATCTGGGTCTTTTCCGTTGGTAGATGATATTTTTTAAATCATATATTATATGCACACCAGTGGCTGTTGCGTTGTTACTTCTTCCCATTGATCCATCTTATCGCAGGGTTTTAATTATTTAAGCTTTATAATATTTTAATGTCTAGTAAGACAAGTAATCTCTTTATTTATCCAAATGAAATTTTAAGTCATTTTGATGATTTCTTTCAAAATTATGTTGGATTTTTAAAATTCGGTTTTGCATTAAATCTATTCATTGATTTGCGGACTGATAGAAAAGATGTAAAACATTTTTTTAACATATAAATGTATGCATTTATCTGTAAGTATTTACATGTATTTCTCTAGATGTATGTGTATATATTTAATACACTTGTTTGAAAACATGTAGACATGTATTTAGATATTTATATGCTCATGTGACATTTGTCAAGGCTAACATCCCGTCTCAATGTCTTCATTAGGGAAAATGAATGTGGGAAAAAATATGAAATATCCTCCTGCTCACACCATACACATTTAACTATTTGTTTAGCTAGGAGTTTGTACTGTAATTGAGTCAACTGGTGATAATTAGCAAATGAAATTTGCACTTGGATTTTATTTTTTTTTATTTTTTTTTAAGTTTTTATTTATTTATTTGACAGAGATCACAAGTAGGCAGAGAGGCAGGCAGAGTGAGAGAGGAGGAAGCAGGCTCCCTGCTGAGCAGAGAGCCCGATGCGGGGCTCGATCCCAGGACCCTGGGACCATGACCTGAGCCGAAGAAAGAGGCTTTAACCCACTGAGCCACCCAGGCGCTCTGAACTTGGATTTTAAAGACATATTTGAATGTCACTAATCTTGCAGTTTCAGTAGCCAAGAGGTTTAAGGGCTTTGGATTTAAGGAAACAGGACCCTAACGTTTTCCCTTAGATACTTAAACTAGCTACACTACTTGCCTGTGACAGGTAAACTTAAAGTAGCTTCTCTAAGCCTCATTTGCCTAACCAGAAAATGGGGATGGTAAGGCTCCCTATCTCCTAGAGTACTTGGGAGACTGAAATGGGGTGATACGTGTAAAATAACCATCACAGAGCTTGGTTCACAGTAAGCGCCCTCAAAACGTCAGCTGGGATTCCAACCTGAGCTAAGCAACCACCGGAACTTCAATGTAAGCCACAGACCTTCTCTTAAATAATAAGCTTCAGTGAAATGCCATTAGGAGAAAACAGCTTGAATTTGTTTAACTTCTTTCCTACTTTGAATATTCATTGGAAACAACTGTCAAATTCTCTGTGTTCTCTTTGAGCTTCATCTGTGGCCTCTGCCTAAATCTGTCTGCACCCCTTACTTTTTTTCTCAGACTCAGGCTCTTGTTCTTTTCTGGTCTTACAGTTGTCTTTCACCCCATCCGATTTTGCCTACCAGGGTGGCAGAAGTATGACACTGCTTGAAGCATGGGTGACATCAGTCGTAAGACCACTATTGCCCTTCTGGCTTCTCTTCCCTTACCGCCATCTTTGTTTTCATTTTATAAACTCTGATAGCATGAATTCACTGGAAACTGTGCCTTTAGTGTCTACTGAATGTTGTAGCCTCATTTTAAATGCTTATTGGACAACTATAGACTAAGTAGGCTAATGACTATAGGAAAAGTAATTCATTGGTTTTTTTTGTTGTTGTTGTTTTTGTTGTTGTTTTAATTGAGAGACTATCATGTACCAGGCACATGATTCAGGAAATCACAGATTTATATAGCAGGATTCCAGTTATATATCTACTTGGGAAATAATGTGTAAACTATTGGTAATCCCATGTCTTTATCACAATTATTATGAATGGAACATACTGACTGAGCTTGAGTTCTTGTCTAGTAATGTAATATCTACTTAATTCTAAGAAATTAAAACATATTAATCTTTCCAGACTGACATTAAAGAACTTTTGTTTGGACAATGATTTAAGCATATATTATCACTATTAAGAGGATTCTCGTTAGTGACTATGTAAAAATGAAATGATGCAGAAAGATTTTCCCTGATTACACAGTTGTTTGTTTTCCCTATTACTGAAAACAGTTTTCTTTTCAAACACATTACGAGATTTCATTTAGGATATTAGAGTCAGTAAAGTTTTAATTCTACTCTCTTTAAATAAAATATATTCCTGATTGCAAAATTTAAAAAAAATCCTAAAATTAGTTTAATTTCTTAATTTACGTCTGAGTTTTCAGTTCCTTAAATCAAATTGGTCAAAACGGCACCATTTTCTATAAACTGGCAGGAACATTTAAGTGCCATAAAACTCAGAATTCTTGACCACTCTTTTATTGAGCTATGCTCCTTAAGTGATGACATCCATTGTCAAAGGCATCTTCCAAAAAATACAGCTATTTTTGAAAGAGAAACGAGATTGTCTTTTAAAGTAATATAACCCCTGTGCAATTTTCTGTTTTTTGACCCTTTTTATTTCCTGAGGGTTTTAAGTAAAGACCTCCAATTTAAAACCTATTATTCTGTAGGAGCTGTTTTTCTCCCTCCCCCAATGGTAACCTTGCTGTAATCTCTGCCCTGTTATTTTCTGACTTTTTCACTTTGCTTAGCACTGAGCTGTACTTAGGATATAACCAGGATATGTGTGTGTTTGTGGCATACATACAGTAGTTGGAGCAGACAAGTAATTTAAAACATATTAAATATCAATGTATTTTTGCTTTTATCCTGTCACATTTCAATGGATTTTTTTCTTACTGTTTTCTTTATCTGTATAGATTTTCATGAACCTAAATTTAAATGATGAGATTGCCTCAGAAATAACTATCAATTGTTATTTTATAGCCTCAAGAGCATGGCCTTCTATCAGTAGTATGAAAAGATCGTAACAATGGAGAGGAGATTGGTTTCTTGCTCTTGGAGAACATGTTCAGTGTTACTCCAATACATACATGTGGTCCAGAAGGTAAACTCTGGTCACATCCCATTCTGGTCATCTTTGCCTGGTTGAGAAGGCTTAGTAGAGAAGAAGAATAGTCCACGTTTTAAAGCAGTGATCCTCAAACCAGGGTGTACAAAAACTTTCCAAGAGGAACATGGTTACACATGATTTTAAAGGAATCCACTTTCCGTTTGTACTATTCCATCTGCTTTCTTTCCCCAAACTTCCTGAGAAATTATCAATAGTCTGGTTTGCCCCTGCCCGTGTCCCTCCTTCCCTTGTCATACTTCCTAAAAGAAAAGCTTACCACCTCTCTGGAGTCTTACAATGGTGCTCTGTGCTAAGTACAAACCCCTGATACCAAACAAGGGCCAACTGGACAGTTTCTTTAACCAAGGCTTCATAAGCAACCCACATTAATTTTTTAAATAAAAATTTTTATTTTAATTCCAGTAAGTTAACATATAGTGCTATATTAGTTCGAGGAACACGTTATAGTGATTCAACACTTGCGCACATTACCTGATGCTCATCATGTCAAGTGTACGTCTTAATCCCCAACACCTATTTCACCCTTCCTCCCCACACCCCACTATGGTAACCTTCAGTATGTTCTCTACAGTTTCTTGGTTTGTCTCACTGTCTCTGTCTTTATTTTTCTTTTGCTCATTTGTTTTGTTTCTTAAATTCCACACATGAGTGAAATCATATGGTATTTGTCTTTCTCTGACTGACTTATTTCACTTAGCATTGTCTCTTAGTATTGTACTCTCTAGCTCCATTCATGTTGTTGCAGCAACCCATGTCATTTCTTAAGAGAGGATTTAGAATAAAATTTTACTTCTTAGGATTACTGTTTATTAACATTTATAGTATATTTTTGAGGTTTGGTAAATTATTGACCATAACAAAAGTAAGGCAACTAAACCCAGAAGTAGTATTTTAAATATGTGTCTTACATGCATTATAATATTACTTTAATCCAAGCATTATGACCACAGGAAATTTTTAGAAACTTAATTATATATACATATATATGTGTATATGTATATATGCATATATTATATATATATGAAAATAATTGCAGAGGATCATGATAAGACAATTAAGAGATTTTCAAGAATGAAATATATTACTTTAAGATAACATTCTACTAGGAAACTGAAATGAAAATACTTTCCACTAAAGATATTTTAGGGGAAAATGGTATCAGATAAAATTTCAAGATGTTTATTTTTTTAATGGGTAATTATGGGTCTCTGATTGTTATGATATTTGTAGCTCATCAAAAACATCTAAAAGAGTGATGGAATATTTTATTTTTAAAATATCAATATTTATAATAGGCCAGAAATGACATCTTTTGCAATTAATTAATCATATGATAAAACATTATATGTTAAAAATGTTCTAGAGCATGCATAATTAAACTTCATTTGGCAATACTAGAAGGAAATGTTTGATAACCTCTGTCCTAAAAAATAGTTTCTGTCTGGTAATGAACTCATGTCTTCTAACAGTAAAAATATATCTGGTTAATTAGTAATATATTGCAATAACCTCATGGTAAAATAAGAGAAAGTTCTTATCACAGAACGTTTCAGGGGTCCAGAGCTGATCCAAGCCTGGATGAAAGGATTTGGGAGAATAATTCATCAATGGGTTTGGAGGATATGGATTACTTTTCTACTTTTAGTAATTTCAGCAGGATGTAATAAACTGCTTTCTTTCTAAATACAGGTTTATCCTGCTGGTTCTTGCTAGTTATGGGTTGCTAGTTGCTAGTTTCCTGTTGCCACTTTTAGTTTTAGAGTGACAGCCTTGCTCAATTTATCCATCACAACAATTCCACTTTTGGGGGTCAAATGAGCAGGCACTGTGTTGATAAGCCTGAAAGCAGGGTGTTACTGGAGTCAGGTTGTGAACTAGAAAATGTAATGTTCCCAATTTTCCCATGAAAACAATAGTCCTCATCAACCTAGGAATTGACATCCTATCATGTCCATTTGTAGAAACAAATCAAATACCATGGATACTTGCTGAAAACAAAATCAACAATAAATGACATCTGAAAAATTAATTGGTGTGTGTGTGTGTGTGTGTGTGTGTGTGTGTGTGTGTGTGTGTATACACACATGTCCTTCTTAAACATTTTGGACAATAAGTATAATTCTAATGGTTCAGAAGAAGAATTAAAATTCATGCCTTTCTGTAAAATGTTACAAGATAAATGGGTGATCCTTTAAGATTAACAACACTTTAAAGTTCAAGGAAAAAAAAATCTGCCTCAACACAAATGGTAGAGGTTTAGTTGCCTGAGTTAGCATTCCCCATAAAATGGAACACCCAGAAAAGTGATGTTGAGCACCTTTTCAAATGTGTCTGTTGGCCATTTGGATGTCTTCTTTGCAGAAATGTCTGTTTATGTCTTCTGCCTATTTCTTGATTGGATCATTTGTTCTTTGGGTGTTGAGTTAGATAAGTGTTCTTTATAGATTCTGGATATTAGCCCTTACCTGATATGTCATTTGCAAATATTTTCTCCCATTTTGTAGGCTGTCTTTTGGTTTTGTGGACTGTTTACTTTGCTGTGCAAAAGCTTTTGATCTTGATGAAATCCCAATAGTTCATTTTTGCCCTTGGTTCCCTTGCCTTTGGTGATGTTTCTAAGAAGAAATTGCTATGGCTGAGGTCAAAGAGGTTGCTGCCTGTGTTCTCCTCAAGGATTTTGATGGATTCGTGTCTCACATTGAGGTCTTTCATCCATTTTGTGTCTGCTTTTGTGTGTGGTGTAAGGAAATGGTCCAGTTTCATTTTTCTGCATGAGGCTGTCCAATTTTCCCAATACCATTTGTTGAAGAGACTGTCTTGTTTCCATTGGACATTCTTTCCTGCTTTGTCAAAGATTAGTTGACCATAGCATTGGAAGTCCATTTCTGGGCTCTCTATTCTGTTCCATTGGTCTATGTGTCTGTTTTTGTGCCAGCTTGATGACTACAGCTTTGTAATAGAGCTTGAAGTCTGGACTTGTGATGCTGCCAAGTTTGGTTTTCTTTTTCAATATTCCTTTGGCTATTCAGGGTCTTTTCTGGTTCCATATAAATTTTAGGATTATTTGTTCCATTTCTTTGAAAAACATTGATGGTATTTTGATAGAGATTTCATTAAACGTGTAGAATGCTTTAGGTAGCGTAGACATTTTCACAATATTTGTTCTTCCAATCCATGAGCATGGAATGTTTTTCCATTTCTTTGTCTTCCTCATTTTTTTCATGAGTACTTCATACTTTTCTGAGTACAGATTCTTTGCCTCTTTGGTTAGGTTTATTCCTAGGTATCTTATGGTTTTGGCTGCAATTGTAAATGAGATTGACTCTTTAATTTCTCTTTATTCTGTCTTGCTGTTAGTATATAGAAATGCAACAGATTTCTGTGGATTGATTTTATATCCTGACACTTTACTGAATTCCTGTATGAGTTGTAAGAGTTTTGGAGTAGAGTTTTATGGGTTTCCCACATAAAGTATCAGATAATCTGCAAAGAGTGAGAGTTTGACTTCTTCTTTGCCAATTGGGATGCCTTTTGTTTCCTTTTATTGTCTGATTGCTGAGGTTGAGACTTCTAGTACTATACTGAATAGCAGTGGTGATAGTGGACAGCCCTGCTGTGTTCCTGACCTTAGGGGAAAAGTTTTCAGTTTTTCCTCATTGAGAATGATATTCACTGTGGGATTTTCATAGAAGGCTTTTATGATATTGAGGTATGTACCTTCTATCCCTACATTTTGAAGAATTTTGATCAAGTACTATACTTTGTCAAATGCTTTTTCAGCATCGATTGAGAGTATCATATGGTTCTTGTTCTTTCTTTTATTAATGTATTGTATGACATTGATTGATTTGCGGATGTTCAAGCAATCTTGCAGCCAGGAATAAATCCCATGTGGTCGTTGTGAATCGTCCTTTTAATGTACTGTTTGATCCTATTGGCTAGTATTTTGGTGAGAATTTTTGCATCCATGTTCATCAGGGATATTGGTCTGTAATTCTTCTTCTTTTTTTTTAAGATTTTATTTATTTATTTGACAGAGATCACAAGTAGGCAGAGAGGGAGGCGGAGAGAGAGGTAGGGAAGCAGGCTCCCTGCTGAGCAGAGAGCCCGATGCAGGACTCAATCCCAGGACCCTGGGATCATGACCTGAGCCAAAGGCAGAGGTTTTAACCGATTGAGCCACCCAGGAGCCCCTGTAATTCTCCTTTTTGATGGGGTCTTTGTCTGGTTTTGGGATCAAGATAATGCTGACCTCATAAAGTGAGTTTGGAAGTTTTCCTCCCATTTCTATTTTTTGGAACAGTTTCAGGAGAATAAATATTAATTCTTCTTTAAATGTTTGGTAGAATTCCCCTGGGAAGCCATCTGGTCCTGGGCTCTTGTTGGGAGGTTTCTTTGTTTGTTTTAAAGATTTTATTTATTTATTTGACAGACAGAGATCACAAGCAGTCAGAGAAGCAGGCAGAGAGAGAAAGGGAAGCAGGCTCCCTGCTAAGCAGAGAGCCTGATGCGGGGCTCGATCCCAGGACCCTGGGATCATGACCTGAGCCGAAGGCAGAGGCTTTAACCCACTGAGCCACCCAGGTGCCCCAATATGTGTTCCTTTTTTTTTTTTTTTAATATTCTATATATTTATTTGACAGAGAGAGATAGCGAGAGAGGGAAAACAAGCAGGAGGAGTGGGAGACAGAGAAGCAGGCTTCCCAATGAGAGGGAGCCTGACATAGGGCTCTATCCCAGGATCTCAGGATCAATACCTGAGCTGAAGGTAGATGTTTAATATCTGCGCCAAGCAGACGCCCCTTTTTGGGAGGTTTTTGATGACTGCTTCAATCCCCTTACTGGTTATGGGTCTGTTCAGGTTTTCTATTTCTTCCTGGTTCAGTTTTGCTAGTTTATACATCTCTAGGAATGCATCCATTTCTTCGAGATTGTCCAATTTGCTGGTGTATAGTTGGTCATAATACGTTCTTATAATTGTTTCTGTTTCTTTGGTGTTGGTTGTGATCTCTCCTCTTTCATTCATGATTTTGTTAATTTGTGTCCTTTCTCTTTTCTTTTTGTAAGTCTGGCCAGGGTTATTTAATCTTATTAATTCTTTCAAAGAACAGTTTCCTAGTTTCGTTGATTTGTTCTACTGTTCTTTTGGTTTCTATTTCATTGTTTTCTGCTCTGATCTTTATTATTTATCTTCTCCTGCTGGGTTTAGGCTTTCTTTGTTGTTCTTTCTCCAGCTCCTTTAGGTAAAGGGTTAGGTTGTATACTTGAGACTGTTCTTGTTTCTTGAGAAAGGCTTATATCACTATATACTTTCCTCTCAGAACTGTCTTTGACTGGGATTTTGCCAAAATCCCAAAGATTTTGAAAAGTTGTATTTTCATTTTCATGAGTTTTAAAAATTCTTCTCTAATTTCCGGGTTGACCCATTCATTCTTTTGTATGTTGTTCATTAGCCTCCATGTATTTGAGTTCTTTCCAACTTTCCTCTTGTGGTTGAGTTCTAGTTTCAAAGCATTATGGTCCGAAAATATGCAGGGAATGATCCCAAACTTTTGGTACTGATTTGTAATCCAGAATGTGATCTATTCTGAAGAATGATCCATGCGCACTAGAGAAGAATGTGTATTCTGTTGTTTTGGGATGGAATGCTCTGAATATATTTATGATGTCCATCTGGTCCAGTGTGTCATTAAAGCCTTTATTTCATTGTTGATCTTTTGCTTAGATGATTTGTCCATTTCAGTGAGGGGGAGGGTGTTGAAGTCTCCTACTATTATTGTTGATGTGTTGATTTGATTTTGTCATTAATTGGTTTATATAATTGGCTGCTCCCATGTTAGGGGCAGAGATATTTTAAATTGTTAGATTTTCTTGTTGGACAGACCCTTTAAGTATGATACAGTGTCCTTCCTCATCTCTCATTATAGTCTTTGGCTTAAAATCTAATTTATCTGATATAAGGGTTGCCACTCCAGCTCTCTTTTGATGTCCATTAGCATGGTAAATTGTTTTCCACCCCCTCACTTCAAATCTGGAGGTGTCTTTGGGTCTAAAATGAGTTTCTTGCAGACAGCATATCAATGGGTCTTGTTTTTTTTTTTTTTTTAATCCATTCTGATACCCTGTGTCTTTTGATTGGGACATTTAGCCCATTTACATTCAGGGTAACTATCGAAAGATATAAATTTAGTGCCCTTGTATTGCCTATAAGGTAACTGTTACTGTATATTGTCTCTGTTCCTTTCTGGTCTATTGCTTTTAGGCTCTCTCTTTGCTTACAGGACCACTTTCAATATTTCCTGTAGGATTGGTTTGTTCATGAGTTCTTTTAGTTTTTGTGTCCTGGAAGCTTTTTATCTTTCCTTCAATTTTTCAATGACAGCCTAGCTGGCTATAGTATTCTTGACTGCATATTATTCTCATTTAATGCTCTGAATATATGATGCCAGTCATTTCTGCCCTGCCAGTTCTCTGTGGATAGGTCTGTTACCAGTCTAATATTTCTACCATTATATGTTACAGACGTCTGCTCCCGAGGTGCTTTCGGGACTTTTTCTTTGTCACTGAGACTTGTAAGTTTTACTATTCAGTGACGGGACATTGACCTATTTTTATTGATTTTGAGGGAAGTTTTCTGTGTCTCCTGGATTTTGGTGCTTGCTCCCTTTGCCAAAATAGGGAAATTCTTTATTATAATTTGCTCCCATATATTTTTTTGAGCCAAGCTAGCACCTTGATAATTGTCATTCTGAGTTCTAGTTCTGACACATTACTAATGTCCATTTTGATTAGGTCCCTAGCCATTGGTACTGCCTCTTGTTCTTTTTTGGGGGTGAGTTTTTCCACCTTGATAAGAATAGATGAGAATAGATGAATGAAAGGACAAAATACGAAAAGGGTAGCAGTGACCCCAGAAAAATATACACTAACAAATTGGAAGAGACCTGAAACCAGAGGGAGAAGAAGCGGGGGGGATATATATATTCTATTGTGAGTGGTGAATAGAACAGGGTCACACATTTGATTTTGGATGTATTTTGGTCTGTTAGAAGAAACTGCCTCTCAAAATTTTAAAGAAAGAAAACTTATATACATACAAAAATAAGGGTAAATATGATGAAGAGATGGAATATGACTGTAAAGATGAAATTTAAAAAGATTCTAAGAAAGGAATTGATATAATAAGAAGTTGGTTTAAAAAAAGGTGGGGGGAGAATGTGATCAGGCTGGAGACTAGAACAAAGCCATGTGCTAGATTGAGGGTATATTTTGGTCTGTTAGAAGAAACTGTACTCCAAAATTTTAAGGAAAGAAAAACCTATATGTATATAAAAAATAAGTTTAAATACAATGATGGGCTAGAATATGACTATGACAATGAAAATTAAAAAAGATTTTTAAAAAAGTATTGATACAATAAAATAGTTAAATAAAGAAATCCTCAAACTCAACACCCAAAAAACAAATAATCGTGTCAAAAAATGGGCGGAAGACATGAACAGACACTTCTCCAAAGAAGACATACAAATGGCTAATGGGCACATGAAAAAATGTTCATCATCATTAACCATCAGGGAAATTCAAATCAAAACCACATTGAGATACCACCTTACACCAGTTAGAATGGCCAAAATCAACAAGACAGTAAACTACAAGTGTTGGAGAGGGTGTGGAGAAAGGGAAACCCCTCTTACACTGTTGGTGGAAATGCAAGTTGGTACAGCCACTTTGGAAAACGGTGTGGAGATTCCTTAAGAAATTGAAAATAGAGCTACCCTATGACCCTGCAATTGCATTACTGGGCATTTACCCCAAAGATACAGATGTAGTGAAAAGAAGGGCCATCTGTACTCCACTGTTCATAGCAACAATGGCCACAATCGCCAAATTGTGGAAAGAGCCAAGATGTCCTTCAACTGATGAATGGATAAAGAAGATATGATCCATATATACAATGGAATATTGCACAGCCATCAGAAAGGATGAATACCCAACTTTTGTATTAATGTGGATGAACTAGAGAAGATTATGCTGCATGAAATAAGTGAATCAGAGAAAGTCAATTATCATATGGTTTCACTTACTTGTGGAGCATAAGGAATAACAGGGAGGACATTAGGAGAAGGAAAGGAAAAGTGAATTGGGGTAAATCAGAGGGAGAGATGAAGCATGAGAGACTGTGAACTCTGAGAAACAAACTAAAGGTTTTGGAAGGGAGGAAGTGGGGGGAATGGCTGAGCCTTGTGTGGGGTATTAAGGAGGGCACATACTGCATTAGTACTGGGTTTAGCACATAAACAATCTTGGAACACTGAAAAAATAAAATAAGATTTTATAAAAGATAAAATAGTTAAAAATGTTAAAATAGGAAAGAGGAAAAGTTAAGAAAAATGGAATAAGAAGAAATAAAATTAAAAAAAAATTAACTTTGAAAGACTAAAGGATCATGGGAAAAAAGCCATGAATTCTGTGTTGTATTCCCATAGCTCTGAAGTTTTGCAGTTCTCATTTTTCGATGAACTTGGTCTTGGCTGGATGTTCTTGCTGATCTTCTGTAGGAGGGGCCTGTTGCAGTGATTTTCAAATTTGTCTGAGGCAGAATTGCACCGCCCTTGCCAGGGGCCAAGCTAAGTAATCTGCTCAGGTTTGCTCTCTATAGCTTTTGTTCCCTGAATGCTTTCCACACAGTGCTGGAGGATGAGAATGAAGATGGTGGCCTCCCAATCTCTGGCCCATAGTTGCTGAGAGCTCAGGGCCCCACTGCTCAGTGTGCCCTCAGAGAAAAGCAGTCAAGCCCACCCATCTCCCTGGTCTCTGGCTGTATTCTGAGCTCACCCAGCCTGTGACTCCGTTTCTATCTCTGGTGCACTGCCCCATTTGGAGTCTCCAAACCCAGCAGATTCCTACAGTGGGATCCCGTGTGGCTCCTCCTGGAGAAGGAAGGTGAGTCTCCCTGGATCTACCACTTGTGGGGTCCCTGCTTGAAGAGCAGTGGCCTGACTCTGCCTTGGATCATGGTTAAAGGTAACCCCAAGCTGAGATCTCACTTCTCAGCTCCGTCTGTGTAGCTGGCTTCCCCGCTCCAATACCTGGGAGCTCTGCCACACTCAGATACCCTGGTCTTTCTGTGACCCCATGGGTCTTGATATCACACTGTCCCTGTGAGGACTCCACCCCCTGCTTATTCTCTGGAGGGACATACCTCAGTGGAGCAGACTTCTAAAAGTTTCAATTTTGTGTTCCACTGTTCTTCTATTTGCTGGGAGCCCCCCCCCCCCACTCCGGACTATTTCCCCATCTATCACCTCAGATTCACTTCTCCACATGTTCTATCTTCCAGAACGTGGTTGCTTTTCTGTTGCTGGAATTGCTACTCTTCTCCTCTTTCGACCTCCTGTTGAGTTTATAGGAACACAGAATGGTTTGATAATGATCTAGCTGAACTCCTGGGACCCAATGATATTTAAGTCTCTTACTCCTCTGCCATCTTGCTCCTTCCTCCCCCTCTAGCCTAAACATTCTTGTAAACATGGTTCAATCGGTAGGTGCATCAGTAGGTCTTTTGAGTAAATATACCTTCAGAGGATGTGTATCTGAGTGTTTGCAAATGATGTTACATTCTCTCAATAGGGAGCTTCAGAGTGTAAAGTTCTAGAGGCAGTCCATAATGAAGTAGAAGGGTGAGGGAATTATCAAGTTAACAAACGTGGGTTGCGTGTAGTTTCTGTCATAAGACCACATTTAAACAAAGCCCTACAGCAGTATATTTGTGCATGAACACCTGTAACATCTGTAACTGTGTGGAAAAGTTCTTTAAGGAGATTTCTTGAAGAACTTTTAACACTTATGAGGAATACTTTAAAGTGTTAAAAGTGGTCATGTTGGGGAGGAAAGAAGATTAAGGTTTCCTAAAGGGAACTTAATTTTTATCCTTTGTGCCTCTGTAATTGAATTTTCAACAATGTAAATATATATATCTGGAGTTAAGAAAGGAGGAAGATGGTTGAGAAAGTGGATGTTAGCTGAACATATTGTGATCATTGTTCCCGGATTTACATCTGGATTTACAACTTTAAGGATGTAAATCCAACCACTTTAAGGATGTAAATCCACATGCCTTAAAGTTGTTGTTTAAGTGTTGTATGTCAATTTTTCTCAACAAAACTGGAAAAAATGTAGGGATATAAATTTGCTTTATTCTTTTTCATGAAAGACATTATGCTAAATGTCTTGGATAACCAGTAGAAGTAAGTACCCATGCCCACTGGTAAGGTCAGAGCAGGTGTGGGAACAATCAGATCATTCCTTCTTACTAGCAACCTGGGGCGTGGGTGGGGAAAGGTTTGTAATCAGGCAGCAGATGTGGATGCTTGATCTCATAGGATTTGGGCCAATTTATCTTCCAGGTCCTCACATTCTTGTCTGTAACATTAGGAGGTTAGACAAAATCAGAATGGTGAGCAATTGGCATGTGTCCCCTATTCTCCAAACCTTCACTTTTTATAGGTATTTTTTAACTCATCAAAATTTCTTTCTGCTAAGACCAGATCTACTGGCTATCAGAGTTAGCACCCAAGAAAAAAAGGTATTTGTCAACACAGATTACCTGCAAAAGTTTTATAGATTGTTTGAAAGAGCCTTGATGACTCATTGGAACCATGAGCCTTGGGGACAGACAGACTTGAACTAAATCCCTGCACTGTCACTGATTAAACAGTATAACTTTGGGCAAAGGAGTTACTATCTCTCAGTGTCTTATCTTTCATCTGTAAAATGGGGACAGTAACTCCTATATCCTGCCCTCTGCTGGCCCATAGTCGACGTGCAGTCAATCTTGGCTATTACTCCCTCTAAAATTTATACCTCCAGTGTTTTATCATTTTAATCTGTAATTAAATGATGAGAAGCCTTACTCTAATTGGCATGTCATTCTTTATCATTTTTGTTCTTGTTTGCCTTGCTAGGAGCTGCTTATGTGGGCCCAAATCTGCTTCTGCATGCAGCTTAGTTCAGCAAAGATGGACTGTTTTGAGCAAAACATGAGTCTTAATGCAGTCCTCAAGCCTGTGTCCAGGCCTTGCAGATAACTCATCTGTTTGCTCAGCTTCAGAGGTGGGATTCTTGATACCCATGGAGGGAATCGTGGTGGAGTGGTTTTGGCCAGAAGAGCAATTTAACTACCCCTCTGTTGATCTTCAGCCCTTCCCTGGGCGTGGTCTTTCGCATGAATTGAGAAGCCAATTAAGTGGTTGTATCTCTGCTCCCATCCCCACTCCGGTAACCCTGTGAGCATGACGAGGTGGTTTGTATGATGTAATTTGATTTGTTAGAGTATGAGTGGTTTATAACCATCATTTGCGAGTAAATTACTTAGCCGTATTCTTCTTTATGACTGGCTGAAGAAACTTACTTGATGGTATAATATAATTTATTCCTACGAATAAGTGAGTGACCTTCACATCTCAGTCTGTCTCCTGTGACTTATGGGTCTTTTTTCACTCAGGGAAATGGTCTGTGTTTTACCACTGCCCACTATTCTCCACATTCTGTTCCACTAATTGTGTACATAAATAAGCTAGCCTCCAAAGATGCTGATGAAAATCATATTAACATACTAAATATCCAAATAATGCTGCTTGGTGTATAACAAAACATTTTCTTCTAAAGGTCTGCAAGCAACATTCGAACTTTTTTTTCCCTGTATTTATTATCCTCTTGTGTAGATTGACTTGAGTGATACTAGTCCTGTCTTACAGATGGGAAAACTAAGGCTCAAAAAAAAAAAAAGAAAGAAAAAGAAAGAAAGGAAAAGAAAAAGAAAAAAAGAAATGGAAGGTGACTAGTGATGCAGTGACAGGTTACAGAATGTAGAGCATGAAAAGAATCAGCTAGAGAGATGGGTGCAATATTAGGGATATTGGATTTAATTGTGCATGCAAGTTTGTGTCATGTTCTGCTTAATACACAGTAAGCACTGCTATTTGTGGAGTTTCAAACATGCTCCAGGCACTGTTCTAAGTATTTGACATAAACTTTATCACTTAGTCCTAGTGACAATCCTTTGAGGTGGGCATTATTATGAATGCCTTCATTTTATAAGTGAGAACAGAAAAAGTTAAATAATTTGCCCAGGGTCACATGGGGCAAATACAAAGTGTAGAATCAGGGTTTGTACTGTATTTCTTGGCTTCTTACTGCAAGGAGCATAAAGAAACTTCAAATTCACTCAGTTTAGTATTTCTCAAGGTGTGATCATTGTACCATTCTATATCTTTAATCCTCAGTACAAAAGGGTAAATGGCAAATTCCTAGGCTTTTTATTATTTCAGGGGGATTGCACAGTAATTTGCTCTTTTGGCACGTTCCCAGGTGATTCCCACAACCACTGAACTTTGAGAACCTCTGATTGGTTTTTAACTGCTCTGTGTGCAGTCGGAGAAGTTAGCTGATGGCACAGCACAGTGGGAGGGTGAGTGGGCTGGGGTGGGGAGAAAGTTCAGCACCTGGCAGGTAAGCTGAACCTGCCTACTTCAAATCTCAACCCCTTGCTTTTTCTCTTTTATGCTTTAGAGATTTTCAATAAGATTTTATATAAAGTGCTATGCAGATTAAAAAAAAAAAAACTTGAAAACTCAGTCTACTTCAATCTCCTCTTACTCCTTGCTCCCATTTCATAGATACAGAAGCTAAGTCTCAGGCATCAGAAAATGTTTTTTAAGGAAATCCTGTTTAATGGGAGTGGTGGGAACCTAAACTTTGGCTTCTTAAACTGGGCATTTGGTCTGTCATCACACTGAAGGAGCTAGTTAGTCCTAATTGCTAACTCTCCAAATAGCATCTCTTAAAAATCAAGATGAAGAATGTGTACAGCTATATTCAGTATATTTCACAGAAAGACCTAAGGCAACCAGGAGATAATGTATTGCAGGTGATCAATGTATGTATTGCAAGCAGGGAGTGGGGGGTAGTTTCTTTGGGAAACCACAAATGTTCTTCTGGAGCCTGAAAAGGATTTATTTCATCAATCAAGGGAGTTGTTCTGTGACTTCTGGATTTTATAGAAGAAAAAAAGAATGTCGGACAAAAAGGGAAAAAAGTCAGATGAAAATGGATTTTGAAGATGTAAATATGGATCGTAACTAGAGTCTGAAAATTTACAAATGGAAGTATGAGAAAGAAAAAGAAAATGTGGGCACTGTTTTAAATATCAGATTAGAAGATCATTCCAGGGTGAAAGTCAGACCTTCAGATGAAAGAAACAGTAACCCAAATCGAACTTAATAGTTGGGGGGACAGACAGCCTCCCCCAAGGGAGAAATCTTACTGGTTCCAGAACCTCACTGTGTTGGTGACTCACTTCATAGAGTCAGTGCCTTAGCACATGCTCCTCAGCAAGTGCATTGCTTCCCTACCTGGAAGAAAAGCTGCTAAGACACATGCAATCAACAACCATGCCTCATTTCTGCCCCTTCACGCGGAGATCATGAAAAGAGCCACAGTGCATACTGAGGATGGATTTCTAAGGACTTTGCAGGACACAGAAGGATTTGGGGTTATTTTTCCATTTGGTGATCATGGTTTTAAAGGGAAATGCAGGACGCCTGGGTGGCTCAGTTGGTTAAGCAACTGCCTTTGGCTCAGATCATGATCCTAGAGTCCCAGGATTGAGTCCCACATTGGGCTCCCTGCTCAGCGGGGAGTCTGCTTCTCCTTCTGACCCTCTCTCTCATGCTCTCTCTCATTCTCTTTCTCTCTCAAATAAATAAATAAAATCTTTAAAAAAAAAGAGAGAGAGAGAGAGAGAAAAGCAGATTTGTTGTAGGAATAGTTGACTAACTAGATGGCGTCAGGAAGAGGATGGTGTTTCCTGGAGTACAGTTTACAGTTTCAGACTGATAGCTGCTTGAGAAAGTGTCATAAATATTTCTCATAATAATGTGCCTAATCGAGTAAAAAGGAGTTTAACATGAAATTCTAGAATATTGCTCTGATAGAGCTGCAAAACAAAATGCAGATAGAATCACATACAAGAATGGACTTTATAAATTACAATCTGTCATATGGAGCCTTCAGATTGTACAAGTGGTACTTGGCAGTTCTTAAGGAGACAGAGGAGTGAAGAAAATTAGAGATAATACTATGGAGTCGGGCATTGTAGGACAGCTCCAGAGAACAGATACACCGTGAACTTAAATTTGTAACACAAGAAAGGAGAAGATAATTGCACAGTTTTCAATGAAATGTGCTTAGACAACAACTGGCTTATAGTAAAGGGATTTTTTTTTTTGCTAAGTACGGAGTCTACAAAACCTGAAGTAGAATCATGCCAGAAAGCAACTGGGTGAGATTAAATAAAAAGAGAGTAAAACAAGCTATATGATCTTAAAAAATCTGTTGGAATTGTGTTATTTAACAGAGATTTGAGAAAGATGTTAATAACTTTTCTAAATTATATTTTCAATCTAAGGGACAGCAAATTATAGGCTATCATTTTGGCTTAGATGAACAAGTGATGAAATAGAACTAAAACTGTTTAGCTCAGTTCTTATTTTTCTCTTCTGAATTATGGAGAAGGATCTTCAATGAGAAAAATGAAGAACAGAGAGATTGGAGCTTCTGGAAAGCAAATAGATGGTAAAGGAACATGTAATTGTTTAAAATGAATTTCAGTCAAGCCAGGATCACTTGCTGGTTCTCAACCCTAGCTGCATATTAAAAGTGCCAGAGAAATCTTTAAAAATACTAAGAAAAAGATTCTGATTTAATTGGTATGAGGTAAGGACCCAAGCCTGGGCATTTTTTAGAAGTCTCCCAGGGGGATTCTAATATGCAGTCATCTTTGAGAACCATTGCCCTGGATAAATTAATCATACACTAGAATTCACAAAGAACTTACAGGTGTTACAGGTGGAGAACAGAAGAGGTATCAGAGACTGGAGATGTTATATTTAAAAATGCAGAAAATGCAGACTCTGGAAACTATAGAAAAACAACCCTGACATTCTTCCTTAAAATACTCTGGAAAAAATATTTTGTGAGCACCTAGAAAAGAGAGTAATGATTATTTGAAATCAGCATGGGCTTCCCAAGGACAAATCGTGAGAAATGCATCATATGTGTGAGATTATATGGGTGAAGCAGTACCTTGATTTCAGCAAGGCATTTGACAAAGTGCCTTATGACATTTTTGCCCAGCAGTTCTCTTGGTGCAACCTGCAAAGCTATCAGTGCCCATGGAGATAGTTCAGGAGTCACTCAAAATCACTTGCTACAGAGAAGGCAGAGCAGTTGCTAAAGGGGGGCTGTGCACCTTGTCCCACCCACCCACTTGAATGAGAGTGACTCTGCTTCTGTTTTCATTTCATTATTTTGAAGCAGATTTTATTTAAACAAAGTTTTATTGCTAAGAAACAGTTTGGAAACTATTATTTTAGATGACAAGATGCAGACACTAAAGTCATGTGTCATAAGGTAATATTCATTCATTAAATAGATATAACCCCCACTAGTTGTCAAACTAAAGGGGAATTGTCAGAATCTGCTGTCTTTTCATTAAAAACTCTGCTGATTACATTGAAGGTGGACTTACAAAACTGTGTTTGAAATGCACCTAGGAATGGTGAGTAATCATCTAGATATGGGATATCAAGAATAAAATAAACTTATCAGGTGAGAATGAAAGACCAAAACAAAGAAATGATAATTTTGTAGGGCTGTATTAGACTCCTCAGGATGCTATAACAAAATATGTATAGACTGGGTGGCTTACACAACAGACATTTATTTCTCAAAGTTCTGGAGGTTGGAAAGTTCAACATCAAGGTGCCAGTGGATCTTGTTCTTGGTGTGGGCTGTCTTCCAATCTTTGCAGTCAGCTGCCTTCTTACCACATCCTCACATGGTGGAGAGAGAGCTCTGGTGTCTCCCTCTCTTCAAATAAGGGCACTAATCATATCATGAGGGCCTCTCCCCCATGACCTCATCTAAACCTCATTATCTCCTGAAGGCCCTGCCTTCAAATACCATCACATTGGGAATTAGAGCTTCAACAGATGGATTTGGGGAAACACAGACTTTCCATCCATAATAAGGGATAAATATAAACATTCTACTGGTAGATTATAGAAAAGATATAATTTGCATAAATACAGAACTGCATAGCTATTCATATGTAAAAGGGCTGGAGTTATGAGATCGTGACCTAAAATGAATAAAAAGAGTGAGGTGGCTATTAAAGGAAGTGAGTACAATATTATTGTATTGTATTGTATTATTGTATTCCTATTAAAGGAAGTGAGTACAATATCATTATAATTCAGCTTTTTTCCAGGTCACAGCAGGCTGAGGGAAATAACGATCACAATAATAGTAATGACAGACAGGGTGGCTCAGCTCACCCGGCATTCAACTCTGAGAATCCAACTCTTCCTCTACATCCCTGGGCTATCAAGGTTTTTTTCATTAGGTCTGGGATTCCCCCAGGGGACACCTTGCAGATACTTGCAAAGCTCATCTGTCAGCTATTATTTAGATGTGATAACAAGTCCCATTTCCCAGGGGTTGTTGCCTGGATTAAGGAGGTTAGATTGTATGAAAGCATTTAGTAAGCAATAAAGTTCTGAACAAAAAAAAAAAGAATCAAGTGTGGTATAGAGCAGGCTACCTTTTTGTGCTATGGATACTTAGCCACCCTGCCCTCATCTACCCACCCCCACAGCACTAATTCACTCCTTCCACCAGCCCTTGGCTCTTAGCTGTCACCCCTCTTGGGGAATTCCTCTTGGAGACCCTCGCCCAAGGTCACACCCTCTTGCATAGGCAGCAGGCATCCAATGGCCACTCTCTATGAGGGAAAGTGGGAGGAGAGGAGGGTTGCTTGAATCCTTGGCCTCACTTGGAACCATTTTAAGGGTCATTCCGGTTCTAGGTCTTTCCCTGGGATTGGCTGAGTCCTCTATGTGACCATACTCTAGTACATCTTCTTTCTCCCTCTGCCTCATCCTACTTCCTTCTTTCCACCCAAGGGTATTAATCCCAAAAGCAGGTTCTGAAATGATTTCTTTATGCTAATCTTTATCTCAAACTCTGCATCCTGGGGACCCAGTGACATTTTCCAATCAGACAAAGGAGGAGGGAGTTCTTCAGATGTAATTTTCCTTTTTCTTCATCTTGAAATAGTGCACGTGGATGTATGTGGATGCATGAGATCACATCCTCTGGACAAATAGGAAACTTGATCTTGAGGGTAAGTTTCAGTTCAGTTTTGGAGGAAAGGATCTAATGAAAACATTCAGATGTTAGTAAAGATCAGCTTCCTGGTAAATTGCAAGTTGCTGGTAATAAGTGCTTTGAA
Source organism: Enhydra lutris kenyoni (assembly GCF_002288905.1). Lineage (NCBI taxonomy): Eukaryota > Metazoa > Chordata > Mammalia > Carnivora > Mustelidae > Enhydra > Enhydra lutris. The sequence goes on from NW_019154085.1 coordinate 54,533,754, forward strand.
AGTTTAGCAGGAGGCAGCAAGAGTGTGACCTGGAATGTTTTGTGAAGTTTTTGAATTGGAGACTCAGAGAATCTTGGAGCTGGACATGATTTTAGAAATGTTCTAGTCTTGGGGCACCTGGATGGCTCAGGGGGTTAAAGCCTCTGCCTTCAGCTCAGGTCATGATCCCAGGGTCCTGGGATTGAGCCCCACATCGGGCTCTCTGCTCAGCAAGGAGCCTGCTTCCTCCTTTCTCTCTGCCTGCTTCTCTGCCTACTTGTGATCTCTGTCAAAAAAATATATAAAAATCTTTAAAAATAAATGTTCTAGTCTCAGCCCTCTGACAGGGTGACATAATTGAGTCCCAGGAAGACCAAGTGACTTTTCCCAAAATTACAACACTAAAATCATAGCTGAACCTCAAAGAAGCGACTAAGATTTAGGAAAGTCACCAGGTTCTCATGGACTCCTTAGTCTTCTTTCAGAATAGTCATTAATTCCAGGGCGGTCCACACTCGACAAAGGTCTGATCTTCATCTTGTCACAAGATGTCAGCTCCTGCGCACAATTCCTAGTATATGCTGAACACTGCCCGTGTAGCACTCTGGGATCTGGGTGTGTTTGAGCAAAGCACAGTACCCCAGGAATGGGTCTCAGGGCTTTTCACGTTTACCACCCATGACTGCCATGGCTGGCGCATCTTGCCTATGAACCCGCCACGTGTCCCTCAGTTTCCATTCCTGGGGGCTCAGCTAAATCTGCTCTGAAGCAAAAGTCACAAATCACCTCTTTCCCTGATCCTGATGTCATTTGAAACAGTACATTATAGCTTGCTCCTCTCTTCTGTACTCCTTCCTTCCTTTGATGTAGTGTGATTTACATATCTCCAACAGCTCCACGATATGGTTTACAGCAGTAGTATTTCAGGATGACTTTTCATCAGAAACTTAGATGATTCACAATTATAGGGATCATTCCCTTCCGGCTGAGGCTCAGAGATCTCAGACAAAGGCAGTGGAGGGAGACCTGGGAGTCTCCTTATTGACCAAGAGCCCTAGCCAATGTTGTGCAATTGGAAAGGCTGAGAAACTCAGCAGGGTACTTGAAAGACACTTAGCCAGATTTCAGTGATGCTATGTTAGAAGCAGTTAGAACTTTTTACAACAGTTGGTGATTTGCCAGTTGTTGATGACTGTACTAGCTTTGGGTTATGGAGGCTAACTCTTAGTGTGGGAAGATATGCATTTCTTTCATTAAAAAGAATCATAAGCAGGCATTTACTAATGTGTCCTTCTCCTTATTCTGAAGACATGAATTACAGAGTAAAACAGCAACTCCACAAAGCTGCAATTAGACAAAAAAAGAACTATTCCTACAACCCATCCTTATAAGCAAGGTAATTTTTATGTATCCATTCTAAGATTTTTACATATTCATGTAGCCAATAATGGAGAAAAATATGCCTTTTTTCCCTTTAGTCATGAACGTGCATTTTCTATATTTTCTATTGAACGGTTATGCCATAATTAACTTAAATGTTCACTCAGAATTAGTATAATCATTCTCCTGTTTTTGAGACTTAATTTGTTTGTACCTCTCACAATTATAAATAATACCGTAAATGAACATCCTCATGATACAACCCTGTCTACATATTGCATTATTTCTTTGGGAATAATTTTCCAGAGCGGAATTACTGGTTTAAATAGTACACATATTGTGATTTTTTAAAATAATTTTGGGCTCTGAGATGCACCAATTTACAATTCCAGTATTTCCCTATATCAACGTTTATTACATAGGACATTTCCCTTTTTTTTTATTTGCATTTTCTACTAGAGAACTGATCACTAGTAAGAGTTGTTTTCTCACAGAAAGCTCTATAATCCATTGAATGCACAAGTCAGGATAGTGTGAATAATTTAATAGTGTGGTGAAAGGTTCAGGGAGAGGTTCACACACTTTCTGTCCAGCCTGGAGCTGGTGTCCTGGGACCCAAGCCAGTGGCGGCAGTGCTGGTCAGTCTGGCATCCTCATGAACTGCACGGACAGCAGTGTCCCTGGCTTCGAATGTGGAGACACAGAGGAAATACCCTTGTCTACAGAGAGACACTTCCTGGTGCAGCTGCAGGAGGCCCAGCTACTGGGTGAGGCTGGTCCACAGCCAACTGGTCTACCACGGAGCCAACCAAGTCACAGGGAGATCTTGATAGTTTCTGAAACCTAAAGTGTGTATATACACACAGATGGAAGGAATATGGGAACTTCTGATGGGAGATGAGGTAAAGCATTAATGCTTTACAAAATACTGTACAGTATCTGTTACTGTAAATATGACCCACATTTGTTTTATCCTCCCAGACTACTTCTGTTTAAGGAAATGTAGATTAAAGAAGAAATAGTTCTAGAAATTTTCTGCTGAACTTGATGACAATTTTTGCTTTATTTTTTAAAAGTTTTTATTTAAATTCAATTAGTCAACATATAGTACATCATTAGTTTCAGTTGTAGTATTCAATAATTAAACATGTTTCAAATTACAGTAAAGTCATTTCATTTCTAATTTTACTTTTAATTTTTAAAATTTTAAATTTTAAAATAAAAATTTTAAAATAAAAAATTTAATTTTATTTTAAAATAAATACATATCAGCATGTATTGAAAAGATGATTTTTTTTAGCCTTTTGGCACACTATCCATACAGATTTTCCTATATGGAATTAAGATAATAATCACACTGATCTAAAAATATTTATTGAAAATTCATTCTGTGTAAGGCATCAGGTGAGTTAGAGAATAGAAAATAATTCATTTCTACTATCTGGTAATCATAAATGATCAAGTTGCTGACGTGATTATAATTAGGGTGATGACTCCATTAATTTCATAGAAATTTTTTTGAGATGTTCGTGTCACATCATCTGTTTTTGCTGTATATATGTTTCAGTTATTTAAATAACTCGCTTGAAAAATATTCTTAATTTTCTACTTTGCTTATATAGAAACAGTTATGGTATTCTTAATGAATTTTTGTGGGTTTTGATTCTGTTTAAGTTGCTCGAGCCATACTTCTTAGGAAGTATTCTCATTAGAGAATCTCTAATTTTCATGGTGTGCTGATAAGACTGGGCTGGCTATTGACGTCTTCTTGTTTCAATAACTGCCCATCCTGGGGCGCCTGGGTGGCTCAGTGGGTTAAAGCCTCTGCCTTCGGCTCGGGTCATGATCCCACGATCCTGGGATCGAGCCCCACATCGGGCTGTCTGCTCAGTGGGAAGCCTGCCTCCTCCTCTCTCTCTCTCTCTCTCTCTCTCTCTGCCTGCTTGTGATCTTTGTCTGTCAAATAAATAAATAAAATCTTAAAAAAAAAAATAACTGCCCATCCTTATTAAAGCTGCTAAGTGGAGTCTAGTGGCCAGAAGTCTTAGATATCAAAGCAATTACACAAAGGGAATCACTGCGTAATCCAGACTCAGTTTTAACCAATTTATTTTTCTAGTCTCTTTTTAACTTGTGTGCCTAAGTTCCCAATGATAAACCAGGGTCAGAGTCTTTCCAAGAAAGAGAGTTTTTCAAATACCTTCCAGACCTTTGGTATTGAGGACCAGGAACAACCTGATATTGAATTCAGTTACTTAGATCTCATTTCTAGAATGTGGGCCTCCCCAAAATAAGGGTCATAGCGGGCTCCTTAACTCAGATGTTGAAACATATTCACCATGGAAGATCGGAGTTTTCTCTTACAGGATATGGAAAATGTCCACATACACCTTTGCCTCTATTACCTGGTATGAACGACCCCCAGAGCAAATTCAGCTTAATGTTTTAATTTAGATCATGTAACATAGTTGGCACCTGGATATTACTTCTTATGAATTAGTAATTAAAATTTTCTTCTAAAATGTATACTATTGTGACTTTTAATATTCTTCTTTCTGAAGAGAGAAAAATGTAAATCAGATGAGGAGCAGTTACGATGCAACATTCAGCTACTGGCTGGAAGAGGAATACAGAGGGAAATGAAAAAGAGATGTACCAAGACTTCTAGCCTTAGATTTAATTAAAAGCCGCTCTTTTTGTTTGCCTTTTTGGCATGGCTGCAGATTAATTTTTTTTTCATTTTTCTATAAAATTAAAAATGCCCATTGTTGCTTTTTTAGTGGATGGAAAAAAGTTTTTAAATCAGTCTCTGAAATAAGACTTCAAACCAATAACCAAACCAATAACCAGTCATTTTGAAAAAGAAAAAAGAAACCTAAAGCATCTGAAATAAAAATTCCTAAAAAGCTTTCATTTGACTTATCTTAGTTATTGAGACTATTTCTAGTGACAAGTTCTTTCATTTTACAAACATCCAATTTATTTATTAGCAGGGAATGTATGGATTAAGTGTCTAAGTAGACAGTTTTCTTATTCAAGCCTAAAGTTAAAATGCTGGGTTTTTTTACAATCTTGGTTTCATATCCAACTATTTTGACCTAATAAAGCTCACTGTACTTTGAATGGGTCATTAATGGTGTTTGTTGCTGTGGTAGTAGTTGAGCTTGGATACACACATGATATTCTTAGATACATGGTAAGGTCCAGGAATGGGAGAATTAATAAATCAAGTATGTACCTACCATAAGGGAATTCATGTCTACTGGCATGACTGGCAATAGACAAAATAAGATTCTCAAATGTCTAGATTGTTGAAGTTTTGCTAATGAAGGGGAGTTTGTTAATACAGATATATTAGCAGAAACACTAAGAGATTATACCATATATCTAGAAGGATTTGTGAAGATTACTTAGTTCAAGTCTCTCATTTTACAAATAAGGACATTGAAGCTCAGATCTCATAGACAACAGAAGCTGAACTGGTAGAGGATCCGAATATTCCTGTCTTCCAATCTTTTGTTACAACAAGAGTTACTTGTATAAAAGGACTAATTTGACCACTATTTAAAGATGTAAGACTCACTGTCTGTTATTTCTAGGCATTCTGAACTGGAAATTAAACAACTTCTTGTGTTCATTAATTGGCATTATATTAAGGACTTTTGTTTTACAATAGAGGATTATTATTATTTAGGCATGGTGGGACCAACCGTTCAGGAGATGACTGCCATTGAAAAGATAATTTGTTACAGTTCCATGAGAAGCAAGGCCACTTGGGGAAGCACCAGGATCCATCGGGAGGCAGAGGGAGTAAGAGGAAATCATGGGCAAGAGTCTTTATTGTGGATTCTGCAAGAAAGAAGGAGTAAGGCAGGGCAAATGGGTTTCAGATTGGCTAGTTGGCATAATTTCAGCAGGTTCTGGGGTGTAGAGCCTCTTTTGGGTTGTCTGGTACCCAGCCCTAAGGTGATTAAGACAGAGGAATGTTGATTAGAATGCAAAATCTCCATAGAGGAGGCATGGAGGGGGATGGTTGGTTTAAAGATCGATTGGTTTAAATATGAAAGTCCTGCTTGTGGGAAATTCACTTGCTAGCTCTAGTAATGAACTCACCCTGGGAAGGGCAGTCTTTTCCTGACCAGCAAGGCCACAGATGCCAGATTACCAAGAATACAGAAAATAAGGAAATTTAGTTCATAGAGTCCCTCTTTTAAAGAACATTCATTTTATTCTTTTTGGGGAGAGGGCTGCCATTTAAGAGAACCATTTGTGATTGTCCAATAACTGCCTGTGATAAAGTTTTTAGTTTAATTTGTTTTTATAAAAGCCAGAGTTACCATCATATAATCTTGTCTCTCTTTAGACAAGATACTAAGTATTTCTGGAGCTGTGAGCCATTCGAACCTTGGCAATAACTTGAGCTCTCCAAATGAAAGTGATAATATAAATCTCCAAAATACACATATTTCTATGACTAGTAATTATATTCCCACACTTAGAAGGATGAATTTGTTAATTTACTTTAGGAAAAATAATTCTCTGAGTGGAAAAAAACCCTAAGTGTACTACCTACCACAACAAGTTTTATTTTAAAACTACACTTCTAAGTTCATGTTTTGAAACTTGGAAAAATCTTTGTTTTGGAAACAATTCCAACAGATGGAAGGTGGAGTCTGGTTAGCCACATTTACCATATTTAACCCTAATGTAGCTAAACTTTTCATTCAAGGGTCCCAAAATAAAATTACCTAATTTTTGAGAGTAGGAATGTTTTTAATGTGGGAGAAAGATCATAGTTGTGGAAAATATGCCTTTTTGTGAAGTAGGTATCATTAGGTTTCATCCTAACTCTCCTATCACTCCCCCCATAAACTCCAACCCAATCTAATCCAACACAAACAAAATCGCATACATCTTTCTCACATCCCTAGGCATCCAGTCCCTCCCACTATTCCTCACACCCAGAGAGGTACCCGATAGCACAATGCTATATAAAAACATATTTTTCCTTCCTCCAAAATCAATTCCAGGGTAGTTTAGCACAGCTAGATGCTAGGGGGAAAGCAACCTTCTCAAACCAAACCACATCAAGATATAAAATATTGTTAACCATCTCTTCACATTCCCAAAGTATTTGAATTTTAAAAAGAGGAAACTTGTGTCCTAAGTGGGACTGTAATGGAGGGCAGGTGTGAGGAGTGTACCTTCATCAGTGTGACAATGTCACATGTGTATGGGGTGATATAGTTTCCCATGAAAATGATATAGTAGAGAACTGTCGGGTGGGCATAGCAACTCAGTATGCACAGGTCCTCTCCCGAGACCCCCTCTCATAAAAACACTGCACATTCATTGTAAAAGGTTCTGAGAAGTTCTGTACTAAAGAAACTAGTTTAACTATGACTAAGTCAGTTCCCTAATACCCTTCATATTTTTCAGTGTCCTCTCTTTTACTAATTCTAAATACTCCTATGAGACAGCTCATGGTTTGGACTTGCTTTTTGAAAGCAAGAAATCACACAAAGTTTCATCAAATGATTCATTAAAGGGACAATCACAGGTATCCCTTATTCTTAATATTTCCATTTCATCGTTTGCTGGTGTTTTTATAGACTTCCTGTAATGAGTAAACAAATAACAACAACAACAACAACAAAAACCCCAAAACCAAAAAACCCCCAAAATCAAAAAAAAAAAAAAAAAAATCCCAAAGAAATCACCTTTGTATTCAGAAACATAAGATTTCTACCTAATGTGAAATTTCTGCCAATAATTTCACCAGAAGAATGTGCCAAATACGTGAATATTTTTAGTTCAATGAGCTAAACAGCAGATACAGATCTGTGATTGAAGATAAACAATCTGTCAGCTAAATATTTTAAAATCACAAATACGGTTTCCTCCTAATATATAGCATTTTGAAATTCAGGTTGATTTTTGTCACTAAATTCTTCTTTTTCCCCTCCCTCCATGGATACGTAACTAGTTTGTTTAAAAGGATGTTAACCTTTTCAAGTAGCCACTGCATATCGTGGTGGGAAATGCCTGCTTCTATGGACATCCTCCTGACGGGGAGTTTACAAAAGCCTGTCGTTTTGACCGGGGTCTCTGGCTTTTATCATACGTATTGTGGTTCTTGTCAAAGAAATGCATTTTAAAAGGAAGCCATTTATAACTCCAAAACAATATTAATTCCTTCCCCTCATCATTGTCATTCTCTCTATGATGAGGAAAGATCTTAGAGAGTCTTCCTTAATATGACATAGTATCATTCTGAAATCCAAATAATGCCATGAGAATTGATATTATATTTTATTGAGTCACTCGATACTTCTTTATATTTGTTTGATGAGATCGGCCATTGATTAAATACTATGGTTCAGTTATTTCTAAAAAAATAAGAAAATAAAATAGCCTTTCTTTCCCAGGTTTGTTTAATAAGAATCATTTAAATTGCAAAAGAGCTACCCTCAAGAGACTCCTGCCAGTTCTATTTTAACGAGAGAACAAAACAACATTAAAAAAAAAAAAAACTAGGCCAAATTTTGAGAAGTTTTCTGCAGAATTATAGAAATATCAAGTGCTGTCTTAGTCAGCTTGGGCTGTAATAACAAAATATCATAGATTGGGTGGTCCATAAACAAAAATTTATTTCCCACGGTCTGGTGGCCTGACGTGCAAGATCAAGGCACCAGCAGATTACGTGTCTGCGGAGGGCCTGCCTCCTGACACAGACAGCCATTTTCTCCCTGTGTCCTCACGTGGCGGAAGGGGTGAGGGAGCTCTGGGGAGTCTCTTTTATAAGAGCATGAATCTCATCCACCTTCATGACCTCATCATCTCTCAAAGGTCCCACTTCCAAATACCTTGACTTTCAGGATGCGATTTCAACGTATGAATTTGGGGAGACACAGCCATCCAGTCTCTAGCAAATGTAACACAAAAAGTCGTCTAAATCACACTGTCAATCGATCTCTTTGGCAAAGCCTTCTATAGCTTTTCGATTCATTTAAAACTAATTTTTAAGCTCTGTTATGGAGACTAAAAGTATATTTTACCAGGATCTTTGACTTCAAGAAACTTAAACTTTGTCGTTTTGTTTTACCAAAGTTTTATTGTGTGTTTTTAGCTCTACAGATTCTTACCCTGAAAGTGAGAAATTCTTACCTTAAAGTTGATTCTATTATCTGTTCTGCATTATGGCCCAAGGGCTTGACCTGATCTTTGGGATTTACAGCATAACTCTGTGATCTCAGGGTTGGAGACAATGTGATAATATGGGTATTCCCATCCCCTCGTTGTACCACAGGTTCATTTTATACTCAGTCTGTGTGAAGAATTTGTGAATGCAACTATTTTTAGGTTCACCCCTGTCTGCTGCTTTGCCTCTTAGACTCAGCCTCTATTTAAAACTGTCCATGCCTGAAGGAGACATAGGGCTGAGGTTAGGAATTCAGGCCATTTATTTGAGGCTCAAACTGCAGATTTTCAGCAGTCCAGGCATGTACTTAGGCAGGTTAGTTAACTTCTCTGTGTTTAAGATCCCTCATCTGCCAGAAAGGAAGTAATGATACTACAAAGTCCCCTCTACTACTTTGTAAGTTTAGTCTAAAAATGTAACCAAGTGAAATATAAGGAACTATTTTTGTGAGATTAAGAACATGAGAATGAAGGCCGACGCAGGAAGGGTTCCTGGTATAGGCAGGATGGGACTGGTTTTTCCTTCAGGGTTTTCCTGTTCTCTTGGTGAATGTGCTCTCATGTGCCCATGTCGAGAACACAATCAGAAGGGTACAGTTGTTCTCTGAGGACATGGGTGGCTATTCACAGCTTGTTCAATTAACAGCTTCTCAGAAGAGCAGAAAAATATTTTCCTACCAGCTTCCAGGTCGCCTTTTGTGTCCTCAAGCATGGCTGCATGAAATAGATTGAATAAGGGGTAACCAAGAGTGGAGATTTTCTTTTTACACATCATTGACTATTTCCTTCTCTTCTTCCTTTGTCATTTCAGGGAGAAATGATAGTCTTTGGTGCTTTAATTATTATGTCGTTTAGAATAATCTAGCCCTCTCCAATGCACACCTAAAAAAATTCCTTCTTAATGGTCATATATTTTTTTTTATCTCTGAAATTCTTTTGTCAAAGATCAGACCTAGTGTAGCAGAAGGTCTGTACTGAAAACATTCCACGGTAAAGTAAATCCTTAAAATGCTAATGACAATCATAATAAAATGAAAACTGTAATTTGTTTAATACCTACATGCCTGGCACTTGATATATTTATGATTTCATTTGACATTCCCAAAGATCCTCATAATGGGACTAACGTTTTAGTGAATGAACCGACTTTCAAAAAGTTGCATCAGCATCTCAATTTGCACAAGTATATTTGACCCCAAACTTGTGTCTTCCTATTACAGATATTTGATGATGGTCCAGTTGTAGATTTTAACCTTCTTATTTCTTCACGTCAGGCTGATATGAAGGCATTATTGCAAAAAGCTCGGAAGAATTGTTATTGTTTATTTGCTTACCTGGTCTCAAGGCTTCCAGATGTGGCTCAAGATAGTCTCATGCCCACATATAGTGATTTTCCAAATGTGATTTCAGAAACATATTTATAGACTCCGGATGATTTTGGGAGTTTGCTTTAGTTAGAGGCAAGATTGGAACTTGATGACTAATGCTATTGAACAGTCCCTTGAAGCCAAAGGAACAGCAGCAATTTGCTGTGATTCTGTGGACATGTTTTTGCCAAACTGGAGGGTTTTTTTTTGTTTGTTTTTTGTTTTTGAATCTTGCCTGGTAGGAATCTGATTCAATTTTAAAATCATCAGAACTAATCCGTTGAAACATTTTTCTCTTTTGCCATGAAAAGAAAATACTTTCTTGGGACATTTTATGCAGGCATTCCCAGGCAGCTGGAGTCCTCTCCCTGCCCCCCTATTTCCTACCTCTGCTGTGAAATCTCCGTGGACAATAAGCACAGATGAGAGGACCTGGCACCACCTCCCCTTCTGCTTGCAGTTCCTTCCATGATCATTCCGTGGCGTGCGCTTGCACTGATATTGGCAGAAAGGGGAATCCACTTCTCATTATTGAGAATGGCCGTATTTTTTTCTTCATCGAAAGTAACAATTATGCGTCACAGGAAAGTGGGAGCTTGAAATGAAGAAAGGGTCAGGATAAATTTAACTTGTGTTTTTCTTCTGATCTCAACTCAGATATCTTCTGCAAGGGGAGACTGTTCCACCCTCAGGACCGAGGAGATTTTGAAAGGGGTGGGAAGCGGCACAGGTGCACACTGGGCAGTGAACAATCAGATGCAATTCAATCAATGGCTGGTTTTGTCTCTCCTTGCAGGAGGGCCTTTTATTCTTTTTCTCCCCTCCCCCTATTTTTTTGGTCATGTTGTGTGATAAATAATAAGATCAAGGGACTGGACACCAAGATTCTGGCCTCTGTTCAACCTGACAAATTACTGCTCTAAGTGTACCATTTCTTGCCCTCCTGCTGTGTTTTTTTTTTTTTTTTTCAAACTTCTTTTTGTGGTTATTACACACTGAAAGCAAAAATGTCCTCTATTGGGGGTTTAACAGAGTATTTAATACATATGTATATGCATGTACATACATAAGTATGTATATACATATATACACATCCACACCAAAATTACTGACATTTAGTGACATTTGTGCAGGAGATTTGAATATTTAGGGACAAATTCTTGGGACTGAAGCTTGATCAAGTTCAAATACTGAATCATCTGTAAGCTATTGAGTTTGGAGAAACTTTAGTGCAGATAAAGATCTTCTCAATATATGCGTTCCAATACTCTGAATTTCCTTCTTAATTTCTAGTGTTTTATCAGGAAGGTGAGAATAGTGGTAATGCTGGCTGCAGAGGGTAAAGAATGACGTGTGTTTGTGTAAGTAATGCTGGGGGGTGAGAATGAACACGCAATTGAATGATGGGTTGATGGTTGGTGGTTAGCAACTATTAATCTTTTACAGAACTTAATATCATAAAATTTGCAGGCTTGTCACAGACTTGGAAAAAAAATGGGGATGGTATAATTCTAGCCCATTATCACATCAGTGGCAACTTAAACATAGAGCTACTGTTAAATATTTTAACAATTATATTTGCATGTGTTTCATTCAGAAATCATTGCAATGCTAACACTTATGTATCGTTCTAAAATATAGCAGACTTGGTTAATAACCATTCTTTTGGGTTTCCCCCCAGAACTTCTTTTTGTGAACAATATCTTCAATTTTACAAAATCTAATTTTTGTTTTTGATGTCTTTATGTCTAATTTCAGTATATCATGCTATGTTGTACATTGTAAATGCACAAAAATGGATCATTTGAATAAAATAATTATGGCTTCTTGAATAAGAATCTTCTAGAGATTTGGTGATATATTCATTTGAAGAGTGCTTTCAATTAATGTGCAGACCCAACAATCTGCTAAGGCATATAGGATATTTAATTTTCCAGTGGAAAGCCTGTGGTTTGGGGAAGTTAAATAACTAAGGTTCTAGAGTGAGTCAGAGTCAGGATACAAAGCCAGGAGCTCGGCAATTCCCTCCAGTCTTAACTCCACCCCATAAATGAACAAACGGATATTCACCCTCGAATGATGACCTTCCAATTAACTTCAAAAACAACAGTTCATTTAACATTTGCAACTACTCAGTGAGAGAAATATGATCTCCATTTTACAGATAAAGAAACACGAGCTCAGGAATTAACTTTCCAGTTTTGTTGGCTTGAAAGCATTGACAGACAAAAATGTTAGTTTTCTGACTCCTAGCTTTTGGAATAATGCAGCAGAATAGAGGCTTACCATGTTTCAAAGAGGACTGCCTTACCCCCTTTTTTCTCCTGCAACAGGATATTATACAATTCATGTTTTGGTCCAAGGCATGTGGCAACAAAGATCGAGTTCTGGTCAAACTGTCTAGCTTCTCTACTAAAAAAAAAGATTAAAAAGAAGGTAAACTTAGAATTGCTAAGATGATATAATTACAGCTAGAGTTGGCACAGGACTTGGGGAGGGGAATGGGGGAAACTGATATTGTACCAATGTCAAAGTAGGTCTGAGGAGGTCTGGGTTGATGAATGTGTCTACTAGTAATGATGCAATAAAAGGTAAGGCATGACTTGTGTTAGCACATTTGGGAAGGAAGGGTCTTTTCTCCTCACTTACTGAGTTGGAGTCTCGTGCATACCTTTCATCAAAGGTAGCTAAATTTGTTTTTGTTTCAATTCTGTGTATCTTCAAAGTGGTTAGTTCTTAATTTCTTTGCATTTGAAAAAAAAAACCATTTAAAAAGAACCACCTGCTAAAATTTTAGCTTGTTCATTGGATTTATTTATTCCCTTCCCCTTTTCAGATGGTATCTGAGTAGATAAATAAGACCCAGGAAAATGGAAGAATACAAATATGCAAACACAAGGAATAACTCATCTTGATGATGAAGTTCATCTTTGGCATTGAGCTGCTTTTCAGTCTGGGCAAAAAGTGACAAGTTCATTGCATTTTAATAGAAATACTTTCCAGATCTTTGTAAAAAGAACTCTCAGTGATCTAATGAAAATAATATTCAAAAGCATTTTTCCGAGATATGATCATGTCCCTGCCTGTCCTAGCTATCTTTAGTGAAATCAGAGGGCTTAATATTGAAGGACGACTCCTGTGAACACATCTGGGGGCCAAAGCTCAGTGATCCAAAAATCTGGTGGTCTGGTACAGTCCAAGGACAGAGCTGAAGTACCAGCCTCAAGGAAGGGAGGCTAGGCTGTCCGTAAAACAACCTTACCTCAATATTGTGTGTCTCAGATAAGCTCCTTTAAGCAAAGAGCAGAGTGGGAGTTCATGCTATCTCACAGTAGAGGGATGAGTTGTACCATTGAGATGCAGTAAGGGAAGAGCCAGAACACGAAACTCCTGGCCCCTTGACAGCAGCTCTGGGCAGAGAGGCTATCCAGCAGAACATGCCAGCTGACCCCATGGCTGGCAGCCACAGCTCCATGGTCGCCCTGGCTTTCCAACTCTCCCTTCGTTGGCCACCATGTTGTGTGTCCCTGGCACTCCTGCTCCATAGCTTCCCGAGCTTTCCGGCCCTCACCGCCCTTCCCAGTGCTGCCTCTTGGATCACAGACTGACCCAAGAGCCAATTCCTATGTTTCCAGTACCAACAACCACTTGCACTTGGCTGATTGCATCTTGCCAGGCTTTGCAAAGGGCCAGACAGAACGGAAGTCAGGTCCGGAGGGGGTCTGGTGTATCGTATTGGCCTCTGATCAAAGTCGTATGCTGGGGGCACCAAGCAAGTTGTTCAGCCCTGAAGTGCTCTCATGAAAGACGAGAAGGCCATCTTCTGGGAAAAATGTCTAGGCAGGCTTCTCCATGGCTATTCTGGATTTCAAATCCATGCCCACATGTTCCATAGCTCAGGGTTTTGTCTTCAACTAAACCAAACCAACCTATTAACCTTTTGCTGTTGGAAATTCACATGGTCATAAATCCATAGGATTTTAGAGCGTCTTCATGATAATCCAGACTAAAGGCTATTAGTCTGTACAGATTGCTGGAATCAGATCTGCTCCACAGATGTGCACAGTGTACTTTAAAAAAACAAAACAAGGCAAAACTTAGTGAGCTGTTTGTAAAATTCTTAAGCTTTTATGTTCAACTCTGTAATCTGGATCTCTAGGTTTCCTTTAAAATTAGGTATACCACATTTGGACCCTGTTTCTCATATTCTGTAAACATCTTGGAACTTAAACGTCTTTGGCGCCTTGTAGACCAGCCCTATGCTTCCTAGTTCCCTCTGCCTACCACACCCTACTGTCTCCCTGACATGGAGTACTAGTGTCTGTTGCCTCTCACATCAGTTAGCTCCGCCCTCACTTCTACTGCTGGCCAGATCCTGGCAACCACTGAGCGTGGCCCACCTGAGGTCATGCGCCTGGCACATGTTACCACTGAGGGATCATTGAAGGCCCACAGAATGGTCCCAAACGTGGTAATCAGGACGAGATCTGACAGGCCCAGCTTGAAGTTCAGGACTACTTCTTGCTGTTCTGGTATATCTTACTTTCCACATCTGTATAGATGCAAGTTTTAAAGTCAAGGTCTATAATAATGAACACCAGGTATTAAATATTTACCTGTTACATCCAACCAAAGGCACTCATATGTGTGATCTTCTTCACAACTGGTCATTTGAAGACAATTTCAGGAAGCTTGGTAGGTGCCTTGTTTTCCTGATAACACCATTCTTTAGAATTTTATTTTTCTTTTTTATCCCCCTGTGGATATTAGAAATTTACTCCCCAGTTTCAACTCTTAGATGCTATTTTGGCAGGGGGATTTATAAAGTTCCACTCCACATCTTGAACTAACGTGTTTTGATGAGATTAAGTTTTATCTCTAATGTCCATATGATTTTAAAATAAGCTGGATATTTAATTTAGAATATGTAATTTCATGTTAAAAACCCAGGAAAATAAATTGTCTAGCATCATTTACACAAAAAATACAAAGTAGTACATTTATGGATTACTTTGCTAGCATTGTTATTTGTCTATTTGTCTATGTCTGACCTGAGTAGTAAGTAGCCTTGAAGGTGTTGTTATGCAAAGATAATAGGGAATTCACCTGAAGGGAAGAGGCCCACAATTCAGCACACTGAGTTGAGGTTGGGGATTGAAATGAGACTTTTGATAAATGCATAGAAATGGGGGCAGGAACTTGAGTGCTTAGGCAGATCAAGACTAGGTTTGACTTGGCATGACCTGTCCATACTTCCTCCCAACCCCTCCTTCCTCATTTTCTTCCTTTCTTTCTCTTCCTCTCTTCTCTCTGTGCCTCTACCTTCTTTCTCTCTCTACCTCCCTCTGTTTCTCTCTCACACACATACACAGACACATACACGAAATAAGAAAGAAGGTGCAGACTCTTTCAAATATACAAAGCAAGGATAGGCTCATCCATGAAAAATATACCACTACCCATTTCTGTGTTTTTCTCTTTCATGTTTTGTTTGTTAAGTAGAGACAGCCCTAAACTCCTTCCAAAATGGCCCCAAGCAAGAGAGAGAATGTATTTTAAGCTCTTGTGCGTTATGCATTAACTTTTATATTTTTCTTTTTTTGAAATAGTATTTTTAAATAGAATACTCAGGAAAGAAGAAATGGTAAAGAAAATTATTATTGGAAAAAAAAAGCCGGCAGAAATATCTAAATCCTACATTATCTTGCTGGTGAAATCTGAGTCCTGCTGCAGACTTCCCAAAGCATATTGGCTCCGGGTTTCAGGGGGAAGGTGCTCTGGATCTCTTTTAAAAAGCACACATGCTGCTCCATGTGGTGCGGCAGCTGCTAAGGTAATGATGCATTTTTAGTGAAAAAAAAATACCATAAATAAACATACAAAAAATCATATCAAACCCACACCAATTACTCACTAAATTTGGCAACAAGTAAAAAATAAAAAAAAAAAAAAAAAAAAAGAAAAGAAAGAAATCATAACCGATAAGATAATGTACCAGTCCAACCAGCCCTTTCCAAATTGTATTTCTACCTACATATTTATGCACATATTTATATAACACATATCACTATTATATTTACCTTTCCAATATGCCCAAGAATTTAATCCATGATTTCCAATGCTAATATATTCCAAGGGTGTGGAAGACTCAAGATGAAACGCCTCTGCCAATATATAAAATTAGTAATGAATCGACTAATTATATAATTAACTACTTTTTTGTTCCATTAATTTAAATGAAGACTTCACTTTTTCTGAGAGAGAAGAAGACATTTTTGGAAAATATAGACATTTTTCCATTTTCTTCTGACAGCTAGCTAATTCTAAAGGATACATTAAAAGGATCTGAAATGCTTTGTATGTATGGAGGAGTCTGAGTCTCTGTACTGATTCCTCTCTATCTGAAATGAGTCAACTAGAGTTGGTAATTTATTCACAAAGCAGTTCAAAGCCATATTAACTGTCTATTAGCAAAAGAGAAAAGATGAAGAAACTCTATGAATATAAGCACTAAAAAGATCTCACAACTGACCAGATTCACAAAAGTTAACATCACACAATACATAGCACATCTAGATTGAAGGGCCAACATACTAAATTTAACAGGCGGCTCTAGCAAGATGGAAATGACTCAAATAACAAAGTGAGTACATTCAAAACCCAGTAATAATCAATTACTGTAATAGAACTTTGGACAGTAGAGTAACTTAACTGATTTCAAAAGCAGGTAATCTCTACAAGGTTTATGAGGGTTGCTCAGAACTTTGAGTGAAAATTATTTCTGAATTGAGTTTGCCATCTTTGTGAAATTGTTTTGGTATGTACAGTGGCAATTCATTAACTTTGAAAGTTGCCAGGGATATTTATCAAAAGGAGGAATGAACAGACAAATGAAAGAGGAGAAGGCAATGAACAGTAGATATGGGTTGGAGAAACAGGGATAAAAGATAAGAGCAAATTCTATTTGGTTTCATTCCAATGATACTTTTCTCCCCTCCTTCCCTCCTCCCTTCAATCCCTCTTCTCCTCCTCCTCTCCTCCTTCCCTCCCATCTGTTATGTTCCCTCCCTTCCTCCTTTCTTCCTTCCTTTCTTGATATTCCCCTTCCTCAACTTTCCATTTTTATATCTGGTTATGAGGGTGCCAGATGTAAAGTCTGCAAAAATATACATCCACTAATATTGCTTATATACACATGGGCATGAATCGTATAGTGAAATTATATAGTGATAGAACATTTGATTGGCTGGCTGACATGTAATAGAGACACCAACATTTTGAGAAAAGTCCAACTTTAATGAAATTATCCAGAGTTTTACAGGCAGAAAATTTGGAAAAAGATATTTTATATCAACATATATGAAAAATTTTGTTTAATGACTTAATATTATGTTTACTTTGAATTCCATTTGGAGGTACACCATAATCTTTTCAGTGTTAGGGCTTGTGAAAGTCTGAATGTACTCCTATTTCATGTTATATGTATGTATGTATATATTTATTTATTTTGAGATTTACTTATTTATTTCAGAGACAGAATGAGAGAGAGGGACAGAGGGAGAGGGAGAGAATCCCAAGCAGACTCTGTGCTAAATGTGGAGCCCAATGCAGGCTCAATTGCACCACCATGATATCGTGATCTCACGGACCAATACCAAGAGTCTGTTGCTTAACCAAATGCTCCACCTCAGAAGCATCCTGAAAAACCGCATTCTAGATAATGCTGGACTCCCACAGTGAGGTCTTCTCAGTTTTTCTGGTAACCAAGCAATTGTTACCAGGTTGGATAGCTTCTAAATCAGACTTATTGAAAAGTTCAGTAGGAGTGTGAATTTACATATATGTATGTATAAGAAGAGACATTTTGGGGAGAGTTCTAAGATGGTTCTAATTTTTTAGGTTTTGACTTTCTCCAATTCAGCTGTGATTATAACGGGTTGATTAAAGTGAAGTAAAACTATGTTCCATATAATAAGATGATACTTCCAGTAGTGAAATAAATACCTAAACAACCCCCCCACCCAGTTCTCTATTTAGCTGTGGACTAACTAGGAAACCACATGAAAGTAATGTTTATTCTGCCAATGTAAAGTGGAACACACAAATCAAAGTCCTTATCATAATGTGTTTAAATACAGTTTTTTTTTTTCCTTCCTGACTCCAGTTTCATTTTTAAAATGTGGGTCTTGTGGCATTTATTGTTTGAAAACCTCATAGTGCCCAGCTGTAACCTCCAGAGAATTTAATTAGTCTGAGGTAGAACCTGAACACTGGGGTTTTTAAAAAGTTCCACAGGTGATGTTTACGTGTGGTCAGGGTTGAAAACCACTGCCCTGGAATCTGAGCATCAACCTTGAGGTCAATTGCACTAGGAGCTGGATCCAGTGTTGAACAATGGCATGTATAAGTCAAGTCTCCAAGTTCATCTTTCTCATATTTCCCTGTCTTTCACCCATTTTTCACTTATAATCTATTTGTTGTGGTTCAAACTTTAAACTGGAGAAGATCATTAATCATAGATATAATTTAGTGACAGCAGGGTCATGTCCCATAACTAAGTACACCTTGTTTGCCTCAAAATGCTAATTGCTTCTCTGGAACATTAATGAGGGACAATTGATATTGAGCCTAACAATCACGCATGATCTAGTTGCTGTTTTGTTGGAATAAAGTACTTTATTAGGTTATGGCAAAATACAGCAAGCTATAATTATGCAAATTCCTGAATCATGTAACACCATATTTATGCAACTTTGGCATAAGAGGAAGGGGAGAATTTTTAATGCTTTTTAAGATTTTCTGGAAAAGTGAGTACAATTATAGATGGTATTACCTTCTATATCTTGTGTCTTTCTTGTATCTTTCCTGCAACAAGACACCTCATTCTCAGAAGGGACTAATACTTCAGTTTCCTCCTCTTTCTGGTGCGAGATCAGCAGAAGAGAGGATCCTTAGTCCTCTTCTCTGACCCTCAGCCACTGCTTTCCATTCATTCATGTATTTATTTAGTATTGCCACGTTTGAAAGAAAAGTCCTCAAATTCTCAAAGCAAAGTGACAAGTGTGTGACAGGTTTGTACTGAGTGTCATGATGCTTGAAGACAGCTTCTCTGAATCCGCATTAGAACTTACGAGTATGTTTAGAATTTTTTAATGTGCTATTACTAAACAAGTTCTTGGCACAGGTTGTTGGACATTATGGGACGTAAGGGTACTTTTCATTTCTCCTGCTTGGCCCCCATGTTTCTATTGGCACCTGTCTCAATCCTGATAGAGATGTTGTCTAATTTTTATATAATTTACCGAGGTTGTCTACGGCCATACCATCCTGAACGCGCCCGATCTCGTCTGATTTACCGAGGTTGTTTAAAGATAACAAAGATGAGTCCCTCAGTACATTTCAGTTCCAGGAAACCTGATTGACTTTAAGAAGACAGTACAAAATATATTGATTTAGTTCTGCCTCAAAGATCAATTGATAAATAATAGATGATAAAAATCCATTTGAGAGTAGGTAAAAGGGCCAGGTCATAATTTATTGAGAAATTCCCTATTCCCCAACTGAGATGAACTTGAATCATCTTAATTGTAGGAAGAACTTTCAATTGGCATCTGTTGGTGATTGTGCATGGGGCATGTGTCTATGTGAAAGTGGTTGGTTAAGTAGATTATGAACTTTTCATAGGCAGAGATTTCATCCTATTTATGTATGTATACACAGTGCCAACTACGGAACCTGGTACATGATAGGAGACATTCAGTAGAAGTCTGTCAAATTATTTATAATGGAATAAACAAAAGAATGCCCAATTGAATTAATTTTATAGTAGCAAAATATGGTACTTGCTTTCTAACATACTCCTTAGCTTAAGTGAGAAAGGACAGTCATAGGTTTTTAATCTTCTCTACAGTTAAATTAAATTCAAAATATCCCAAAAAGAAAGATATTTTAAAAACTGAACATTATAATCTTTGGTGGTTTGGGGAATCTGGAAAGGAGCTAAAGATATTTTTTATTATGTTTAGTCAGGGAAGAAATGATTAGAATCTACCAAATTTAAGTAGACTATTAAATTCTGCGTTTTCCTCCTTTTTTCTAAGTCTATCAATTCTGTAGGAAAATTTTCAAGGGGAAAAGAAAAGGATGGAATCACATATACAGAGAGAAGAAGG
This sequence comes from Enhydra lutris kenyoni, assembly GCF_002288905.1. NCBI lineage: Eukaryota > Metazoa > Chordata > Mammalia > Carnivora > Mustelidae > Enhydra > Enhydra lutris. Next base: position 54,553,852 of record NW_019154085.1, read on the forward strand.
GCCTTCTGAAGTGTTCTGAATGATGGCTGTGTTTGAAAGGCCCACTTTCAAATTAGACAAGACCATCTTTTGAGCCCCACAGGATGCCGCCAGTGTCAGCTGCGATTGAAAACCCGTTTGAAACCAGTGGATCAATCTGGTGTTTTTAAGCTCCAGTTTAAATGAAGCTATTTATTTCTGAGTGTGTTTCATCATCTTCACTGAAGACTAGAAGTTGTGGGGGCAGCATTCGCTATATCTTTTTGATGGGCTTGAAAATGGCCAAGATGTCTTACAGGAAAAAATAGAGTCTGTGTTTAGACATCAACAACTTGAGCTTAACACAAGTGCACACACACCCTGGAAAAAAAATCTCCTAACAAGAGACACCATGTTCGTGATGTTCAGATGGGAGCAAGCACTGTGAGTTATGCAAGACTTGAGATCTATAAGACTTCATGGTTTTTCTAAAGATTTTATTTATGTAGAGAGCACATGCAGGGGGAGAGGCAGAAGAGAGTGAGAGAGAACATCCCGAGAAGATTGTGTTGAGCGCAGAGCTCAACACGGAACTCGATCCAACAACCTGAGCCAAAATCAAGACTTGGACATTTAACCAACTGAGCCACCCAGGCACCCCAAGAATATTTCATGATTTGAGGAAGCTGGGAGTCTGTAGCCAATTGACTCTTATGTTGATATGCAGTTAAGAAAAATCTCATCATGAGACAAGTCTGCTTTCCAACAATAGTAAACACATAGACCAAACTTAGGGTCGGTTTTGGGGGACTGTGGAGTTTGTTTTCTATACCTATAATCCTGCAAATCTTTGAGATTCTTTATAGTAATATGAATTTCATGGTAGCACCTTATTCCTCTCCTTTCTTGGTTTTAGCTAGTTAGGAAAAACTTTTGATTTTTCTCCCTTCAATTTAGAGTTATGAAAACCAAATGCCATATTCATTTATTTAGTACCAGTCCCTGATAGATCTTACATTTTCTCTAATGGATTCTAAGCATTCTGAATTCACTAGAACATAAACTATTTAGGAAATGACATAATAAGCAAAATTCCCAATGTAAATCATTCTGGTTTCTTTAATCACTGAAGGATTAATGCACCATCTTATACTGAGTCGTGTCTGAACTAGGACGTTCATGCACAGAAATATAAAGAGAATTCTTTTAGAAGAATAAGTCACAGATTTTGTTCTCAATGAAATGTTAGGCAAATACAATATTTAGGTCTTTTATATGTTTTAGTTTTTGATTGCTGTCATAACAGCATAGTGCCAAGTTAGCGGCTTAAAACATCTATCTGTTATCTCCTAGCTCTGTAGTTTGCATGTTTGGAGAAAGCAAGTTTCCTCTTTTCTAGGTCTCACAGGCTGAAAGCAATGGGGCAGGGCTGGGTTCCTTTCCAAAGGTTCTGGGGAAGAACCCACTTCTAAACAGTTACAGATTCTTGGCAGAATTTCTTTTCCCATGATTGCAAGTAAGGACTGCGGTCCCCGTTTCCGAACAGATGCTGGCCTGAGATTGTTCTTAGCTTCTAGGGTTGCGTGTACTCTTTATCCTGTGGCCCCCTTTTTTCCATCTTCAAATCCAGGAATGACAGGTAGAATCCTTCTCTTGCCTTGAATCCTTGATCTTGCCCTCTGCCTGATTCTTCTGTCTTCATCTCCGCTTTTAAAGTCTTGTGTTGTTACATCTGATCCACCCAGATAATCTTAGATAATCTCCTTGTTTGCATATCAGCTGATTGTAGCCATAATTCCATCTGCAAATTCCTTCTGTAGTACCTAGATTACCAGAGCAGGAGCATCTTAGAGGATATCCTTATAATTCTGCCTACTATAATATGTACGTACAAAAACCAAGAGAGTTATTTTCTATAAGAAAGCCAACTATAGTGGGGTACCTGGGTGGCCTCAGTGGTTAAGTATGGGGCTCTTGATCTCAGTTTGGGTCTTGATCTCAGGGTCGTGAGTTCAAGCCCTGCACTAAAAAAAAAAAAAAAAAAAAAAAGCCAATTGTAGAAATTACGGCAGTACTTTATTCCACTGCAACGTTAAGCCTATAATTCTTTCAACTCTGCTTGAAAACAAGTATCTCACTCTGAAGGAAAGGCAAAGTCCTCATGATGGCCTGTACAGAGCTTTGCAGGATCTGACCACCACTGCCTCTCATCTGTGCCCTGCCCCTACTCCCCAACTCCTGCCACAGTTCTCCAGTCCAGCCCAGACTCTGAGGACTCCTGTCTCTTCTCCCAGTACAGCAGACATGTGGCCACCTCTTGGCTTTGCACTTGCTGTAATCCCTCCCTCCCTTGTCAATATCACTTTCTCTACCTTAAATGAAGTTTTAACTCAAATATTACTTTCTCAGTAAGGGTATTCCTGGATAACCTTATAATTGGAAACATTGTTCACCCCATGCACTTCCTCTCCCTCTTCTCCACCTTTTTTTACCCTTCACTCTAGCAATTATCAACTACTAATCAATTAGCTATTTATTTGATAGGCTTTATAAATTCCTATTTTCATCTATCTTATTCTCGGGTGTATCCCAGCCCCTAGAATAGTATTTGGCATATGGTAAGCACTCAATAAAATTTGTTAAAATAATGCTGAATTAATTAAAATAATGAGCCAGATTCTCATTCTCTGAATTGCTAATTTGTTATCAGTGAGAAATAATATATTTTTATGAATTGTTCATTATCTACTCTATTGATTTTAGCAATAAAATCATGGGATAATCTTATTGCTAAATATTTTCCTCTTTGTATATTTTTTTCCTTCAGTTTCTCATGAATAATTCTTAACCTCAAGTTATGGAAAGCTTATGAAAGCTTCAATAAGTGGTCCAAAGAAAGTAATGACGCACCTGTTTCTACATTCCACGTACTCCAATTGTCACCTGCCTTTCTTTCTTTAATTTGATAATATCGGTGTGTTATGTTAAACGCACTTTATATACTTATTATAAAACCTTGTTAGCATATTATACATCTGGTGTGATCCAATATGAAGAAAGAAACGTTACACAGTATTCAATTGTGGCTTTAAGCCCTGGGAGTTCAAGTATTCTGTGCCTTTCTAGAATTTTGGCACTTTCTTTTGTCACCGTAACTAGCTGCATGCATTCTCCCACAGGTAATCTCTCTTGATGTCTGCAAGAGTAGTTAGATGTAGACGTTCTCCAGTTTCTATCCATAACTGTCTTATAATACCATTCTGACTTCCCTCTCAGTCATCTTGGAACTCGGGTAACTTGATCCATTAACTTGATCCTTCTGTCTTTCAAATCTACATGCCCAGGCCCATATTTTCATGAGGTCCAAATCTCTGGACTAATGAAAGCACTTCAAACTCCACACGCCAAATATCAAGCTCATCCAGCCCTCTCTGCTCCTTCTCCTTTGTTCATCTGTCTCTGTTAATCACACCTCCAGCTACCACATCTGGAAACCACAAAAGCATCTTTGATATTTCCTCTGGGCCCTTTCTTCCCACATATCTGATCACATACGAACCCTCTGGAATTCTGCTGCTGAAGTAACTTTCCAGTCTTTTCCCTGTTTTCCATTCCTGTAGTTTTGCTAATGCAGGTACTCACCTGGATTACTATACCAGTCTCTTAACAGATCTATTACCTACTGGTTTCTACCTAGTTCTCTACTTCTCATATTTGTTCTAGAGAAATTTTTCAAAATGGAGATCAAAAGCATGATATCACACTGAATTTAAAATTATCTTAAATCTTAGCATGGTATTCAAGACCTTCTTAATTTGAGCCCAAACTCGTTTTGCAAACTCATGTTTTGTCTTTTTCCCTAAAACAGAGAGTAATGGATCATCTCCTAAGCACATGGTGCCATTTTAAATTTTTATGCCTTTGCTTAGACTTCCCCTCTTTCTGGAATTTTCTCCATATCTCCCAATGGCCTTCTCTGCTCACCTTTCCTCTCTTGTATGACACAACTTCTAAGATCCAGATCTAATATGACCTTGGTGAAATCTTCCTTGACTTTCACAGATTAGGATAAGTTGCTTCTTTTTCTGTGGTATTAAATTAATTTATCATAACTGTTTTAATACTTCCACAATAATATGGTAGTGGCTATTGTCAATTTACTTCAGACCTGTGATTTATTTGAGGAGAGTAACTGTATATTTTTTAAAATCTTAGTGTCCCATGTATAAAGCAAAACTCCTAGCAGTTAGGAGATTTGGCACATATTTGATTAAAAAATGAACACAAAAACAAAAAATAAAAATGACTCATAAATACAGAGAACACTGGTGCTTGCCAGGGGGAAGAGGTTGGGAGATGATTGAAACAGGTGAAGGGCATTAAGAGGTACAAATCTTTAGTTATAAGATAAGTAAGTGACATGGATGAAAAGTACAGCATAGGGAATATAGTCAATAATATTTTAATGCTGTTTTATGTGCCAGATGGTAACTAGACTTATGGTGCTGAGCATTGTGTATGTGGTACATCTGAAACTAGTAAAGTAATATACATCAATTGTATTTCAATAATAAAAATTTTAAAAAGATAAGGAGTAGAAAGAAATTTGTAGGTAACTGAACTAGAATAAACACAGTGAAATATTTCAGATGAGTATATAAGGGAATAAAAACTAAGGAAGCTGGTCTTGGGTGTTTCCTATAAGAGATCTTCCCTTCCCTTTCTAAATAACTTTTCTAAATAGTCCATCATGTTTCACTGCAAATAATTAAATTATTATGTTTCAGAGTGTTAAGTAATAGCCATTCTGTTTATTACCATCTCCGTCATCAACATCAACAAAGATTGCTGGGGAGAACAGTTTTTACTATGAACTATAGACAATTTTATTCCAAAGGTAGTTGTTCATCGACTGCACTCTTTGGAAAAGTACACCTTAAACTTGATAAAACAAACACATGAATTCTCTCATGGAATTCTGAAAATGTCATAAAATCTAGACAAAGTCAAAAGGAATCACATTAAATCATCAATGATTAGCATAGGAAGAGGCTTTTAAGATCTGATACACTCTATTTCGGCTTCCAAATTGCATATACAATTTCTTGGAGAAGTTGTAAAAATGTATCTTGTTACCCCAGCCAATGTATGCTAATCCTGTAGGTCTGTGGTGTGGTCTGGGAACCTAAATTTGTCATGACTACCTCTACATGGTTCTGACAGGTGGCCTAAGAACCACATTTGAGAACCATTGATCTACCCTGAACCTTCATTTTATAGATGAGATGACTGAATTCCATGGAAGTGGTAATTTATGCCAGAGTGAAGTCTCGAGCTCATTTTTCTAGCATCCTGTCTTAGTACATTTCCAGGAGTTCTCACTAGTTGATCATCATGTTGGCCCAATGGGAACCCTGCTATTGCTGCTAATTTTTATTCTTCTCCTTATTTTCTAGTTCGATTTGATCTTAATCTACTGAAATAAAGAAATGTCGTTTAAAAAAGTCTCATGTTTATCTGTATTCTCTCTCTTATTTTTCTTTACTTTTAGACGTGAGTTATTTCTTTAGAGAAAAACCAAACCCACACCAGAAAATCCTAGAAAGTTCCAGAATATCTCTCTATATCCTCAGCTCTGCTGCGTGTTTGTTTCATTTGCTTCTCCAGTCAATCTGTATGCACAGAAACTTTTCACATCACAAAACAGCCATGCTACCCCTCATAATTACAGCCAATGCCATCAACTTACATATCAGCACAGTGCAGCTGTGTAAGGCGATGGTTTTTTGTTTTTCAGTTTTTTTTAAACAACTGAATAGGTATATCCAACAATGTTGGAGGGATGGCCAAAGAGTGAAACAAAGCTTTCAGTCTCCTTTTGGGCTTTGTTAATAATGACAGCTCAGCTGATAGTGTTTACTGAGAACAAGGGGAGTCCTGATAGAGGGAACTCTCCCATTCCCAGCAGATCATCACCAGTGGTAATTTGGGACAGCTTTCCTTGCTGGGAACAGTTAGGGTAGAAGGTCTTCTGACCCTGTCACTGCTGCTAATTTTAGGCATCATTCTCTCCCTGGTTAAGTCCCATCACTGTCTTTTGAGCTGAACCCCCTGAACTCATTATATTATGATAGGGTAGTTCCTAAAGGTCATTGTCTCAACCAACGTCTTTCATTCAGTTTCTTTTTCTTATCTTCAAGATAAACATTATGGAGCTAGTTTATCATATACACATTGTTTTACTAATTAAAGTTAAGTCCTTCAACTATACAGAAGAGTATGGCAGCAAAGAGAACAGTCATGTGCCTCTACCCAACTCTAAATAAAATCTTGACATTTTGCCAATATTTGTTTCAGAATTATTTAAAGAAGGAAAACATTACGGATATAGGGGAAGCTCTTTGTATCACCTTCTGCAATCTTTTTTCTCTTTCTTCCCTGAGGTAATCCCTTCCACAAAACTCGGTGTTGATTATTTCCATTCATGATTTTATTCTATTTCTACATATGTATGCATCCTAAATAAAAACTTCTCGTTTTCAAACATGACTCTACATATAATTCTGCTTTTTTTACTCAATATTGTTCTGGGAGTTTATTCTTTTTTTTTATGTCTTCTTTATTTTTTTTTTTAAATGTTTATGTTAGTCACCGTATAGTACATCACTGGTTTTTGACGTAGTGCTCCATGCTTCATTGTTTGCGTATAAAATCCATTGCTCCATGCAATACGTGCCTTCCATAATACCCATCCCCAGGTTCACCCAACCCCCTCCCCCCTTCCCCTCTAAAACCTTCAATTTGTTTCCCAGACTCCATAGTCTCTCATGGTTCATCTCCACTTCTGATTTCCAACTCTTCATTTTTCCCTTCCTTCTCCTAATGTCCTACATGCTATTCCTTATGTTCCACAAATAGGTGAAATCCTATGATAATTGACTTTCTCTGCTTGACTTATTTCACTTAGCATAATCTCCTCCAGTCCCATCCATGTTGATGCAAAAGTAGGGTATTCATCCTTTCTGATGGCTGCATAGTATTCCTTTGTATATTAGGAGTTTATTACTATTAACACATATAGCTCGAGGTTATTCATATTAAATACTATGTATTATTTCATTTTATTTCATTAATTTTTTTTTAAGATTTTATTTATTTATTTGACAGAGAGAGATCACAAGTAGGCAGAGAGGCAGGCAGAGAAAGAGGAAGGGAAGCAGGCTCCCTGCCAAGCAGAGAGCCTGATGTGGAGCTCGATTCCAGGACCCTGAGATCATTACTTGAGCTTAAGGCAGAGGCTTAACCCAGTGAGCCACCCAGGTGCCCCAGTTATTTTTTTCTTAAATTATATATTTTTAATAATACCAGGTAAGTTGTAATGAATATTTTTGTCTGTGTTTCATTTTGTGCATGTATCAGACTTTCTCTACAATGTATTCTTCAGATGCAACTGCTATATTACATGATTTGTTCAAAATCTAACCAACTAGATATTGCCACAGCAAATGTTCCAATCTACACATTCAAAAGCTGGGGCCAAGGGTTTGTCATGCTGTACAGTCTCACCACCACTTAAAGTTTTCCCAACTTTTAAATTTTGGTCAATGAGAACATGTCAATTTTATTGTTGTTTTAAAGTATTGCTGTTGAGTTCAATACAGCCATTTTTATTTCTTTTCTGTGGAATTTCTGTTCATCTCCCCTCCCTTTTAAAAATGTGGTTTTTTTTCATTAACTTTTTACATTTTCTAAATTTTTTGGATATTCATCTTTTGTCAGTTAATGAAAGGTAATTATCTTCTTGTAGGTTGTGCTTGCCTTTTCAAGTAGTTTCAGCTTTATGGAAAAATAATGCTGGAAATAGTTCCTATATACCCCATATCTGCCAACATACTCTCTCCTATTATTAACATCTTGCTTTGTTATGATGCATTTGTTACAGTTGATGAAGTAATATTGATGAATTATTATTAACTAAAACCTACAGTTTACATTAGGGTTCACTCATTGTGATGTAAAATTCTATGCATTCTGACAAGCGCGTTATCTCATGTGTCTGCCATTATAGTAGTATACGGAATAGCTTCCCTGCCCTAAAAATGCCATGTGCTTCTCCTATTTATCCCTCCCGCCCTCCCCACCACTGAATCCTGGGCAACCACTGGTCTTTTTACCATCTCCATATTTTGGCCTTTTCAGAATGTCATATTGCTGGAATCATACCGTATGTTGTTTTGTCAGATTAGCTCTTTCACTGAACTATATGCATTTAAGGGTCCCTGGGTTTTTTTTTTTTAAATGAAGACTTTATTTATTTATTTGTCAAAGAGAGAGAGAGAACAGGCAGAGGGAGAGAAGTAGGTTCCCCTGCTGAGCAGGGAGCCCCACATGGGACTTGATCTCAGGACTCTGGGGTCATGACCTGAGCTGAAGGCAGACGCTTAACTGTCTGAGCCACCCAGGTGTCCCAGGTCCCCTGTATTTGTGTGGCTTGATGGCTCATTTATTTTTATCACTGAATAATATTCCATTTTCTGGATGTACCATCTTTTGTTTATCCATTTATCCCTTGAAGGACATTTTGGTTGCTCTGAGTTTTGGCAGTTTTGGGTGTTGGTTATCAACATTCATGTGTAAAGTTTTGTAAGGTTCTAAACTTTCAGCTGATTTGGATAAATATTTAGGAGTGCAGTTGCTGGTTCAGACAGCCAACCTATGGCTGATTTTGTAAGGGCGGCCACACTATTTTCCAAAGTGGGTGTAGGATTCTGCATTCCCACGGACACTGGACAGAGTGTTCCTGCTGCTCCGCTTTGTCTCCTGCCTTTCAAGTCAGTATTTTTGGATTTTAGCAATTCTGATAGGTGTTTCGTATTAACCATGTTTCTTATCTTCTGTATTTTATAATACTTTAGCATCCTGAGGCCTTCCTGACAGTGAGAGACTTCTCCCAGGACTAGTTCACTCCTAGACATAGTAAATGATTCCCTTGTAATCACTTTGTTCACATGCAAACCAACCACCAACTTTATAAAACTTTCACATGCCAAGTCCATATTCTCTTCATCTAATCAACCTAGAGCCAGCTACCAGATAACTCATGACAACCTTTATACCACAAGCCTGCTGAAATTGTTGAAACTAACCAAGTCTGTGTAGACTTGGTTAGTTTCAACAATTTCAGCAGGTTTGTCTTATCTACTTATCTACCACACCAATTTTTTTTCCTGTGAAAACCACAATAAAGGCTGTTGATGATGTTTTTCTCTTTCTCTGCCTCCTGACTAACAACATCCCCTATATGCCCCTCTGTGGTGTCCTGTGCCTCCTGTTTTTAGGAATCTGTGAGTATAGAAACTTCTTCCTTCATTGAAGTCACTTCTGTGTCTACTTGTCCTAACATAGCTGATTAAACACATACCAGGTTATCTATGAAGTGTGTGTCTCATTGGGGTTTAATTTGCACTGCCCTGATGATATATGATGTTGAACCAATTTCCATATGCTTATTTGTCATCCATACACTTTCTTTGGTGAGGTTTATGTTCATATATTTTGCCCCTTTTCTTATAGTTGAGTTTTAAGAGGGTGCTTTTGGGGGGGGGTCTAGTTTGATTTTAACTCGTTTATCAAATATATGTTTTCTAAAGATTTTTTCCAGTTTGTGGCTTGTCTTTTCATTTTTTAAACAGAACCATTGGTAGCACAGAAGTTGTTAACTTTAGCAAAGTTCAATTTATCAATTTCTTCTTTCATGCACAACGTTTCCAGTGTTGTATTTAAAATGTCATTGTCAGGGGCGCCTGGGTGGCTCAGTGGGTTAAAGCCGCTGCCTTCGGCTCAGGTCATGATCTCAGGGTCCTGGGATCAAGCCCCACATCGGGCTCTCTGCTCAGCGGCGAGCCTGCTTCCTCCTCTCTCTCTCCACCTGCCCCTCTGCCTACTTGTGATCGCTCTGTCAAATAAATAAATAAAATCTTAAAAAAAAATAAAATAAGATGTCATTGTCAAACCTAGAATTTCTTTTCTAACTTCTAAACATTTTATAGTTTTGAATTTTACATTTAGATTTGTGATCCATTTTGAGTTAATTTTTATGAGAGAGGTTAACGTCTGTATTTAGATTTTTTTTTTTCATATGGATGTTCAGTTGCTCCAGCACTATTGGCAGAAAAGACCATCCTTTCTCCTTTGAAATGCCTTTGCTCTTTTGTCAGAGAAATATTGAGAGTAACTGAATGGTCTACTTCTGGTCTCTCTATTCGGTTCCATTAAAATGTTTATCTGTTCTTTCACCAGTACCACACTGTTTTAGTCACTGCTACTTTACAGAAAGGTAGTGTCAATTTTCCAATTTTTTTCTTTTTTCAGAGTTGTGTTGGTAATTCTGGCTCTTTTATCTTTCTATGTGAACTTTAGAATTAGTTTGTCAATATCAATAAAATATCTGTATGGGATTTTTATTGTGATTGCATTGAATCTGTAGATCAATTGAGAATAATTCACATCCAACAAATTTGGATCTTCTTATCCATGAACATGGAATATCTATTTATTTAGATCCTCTTTGATTTTTTTCTCAGTGTTTTGTAATTTTTTTCCATAGATATGGTTCATTTTTTTTAGATTTATATGTAAGTATTTAATTTTTGGTGGTGCTAATGTAAATGCTGTTATGTTTTAATTCCAAATTCCATTTAATTCCAATTGTCCATTGCTGGTATATAGAACATACAGGAAATCGTTGCCTTGTGTATATTAACCTTGTATTCTGAAACCTTGCAATAATTGCTTATTAGTTCCAACCATTTTTTTGTTGTTGTTGAGTTTTTAGGATTTTCTGCATAGGCAATAAAATCATCTGCAAGCAAAGATGTGTCTCCCATCTCAATTTGTATACCTTATTTTTCATTTTTTATTTCTGTACTCTGAATTAGCAAAGATTTCCAGTATGATGTTGAATACGAATGTTGAGAACATACCCCTTTTTTCTAGCTGGCTAAGAAATTATATCATGAATTACTATTAAACTTTGCCAAATTCTTCTTCTGCATCTATTAATATTTTGTGCTTTGTCTTCTTTAGAATTTTATAATGAATTACATCAATTGAGTTTTTGAATGTGGAACCAGTGTTGCACACCTGGACTTGGTCGTGGTATCTAATTTTTTTTTCATATTTTTGAATTCAGTCTGCTATTTTTTAAAGAATTTCTGCATATAAATGTTATCCTAAGCCTGATGAGTTGAAGATTTTTTTTTTTTAAGATTTATTTATTTACTTGAGAGATAGAGAGGAAGAGAGAATGAGTGGAAGAAACAGAAGAAGAGGCAGAGGGAAAGACTTGTCAAGCAGATTACACATGATTGCAAAACCCATCACGGGGCTCCATTTCAGGACCTTGAGATCATGACTTGAGCTGAAACCAAAGAGTCAGCTGTTCAATCTACTCTGCCACCTAGGCACCCCAACTGAAGGTTGTTTTTCTTGTTTTGTTTTGTTTTGTTTTGTTTTTTAGATTTTATTTATTTATTTATTTGACACAGAGACAGTGAGAGAGGCAACACAAGCAGGTGGAGTGGGAGAGGGAGAAGCAGGCTTCCCGTAGAGCAAGGAGCCTGATGCAGGGCTCAATCCTAGGACCCTGGAATCATGGCCCGAGCTGAAGGCAGACGCTTAATGACTGAGCCACCCAGGCGCCCCCCAACTGAAGGTTTTTGAGCAAACTAAATGTCATTATTTCTTGAAGTCGCTGATTTGGGCGTAGCCTGTTACATACTAATACAGAACCAGAACACCAGGAAATCTAGCTGTCTGGCTCTTTGCTTGTTGATTTGTTGGCATGAGAAGCTTCAGTGTTCAGTTCAGTGGAAAAACTATCTTGCAGTGTTACTATTATTATACATTCTAGTAGAAACATTCCCTTCATTGATAACTATGACTTCTAAACTAGCAGCAGCAAAGTAGAAATATGAAGCCACTTGTTTTCTAGTGTATTATTTTGTGTAATCAGTGCTATACTTCCATCTCTTGGTTATTGGTTTAATGCATACTGGTAACATAAGAGACGGTAGTATACTTTATTGTGTGTGTCTCAGAACATGAATTGCATCTTGTGCAACCCAGTTTGCCAGATTTAGCAAATAAAAATAGAGGATGACCAATTCAATCTGAATTTCACATAAACAAAGAATATATTTTTAGTGTGAGTAAGTCCCATGCAACATTTGAGATATACTCTACTAAAACAATTTATTCATTACCTGAAATGCAAATTTAACTGAGCGTTCTGTGTTTTATCTGAGAACTCTATGTAGAATAAATAAATTTATTTATTTAGCCTAGCTTCAGAAAATGTTATCCCCAACTGGCCATTTCACTGTTCTTTAAAGCCAACTGCTCTGGACAATGAGGTACATGTTAATGTAGTGAAATTTATCAATATATTCCCATTACCTCACTCCTTTTACTATAAGATTATTCATCACAGTAATATTGTAAAATATATTTGGCAGAGAATAAGGCATTCAGTGAGTAGATGGATGGAGATAAGCTCAGAAGAATTGTGAGTAGACAATGAAAATCCTTATTTGGGAACTTCTATTCCAAGAAAGGTAACCAACTTCTTTTTGAGAATCGCTCTGGTCCAATATGGTAAATCTGCCTCTAGGCTCACGCATCTCCCTGGCCTATGGTTCCATATCAGCAGCTCAGATAGGACCCCACAGTACAAGTAAACTAGAGGAGCAAATGGCTCAGACCCATTGCATCCACTTACGCTGCACTGTCTCCTCTTCCTCAAAGAAATCTTATGCCCCTGTGAGTGGTTTTCTACAAAAAGTTCACTAAAGAAGAAAAAAAAAAAGCCTACGTTAAAGATGTTGCTGCGGACTATTGTGAACTATTGTGGACTGTTGTGACATTCTAACCCCACACAGGATTGCCCTGAAGGACAGTGGGGAAGACAGAGACTCTCAGGTCAAGAGTGAGATGCTGTACTTCTGGTTGTCCTATTTTTCTGGAGGAACTCATGGTCAAGGGGGAGGGATCTGTATTGATCAGCAAACAGTGGGTAACAACCTGTTTCACAGGGTCAGGGACCTCAAATGAACATGATTGTAGATGAGGGGGTTACGGTCGGGATGGTGCAAGGAAGAAGTATGTGGCTGTTTCAGTGAGGAAGGTTTTCAGTGATTAGGTAGAAACCTGTTTTGGGCATATTATTTATCTCTGTCATATGACCCCTTAGTGTTTGCTTGAGCGAAGATGGATAAAGTAACAAAAATGCAGGGATAAGGGCTTATAAATGTTGTCCCAGTTCGAGTGGGTTGGGCAGTGTTGGCAAACAAACCCTCAAATTTACAATGGCTCAAACACGAAAATGTATTTGTCATGCTCATCACCATCCAAGGCACGTGTTTTTTGGTTTTTTTTTTTTTTTTTTGTAGGTAAGTGGCTCAGTCCCATAAGAAACTTCCATGTTTACTGGAATGTATGCTAACGTTTTCTAGTGAATATGTAAAAGAATATGGTCAGGGCAGTCTATTTAAACAGCAACAGAATGCTGTAGTTACCAAGCAAATAGACAGGGAATCAGATACTGCCTACAGTCCGACAAAAGTTTTTTTCAGTAGTAGTGACACTTGGGAAATTATTTCTGATGTTTTGCATTCTTTAGTCTTGTCAAATATCCCATCAATAACTATAGTATTTGAAAGTATTTCTGGAACACTGGGGGCCACTGAAATGATTCCTAACCATTGGTATAGGAGTGATTTGTTTACGTGGCCAGACGTCTTATCGGCTAGACTGTGCAGTCTCCTAGAACAAAGAGCATTTTATTTGTCTTTGATTCTTATTCTTCAGATAGTGTCTGGTAGAGTGAAGGTGCAATGAAATTAAAAGCATTCACCCTAAAGAAATGATGTATTCCTTTTCAAGAATGTATGTAAATGGACTCAATGACACGTCATCAGACAGAGGTTAGAGATTAGAACTAATACTGAAAACAGAATCTTGACGTCTCGACTTTTATGCTCGTCACACTTGCCACAAAAGCAGTTCTGCGTTTGTTTCTTAGCTCAGTTAAATCTGGTCGGGGCATAGGAGACTTTGCTTTCCTGATGAATATTTAGTTCATGATAGAAAATCACTCAGTCTCTGGGTGGGGCGTATGAAGAGTAACATGAAAAACAAAGAAAATAAAATCTCTTTGGTACAAATGTCTTTTTATAAGATGCAGAAGAAAGTGCTTTAAACCTCACTGTATTAGGAAACTGCCAGAATAAAAAAAGAGAAAGAAAAAAGAGCTTACCATATGCATTAGGCAAATTCAATTTGCACATAAATTAGAAACTTGAGTAGCAACAATTTGAAGAGTGGGAAAGAAACGCTACTGTATCAGCAGGTTCACAATCTAGGCAGTTTGGTATCTTGACTGAGTTATAAATAATGAAACCTCAATCTGTTCTTCAAATATATTTTATGAATAGTTTAGAATTTTTAGAGCACGCGTCATAGGTTCAGAAATAAAGTCTAATTAACTAAAGGGGAATGTACCAGCACAAAAACATTCTGACTTCATAAAAATTTCTTCCATGTGCTGATTAAAATGGGTCATGCTCACACCTAGAAAATACTGCTAATTTTTCAAGATCTATCTAGTTTCAGGTTAAAGGTTTGACATGAACTATGTAGGCCCTTTGGAAAAAGGCTTTTTTTTTTTAATGGCTTTCATATGACATGATTAGTATTTTCTTAGCTGTTTGTTTGTCAGACTTACAGAAAAATGAATCATATTTTCAAAAACAGATCCCAATCTCTTCTCTGATGTTAATTCTTAGAGAAATCCTGTATAAAATGAGATTTGAAAATCAATGAAATTATAACATTTAAAATTCTTCTAGAGAAGGCTGCATAGAGATCAAACCACAGCAGAGCTGAGTTACTTACTATTGTTCTAGAGGAGTAGGAGATAGCATGAGTCACATTTCTTTTTTCAGCGCTCTTTCATTGAGAAAAGAGGAACTAACTTCCTCTGCTAAAGAAAATGTTAGAAGAGAATTGTGATAATTGGTGCCAGAGGTGACATAGAGACTCCTCATATCGTGGAGAGTGCTAGCTGCTCAACAAAACCCCTTTCCTCTTCTTCCCGGACACATGGCCGGATTCCATCTCCCAGCCTTTCTTGACTTTAGATATGGGCATTTATCTTCAACCAACCAATGGACTATGAGTGGCATCTCCTAGTGGCAAGACTCAGGAAACCTCCCTGATGGGTTCCTCCATTCTCTTTTCCCTTCTGTCTACCCAATGTAGATGATGACAAGACTCGAGGAGATAGGGGTACCACAAGAACAAAAGATTATTTTAAGTGAATCACCATATGGAGGACAATTCTCTGTTGATGAAGAACATGGGTGTCTTGGGCTATTAGGGAATGAGAAATAAATGCGTATTGTGTTTGAGTATATATACTGTTTAAGCATATATTATTAATAATGTATATTAATATGCATTATATATATGTATTTACACTATTTTCAGTATAAGCCTATCCTAATATGCCTGGTTAAAATAATTTTCTTATATCTTAATTCATGGGCAGATAGGGAGTAAAAATAGACTGAAAAAAACCCCACCCTTATAGGCTGGATTGCACCAGCTACTTGCCTTTGAAGCAAACTCTGCAGATTTCACTGGGGGTTCCTTAGAAAATGCTTAACAGGGACAAATGTTAGCTTTGGTCAGATCCGGTTCTCTCTTCTATTTCCTAGGATTTCCAGGTTTTGCAAGCTTTGGCTCTGTCATACTATAATGTAAGAACCCATTCCAAAAGCAACAACGAAAACAGTTTCTCTTTTGTAGAAAACTCTTACACATCTCCATTTGTATGCAATGTTTTTGTTTTAGTATATTCTGTGTTGCTGTCACTGATATGCTAATGATATGCTATTGCTATCTGGAATGCGTTCAGCTACACACCACGGATTTCATTTTTGTGCAGAGAAGCAAAAACCTGAGACCTTAGCAATGATTACAATCTTTTGCTCAGTGAAGAAAGGCTGGGAGGCACAGATTTAGACACACATACGCACATTCACACACACATACACACGCACACCAAAGAAGAAGGAGACGATGACGAGAATGGTAATAATCTTAATAACCTTGAGTTTTTCATCTCCTTCGAGTCTTCACGTTGCAGACAATTCTGGTAGGTGGTGGCCAAATTTTACTTCTGTTCTTGATTTACTACCAACCCAATACTCTTTAAGGAAATAAAAGAAAGAAATTTCTGATATGGAAACAAATGAGAAACTGAAATTTCAAAAAAATGTTTAAATCTGTGTGCTGTTAACCACAATGAAAATTATTCTGTTTCTATCAGTATTTGTTAAAAAGTTAAAATGTGGGGCGCCTGGGTGTCTCAGTGGGTTAAGCTTCTGACTTTGCCTCAGATCATGATCTCAGGGTCTTGGGATGGAGCCCCAGCTCGGGTCAGGCTCTCTGTTCAGGGGGAGGGGAATCTGCTTCTGCCTCTCCCTCTGCAGCACCACCCCCCCATGTTCTCTCTCCCTCAAATAAATAAATAAAATCTTTACTTAAAAAGTTAAAATGCATGACCATCTGACAGAAATTGTGCATACATGTTGTTTTGCATGTGTGTGTATATATATATAGGTTTCCCCTTTCTGCATTACAACACTTTACTTTCAGGAAAGACCCCCATCAGTAACTGCTAACCAAATGAAATCCAGAAAAGATTTTTGCTTTTAGGGAAAAAATCCACTACTGGATTGATGTAGGTCTTTCGTAGAAGCGAAGAGGTGAATGCAAACTTTCAGAGAGTAGGGAATACCTGCATCCGTCATGATTTCCCATTTAATTTTGAAAATAATCCTCAGAGAAAATTCTTTATTTTGGAAGAATAAGACATTACACATATCCATGTGTTTCATGAACCATCCTTCAGAAGTGGTTGAAAATGCTTTCATGTCAATTTAAGAGACATTTAATAAAAGCCGACTATATTCCCCAAAGACACTGTGCTGACTGATGGAGAAATAGGTGTGAATAAGACGTCCTCCATGCCCCCAGCCTCTAGAGCAGCAATCTTCATCTGATCAGAAGTGAATGTTAATTGTATTCTACCAATAAGAGGGTTAAGTGATCTCTTTCCTGTGATTTTCCTTGCATGTCTGCTGAACCAAATACTGTGTTTCCACCTATTGGGAAGTTGAATAAACCCCGTTTTTGGAATTAGAAAGTTGGGTTCAGATTCTTGGTTTCAACTCTGTTTGGGTAAGTTCCCTGCAGGCATGTTACTTAATCTCGCTTTGCCTCAGTTTCCTCACCTAAAAATGTATATAATAAATGAACCTAGTATTTGTAAATGACTTAGCCAGCACTGTATACACGGTAAGTGATTAAAAATCTCAGTGCTACAGGAAGGAGGAACACTATCCACAAAGAACTTTAAAGCATTGGGCAAATAACTGAAGAAATTAACTTAGTACAAATTGTACATGTTGCAATTTCATACATACGTAATTTTGTTTAGTCCTCGTAGACCTCTTTTGAAGTCAAAGAGCTCACCTTTTCCAGAAGGGAAGCTGAGTTTCAGACAGGCTGAGGTTTACCCAAAATCATCAAATCAGTACATGACAAGAATCAAGGTTTCGATCCAAATATGTGTGACCCCACTACATCCTACAGCCCTACAGAAAAGTTAAGTTGTTAAGGTCACAAGGAGGGAAAATACTCTCACAAATCAGCATGACAAAAACACAAATATTAACGAACCATCCAAGTCAAGATCAAAATTGCCTCATCTTTAAAATCAGCTTCTTTAAATGTCAGTTTCCACTTCAGGACCATATTAGGTATATTCCCGGGGAAGCAGAGCTGAAGAGCGAGAGCCTCTCTGAAGGTGTGTGCATGGTCCAAGCTGTACTACCATGCATGGTTCTGAGTACAGCCATCCCTTAATTTTTGACATGACACATGCCCTTTGATGGAGGTGGCATTAGCTGCCGTGCATGGGCACTATTTACGTTTAAGTATCTGACTGCATCGTGACTAGGGGTTAATAATCCACTGCCTACAGTTTGCAAGGGTTGTTGCTTTGTGAGTCTTAAAATTTTCTTAAAGATTTTATTTATTTATTTGACAGAGAGAGAGAGAGAGAGAGAGAGAGAGAGAAAGCACAAGTAGGGGGAACAGCAGGCAGGGGGAGAAGGAGAAACAGGCTTCCCACTCATCCTGAGATCATGACCTGAGCCAAAGGCAGATGCTTAGCAAATGAGCCACCCAGGCACCGTGCTTTTTGAGTCTTAGAGTGAAAGAGGGCATAGTTGTGGCTGAGGACCATGGCTGAGAATATGCCTTGGGAGAAATGCCTTGCTTTGGGGGCCATACAAGAAGCTTTACCATAGGATCAGAAAATCTTTTCCCCCTTCTTACCTTTGTACTGTCCCTGAGTTAAAATATACCCCTTCCCAGTCACCAATCCCCCTCCTAAGCCCCCCAACCCCAACTTTTCACTCTGGACTGAAAAAAAAAAATCCACTTCCCCCTCTATGAAAGAAAGGGTTTCTGTATTTAATAAAGAGAGTGAATTATTCTTTATATTAAGAGGTGGTTTTCAGGTTGAAGAAGGGATCTAACCCTCGAACAATTAAGAAATGATCACAATTGAATGGAGTATGATGTTTTAGTTTCTTAATACCTGAGATTTTAGTAATATTTAAAGTCCTTCTGAATATTTTATAGGAAAAGAAGTTTACCGCTTACTCCCTAAATTCATTGAAATTCAGAAAAACAAAGACAAGAGTATCTAACAATTGTCTAAAAGGGATTTTTAGATCTTTTCTAAAGGATATTTGGGAATTCTTAAACCGTGAAAGTGGCCCTTATGTTTCACAAGGCAGCCACTCACTAGTTATTTACCTCAAGCTAGAGATTTCTTAAAATTCCTTATAAAATTGGACAGGTGCAGGTTGAGACAAATGGCATTTAGCAATTTGACTGTGGAGCACATTTTCCAAGACTAAAAATGATGGCAAATGTGCATACATGATGCTTTAGAGAGTGCTTTCCAGCTGAGCTTTTTGGGATGAGGGAAACAGTTTCTACCTACATTGTCCAATATGGTGGCCACTAGCTTCATGTGGCTGGTATGATTTTAATTAAATTTAAATTTAAATATTGAGCTGGTGTCTCCTCTACTGGATACTGCCGCTTGAGACTACTGATGTTAATTGGTCATTGCTTTTCATGACTTAAAGAGAGAAAAGATCGGGGGAACAGGGCTTTAAACTCTAAGAGATGATCATAGCAGCCATTTTACCTTGCAGTTAGAAGCATTTACTGTGTGGATTTCCTTTTAGATTGAGACTTATTAGTAATTCCAAAGCAGGAAGAGAAAGTGTTCTTTGTTCAAATATGACCATTTAAGAAAATTGTTGCTACCATTTCCTAGCTGACTTCAATGCTTTAAGCTATCATTCATTTTTTTTCAGGGATAAATTTGTTTTCCGATATATCCAATGATGGGGAGTCATGCCTCACGGGTTGGACAGGTTTCACATGAGAGCATGTTGACGTATTTATTGGCTACCAATGGGTATAATAAAACGGGCAAAATGAACAGAGGATAAGGTAGTTCATGTAGCATGTAGTCCCATTATTTTGCAATATAAAAAACCCTCATCTTATTGCAGATCAAAAAGCATTTCACAAATTCCCCAAACAAACATAAATAAGAGAAGAAACATAAAACCACATAACTCCATGAAATAATGTTCAGCAGTATTGGGAAATGTAATGGTTCAGCATTAAGTCATTAGACTGAACAGAATCAGTGCATGAAGAAGTCAAAAGTTTTAAGAAACCAATTGTCTGCTTCTATCTGTAATTATTTTTCATCCCTACATGGAGAGACCTGTCTGCCCAAGAAGCAGCATACCACAGAGATTCTAGACGCCGTGGAGACACTGAAGACTGTACATGAGAAATGTGTGCAGGTCCCACTGCTCTGAGCAGTTTCCGTCTCAAAGGGCGGTTGGACCTTAATTGCTGTTGCACTGTGAGGTGAAGAGAGGATGAAAAATTAAGGGGAGGAAAGTTCTTTGGGATGGGATAATCCAGCAAAGAATTCAACACCGACAACAGCAGCAACACACACTCACACATACCAACTAGGAAATATGAAATAAAAATCAGGCTGTACTGAGAAAATCAGTTTCTCAGGCTTCTCGTCATAAATGAATTTAGTGTTCTAATCAAAAGAATAGAGGAGACAATTATTTCTCATATTTTGACAGAAATTTAATAGTTGATTTTCCCCCAGTAAAACTTTTCTAAAATCTTTTTAAAAAGATACTTGGGAATAAATCATAAATGGGTGGAATTAATTAAAGCATGTTATGTGAAATACAAAATGGAAAGAAATATCTGAATAATTCATTTCATGAGCAGTTTTTTCCCGAAATCTCTATATAGTCAACTTTGTTTCTTTCGTTGACATCTGGTATTCATACACTGTAACTTACATACATCAAACTTACAGGTAAGCCAGTGAATATGGCTGTGGCTTCTTAACATAGGAACCAACTTTACCTTATATTTTCATCTTTGTTTCTTTGTAATTTTTGTTTGATGGTTTGTCTTGACAGAAATTCTTTTTAGTGTTTCTCAATTTCTCTAATTTTATGAAAATTAACCAGAAGCAATTACTTTATGAAGTAAGCTTATTTCCATGATCAACTATAGGAAATAAGACTAAAAATCTTTACTCTGAATTCTTTTTTCCTACTGTGGTAAAAAAAAAGAAAAACACATTAAATTTAACATCTTAACATTGTTTAAGAGATGGAGAGAAGGCAGTGAGAGGGAGAGAGAGAGAATCTTAAGCAGGCTCCATGCCCAATGTGAAGCCTGACACGGGGCTCCATCTTACAATCTTGAGATCATGACCTGAGCCAAAATCAAGAGTTAGATGCTTAACAACTGAGCCACCCAGGGGTCCCCATCTTAACCACTTTTAGTGTACAGTTCAGTTTTGTTAGGTATCCATTGCACTGTTGAGCAATGAATCTCTAGAACCCATTCATCTTGCAAAATTGAAACTGTATACCTATTAAATACTAATAACCCCTCTTCTCTTCTCTTAATCTACCTTTCTATTTTTTGTTTCTATGATTTTAATTACTTTAAATATTTCATATGGGTGGAATCAAACAGCATGTGTGCTTTTCTGACTGGTTTATGTCACTTAGCATCAATGCCCTTGAGGTTCATCCATGCTATAGCATGTAATTGAATTTCCTTTTTTAAGGCTTCATAATATTCCATTATATGTCTATATCACATTTTCTTTATTCATTCATCTGTTGATGAATATTTGGGGTCTTTATACCTCTTGGTTACTGTGAATAATGCCACAATGAACATGGATGTACAAATATCTTTTTTTTAAAGATTTTATTTATTTATTTGACAGAGAGCGGTCACAAGTAAGCAGAGAGGCAGGCGGGGTGGGGGCGGGAAGCAGCCTCCCTGCCAAGCAGAGAGCCTGATGTGGGGCTCGATCCCAGGACCTGAGATCATGACCTGAGCTGAGGGCAGTGACTTAACCCACTGAGCCACCCAGGTGCCCCCAAATATTGTTTTGGATATCCTGCTTCGAATTCTCCTGGATATATACCCAGAAGTGGGATGACTTGATCATACGGTAATTCTATTTTTAGTTTTCTGAAGGACTGTCATACTGTTTTCTGTAAAGAATGCACCATTTTACATGTCTTCAAAGGTTCCAATTTCTCCAGATTGTCACCAACAGGTGTTATATTCTATTCTTTTGATAGTGGCCATCCTAATGGGTGTGAGATGATATCTTACTGTAGTTTCGATTTGTATTTCTCTTATGATTAGTGATGTTAAACATCTTTTCATATGCTTATTGACAGTATATGTGTATCATTTGTGTATCTTCTTTGGAAAAATGTCTATTCAATTCATTTCCCCATTTTTAAAATCAGGTTATTATATTGCATTTGAGCTACAGAAAGTCCTTATATATTCTAGATATTAACCCCTTACCAGATATGTGATTTGCAAATATTTTCTCTAGTTCCAAGAGTTGTCTTTTTGCTTTGTTGTTTCCTTTGATGTGCAGTTTTAAGTTTGATGTTCTATTTGTCTATTTCTGCTCTTTTTTTCCACTGCTTTTCTTGTCATATTCAAGAAATCATTGCCAAGTCCACTGTCTTGAAGGTCTGTTTTCTTCAGGAATTTTAGGTCTTACCTTTAGGTCTTTAATCCATTGTGAGTTAGTTTTTGTATATGATGTAAGGATCCAAATCTAATCTTTTGCCTATGGATATCCAGTTTTCCCAATATTATTTGTTGAAGAGACTGTCCTTTTCCCATTGTATAGTTTTGACATCCTTGCCAAAATTCATTTGGCCATATATGGGAGGGTTTATTCCTGTTCTATTTATTTCTGTTCCATTAGTTTATATGTCTGTCATTATGTTAATACCGTACCATCTTGATTGCCTTTGCCTTGTAGTATATTTTAAAATGAGGAAGTATGAGTCTTCCATTTTTTTTTTTCAAGATTGTTTCAGCTATTCAATTAGTTATTCAAGGACCCTTAAGATTCCTTATAAATTTTAGGGATTTTTTTTTCTATTTCTATAAAAAATGTCATTATGATTGTGATAGAGATTGCATTAAATCTGTAGATTGATTTGTATAGTATGGATATTTAAACAATATTTAACTATGTTAATTCTTCCCATCCATAAGCATAGAATGTCTTTTTAAAAGATTTTATTTGTTAGAGAATGAGAGAGAGAGAGAGAGAGAGAGGCAAGCAGAGGGAGATGCAGGGTCCCTGCTGAAGAAGGAGTCCAGTGTGGAACTCAATCCCAGGACCCTGGAATCATGACGAGCTGAAGGCAGACACTTAAGCAACTGAGCCACCGAAGCTTCCCAGCATAGGATGTCTTGCCACTTACTTGCCACTTACTCTTCAATTTTTTTCAGTAGGGTTTTACTGTTTTCAATGTCCATATCTTTTACCTCCTTGGTTAAATGTTTTCCTAAGTATTTTATCCTTTGATGCTATAGTAAATGGGATTGTTTTCTTAATTTCCTTTTTGGATTTCCCTCCTCTGAATTCTTAAGTAGGCAACTTAATGTTCTAATATAAAAAACAAAAACTGACTATCTTAAGTTCTTTATCACCAAGGCAAGAAATCAAAACAAAGCATATTATTTTGTCACCAGTTTGTCTCCTATTCCTGCAGTACTGGTTATTGTGACTTTAACATGGGAAAGACATTTTAAACAATATTCCATGGAGGTTGTTGCATACTTGAGGACAAACACTATTATCATCATTTTCTGTTAAAAACTGTATTAAGAATCAGGAATCTAATTTAAAAAATGTTTTTCTTCATAGCATGCTGAAAAACATAGACTTTCTGAAAAACATAATATTGAATTAACCATGCTACAGAAGCAAAAATTATAAATGAGTATGTAAAACAGTAGAACATATAAGTGTCTACTTTACACTCATGTTGCATCTATGTATATCAAACTGTTATGTTAATTTTTTTCTGAAGACTGAAAGCATGTTTTAAAGGCATACAGAAATTTCTAACAAGAAAAACATTCCAGGATTTATATCTATATTTCTGTAAGTCCTTATTGAGTGTCTACTATGTGCCACTGCATAAGATAAACTAAGACCTACTTCTAATACAATTTGTTCAGTATTGATGGCAGAGAGAGAAAACAAACCAGTGAGTAAATGATCTGAATAAGACAGATTATGAATTCAGATTGTAAATTCCATGACAGAAATAATGGAGGGGTATTGGATAAAGAGAGACTGCAGAAAGGGGGAGGTAATTGATTTTGGTAGATAGGAGCCATATTTCTTAGAGAGAATTCTAGAGGACATAGGGAGAAAAGAAAGAAATGGCCATGTCAAGATTTGGGGACAGGATGCTCATCTGCACAGGGAAATGAATAAAAGTAAAACTGTAGGCGTCGTGACCTTGACATATTCAATACAGATGAGTTCAGGGATGCTGGAGTTAAATAAAATCAAGTATGTTAGGTGCTGAGATTAGAATGAAAGGCAACATTCCTTTTATCCAGTGCTTTGTGGACTATGATGTGGAGTTTGAATCTTAAGTATAATCAAAAGCCATTGAAGGGTTCCCTTCCTTGGGAATGAAATGGTAAGAGCTCCATGTTCAAAAGATAGTGTTGGTTAATGAAGAGAGAATAAAGTCAGGGAAGTAAGAGAAGAAGCAGTTAGATTGATAGAGTAATCCAGGCAGGAGCTGATGGTGGCTTGGATGAAGCTGGACCATAGATCTCACAAGATGGCAGCCTGTCCAAATAACATACAGCAAAATCAATGAGTAGAAAAAATAGGAAACATATGTGATTTATGGGGCATACCAGTGCTTTGCTAAATGAACCTCATGACTTCCTTTGAGTTAAACTTTTAGATATCCCATCCTAAAAATTATTGACAAATAATTATCCAACTTGTTTTTACAGAAAGATAAGAGAAGGAAAATCCATTTAAAACAGGCAAATTAAAAATGTTTGTACTACTTTGTGAGCAGAAGAGTTATGTTTTCCACCTAAGCCGATAGAAACAAATATTTTTACAGGAAATTGATTTAATTGAAGCTATTGTTAGGCATCACAAATATGTTTGGTTCATGCCACAGTTCCCGGGAATTTATAAATGGGTTCAGAATTGTTGTTCAGGCACCAGAAAATAAACCTCCAAGCTATTTACTACCTCCATGATATAGAAAGTTTGCAGTTTTGATTTTGTGTGATTATGTTCAGCAATGGTGACCTTTAGAGGCAACAATATTGAAGTGTAATGAGGAGATGTTTGATCACTGATATACAATGAAGAGTTGGTGCTACTTCCCCATTTCTTCCTGGAATTCGTGGAATTCAACTGACAGGCTTTAACCTTTAGACTGCTGAAGTTATAAAATGTATAGGGATTTAGGCTGTTTATACAACACGTTAGATATATGAAATTTTTAGACACTGTAGCTTCTTTTATCATCTGGTAAAATGATTTTGTATATTTAATAATATCAGTCACTGGTAACCATGACAGGCTACACTCAGGTATATCACAAAGAATATGAAGTAGATTTTGATGAAAGTAGGAATGGGCGCCAATGAGGAAAATAAATAGAAAGTGGCTATTCTCCCTAGACCAGGTATTTTCAAAATAGATGAATAAGGCTCTTCTACTCTTTCTTTCCCAGCGAGGCTAGCATCAAAGCTAGTAAGAGATAACCCAAGGCCTGCTTCTTAAAAATTCACTGAACTCAAGAATGTTTTAAGTACAAGAAAGCTAAGTGTGAGATGCTAGCAGATCGGAGACTCTGATGACCAGGTGGAGTTCCCTTTGGACATGGGATCCATGATGAGAATTTTGGTGAAACAGAAAGGAAACCAATGAGAACAGCAGCTCAGGATTTGTGGCCCCAAAACTGAATTAATTTACGATAGCTGAGCAGTACCCCCGAAGGAAGTTATTGCTAATTCTTGTTTAGAAAACATGTTATTAAATCACTCATTTCTTGGCTGACACTACAAATGCTAATTAATAATGCAATCAGCCTCTCCTGAGTAACCATAGGATTTTAGTTGTCTGGTTAAGAATGTATAGAGTATAGAATGTGTACGTGCCAATCCTAAGTAAGCTCATGATTAGAAGTGTGTATATTAGTGACAGGAACTTAACTTTTAGGGAGGAAATAAGTTATCCTAAGTTTTAGTTTGACAACTGATATATAAAAGAAGCAAATGATTAGAAAATTAAATATAGAAATTATTCTGGACATTCACGGAAATAAGAAATTTTCACCAAAATGCTGTGTTCATGAGTCTTGCCTGAATGATAACTCCATGACAATGGAACACATGCATTAACTACCTAGTTATATTTAAAGATTCCAGAGGTAAATGAACCAGCATGGTCATTGGTCTCTAGGAGAGTTTCCTTTGTTTGCTTGTTTGTAGGACAAGGTCCTAGTTACTGGTACTGAGAGTGCAGACAGACAGCAAGCACATTTTTACTGAATGAGTGGAGGAAGGATAGCAGATGAAGACCACTCAGGAAGAACTGAAGAGCTCAACAATGGCACGATTAAAGAGCTGACAGTCTGTATTCCACATATATAAAAAAAGAAGGCAATGTGAATCATGTAGAATGTTTCCAAAAGAAAATCAAGTTCATTGTATGTTTAAAAGAGCTGGAGCCTACAAGATACCTTTGAAATATCATTCAATTGGATCAAGAGGTGTAGGCAAAAGGCATGAAATTCAAAGTATAATTAGAAGAAAGACAGTGATTTGTGGGGCATGGAGAGAATTTCCTTGGGAGGTTTTGCATACCCTTGGATCGGAGGCCCTTTAAAAAACAGGTTCTTAGGGTCCCATATAAAATAAAACCTCACCTGCTAACCCTTGAATGATGTATGCTTCCATATATTTTCGATACCCTGTAGCAGTCAGCACTAATTGCTGACCGTTTAGGATGTAAATGTCTCTGAGAGTAGTTACTCCTGTCTTATCCTAAGGGACCTGAGAACCAACTGGCAAGAAAGAGCCTTCAAAATTGATCTCACACTGTCGTCCCCATGACTCCAGCAGGAATATACCTCACCCGTCGGAAAACTGGTGCTTTGTCTTACAGGGATGAGTATCTTACAGTCTCAGTTGGTAGAAAACTCATAGGAGCCATCCATTCTGCCTCTAACTGTGTCCATTGTGAATGACTGTCTAGTGGGTGGCTTTCACACTAAGCTGTGAGGGGAGATCTCGTCCAGTTCTAAAGTGTTGCTTCTGTGGGGGGTGGGGCCAAAGGGGTGGTGAGCCGAAGGAACTCCTTGTGACTTTCTTTGCAGAGAGAAGTTCCACTTCATAAAATTGCATTTGACGTCATAGTTCTGCTGCTAAAATAAAAGTTAGAACGTGCCAGTATATAAAGAAATACCAGCAAAAACACGAAATTTCATAAGTTGCTTTAAATATCAGAATTTGAAAGTTCAGAAAACATAGCAAGAGCAAAGTTTGATCCTGGTTTTGGGGATTGCATATGATTTGGAAGGCCCTCTAAGGAATACAGCATAGAATTATAAAAACAAAATTCTGAGGACCTCTGTCAGATTGTTCCAAGGGCCCATGAAACTGAGAGGTCCTGAATCTTCATTAGTTTTGTAGTAGTACCACTTCTGACTAAGATACGCAGAAAGAAGGAATGTTAATAGGAGTCTGTGTCTTTTAATATACACTTTATTGATGACAATTCCAGGAAAACAAGACAGCTCTGCAAAAGCAACCAGATTTAATTTTTTTTAATTTTTTAAATTTTTAAAAACAATTGTTAAAATATTTTATTTATTCGACAGAGAGAGAGAAAGAGAGAGAGACAGCAAGAGCAGGAACACAAGCAGGGGGAGTGAGAGAGGGAGAAGCAGGCTTCCCATTGAGCAGGGAGCCTGATTTGGGGCTCCATCCCAGGATGCTGAGATCATGACCTGAGCCGAAGGCAAATGTTTAATGACTGAGTCACCCAGGCACCCCTCTTTTTTTTAAAATCTAAAGATTAGAAGAGGAAATTCACTAAACATAAAATATATATTTTCAAATGACCATAAGTCTGAAGTCATAGCTTTTTATTGAGGAGTTACTCAAAAGAGAAGGGGAAATGTCCAAATGATGCCACATACTAGTGAGAACAAGAGCAGACTTAAGGGCTTTGGTGTCTATACTATGACAACATCATGAGGTCTGTCTCAAGGTCTGATACTATTGGAATTCAATGAAGTAAAGACAGGGAAAAAAAAAAAAAAGCAGCCATTCCATGACACTGTGATTTGATGAAAGTATCCAAACTCAGTATCTTTGGAGCTTCCAATTTCTGAACCTTCTATAATACCATTAGATATTAGTTCATAAATTCAGATTTGTGTTATCTAAATGAGGTATAAACTAGAAATGGTAAAAGTGACATCCTCATTATTTAGAGCTCATGGTGGTTTATTTTATTCATAAGCACGATAGGTGAAATAACCTTGTTCCTTTATTAGCTTTATTAATATTTATTGAGTACTTAGTTTCTAGCAAACACTTCACATACATTATTTCAATCCATCCTCACATTGGCCAGGGATGTAGGTAGGTACTTCTAACGTCACACTTTACAGATGAGGCCACTGAGGGATATTCACCTGTGATGGTTCAGGGACTTGAACTGTCTGACTTGAGTGCCTACATTCTGTATTCAGTGCCAGTACGCTACATTATTAACAAAGCAACTACTAAGTGATATTAGTCAGCGAAGACTGTCATGACGAAATACTACAGACTGAGTGGCTTAAGTCACAGCAGTTTCTGTTCTCACAGTTTTGGAGACTGGAAATCTGAGATTGGCAGGGTTGATCAAGGTGTCTGGTGGGAGTTCTCCCCTGGCGTTGCAGATGACTGCTTTCATGTGACCTCTCCTTTGTGCTTGCACAGAAAGAGAAAGAAATCTCTGGGCAGGAATCCTATCAGATTAGGGCCCCATCCTTATGACCCACTTAACCTTCATCACTTCTTTAGAGACCCTGTCCCCAGATACAGCCGCCCCGAGGACTGGAGCCTGGAGCCTCGACATACACATTTCCAGGGGACACAAACACTCAGTCCGGGATAGATAATATCACCTTAATGTTTCCAAAACAGCTGTTCTCTGAATTAATTACATCTTGGCCAAGTGTTTATGAATGACCGTTTGCACACTGCTTTCTTGCTCCAACTCTCATGGAGGCTACTCTTAACTTCCATCCAACCAACCCTTCCCTCCAGAGCGTGTCCTGCTGACTGCTGGGGGCACTGTGACCACGTGATCTTAACCTGTTCAGCGTCTTCTACCTTTTCCAAAACAGAGCAGGAGGAGATGTGGAGCGCTCAAGGACGCTCTTTGCACCCATGTCCATTTATCTTTTACTTCTCACAGTTCTGATAGTTCCACCTCCGATAATGTTTCTAATATGTATTCACACACTCTACCCCATTCTTCTACTTCCTTGTGTTTTTTAGCTTTTTTTTTTTTTAAGATACTATTTATATATTTGAGAGAGAACAAGCATGGCCTGTGCAAGCAGGGGGAGGAAGCAGAGGGATGGGGGGGCGGGGAGAGGCACAAACAGACTCTGTGTGAGTGTGGAGTCCAGCTAGGGGCTCAGAACTCCCTCCCAGGACCCTGAGATCATAACCTGAGTCAAAATTAAGAGTAGGTCGCTAACCCAACAGAGCCACCCAGGCGCCCCTCATTACTTTTTTGATAAAGAAAAATATCATTTTCTGTATTCATTTTACCTGTGACTCATAAAACAAGCAAAACAAATCAAAACAAAATACTGCATGGGTACTAATTATGATGGGCAAGGGACTAGTTTTACTGAGGATGGATTACTTCAAGAAAAAGTGAGGATTTAGATTGAGACAAAAGGCCTCAAAACAGAATGACTCAGATTTTTTCTTCAACTCAGTGATATTTCTTGTATTCTCACTGGCTAAGACAGCTGTTAGTAGAGATGCGGATTAGATATGCACTGGGGGAAGTTCTAACGTCCTGAGATCTGGGGACCCTGAGCAAGTCACGTCATCTGGTGGTAGCCTCATATTTTTCATCTGTGAAATGAAAGGTTTCATTAAATGATCCTGAAGATCCTTCTAGGTTTAAAAACCCAATGGTTTTCATCTATGTAGATCTCAGGACAGGCTTCTCTGGCTCTCTATTGGTTCTCTCCTCTGACCCGTTCATTTGTATATAGGTTCGGGGAGCAAGTTTTAGTTGCCCTAGGGGCAGATTCAAAGAGGCCAGGGGGAGGCTGACACCCCCAACATTCTTTTCCATCTGGGAGCATCTTGCCTTGCTGTCTTTCACTTCCCTCTTGAAATAGTCTCCTTTCTTGTCTCCTATGAAACTAAACTTCTTGGTTGTATTTGAGCACTTCTCAATGGCTTGTCTTCTTCTTTTGGCCCCTTAAATAAGAAATTCTTCAGAGTTTTGACTTAGGTTTCTATTTTCCGTCCTGCATACTTGTGCAGTAAACTCCATTCCTTCACATTCTCAAGTCAGAGCATTATTATGAGGCTTTATTAGTGGGCTGGTAGCAGGCTCTGCCCAGTGACTCCCCTCCCAGGCACTGAGTGGGTAAACCCTACCGATCTTCCTGGACGGGTACTTGTAGATCCAGTCAGGTAGCAAATCCCCATGATTTTAACTCTGCCAAGACTTTAAATCTCTTGTTCCCTATCCTAATTCTTATTTGGTCTATCGAACTTTCCAAGGGAACTTTGCAAATACTTTCTCAATAATTTTCCTGCTTCCAGTTAGCATCATAGGTTACTATCAGGAGATCCGCCCTCAAACTGCTATGGTCATGTGAGTCCCTTTCTCATGAGTTGTCAGTGTTCTCTGCTGTCTGTCCCTCTGTCACTTTAGTTGACCATAACTCTTAGCATGGCTTTGAAGGCAACTCATAATCTGATTCCAAACTAACTGTCTAGAGTCTCTCATCTCATACCTTAATCCAGCCCAAGCACCAGCAACAGCCTCCACGCCAGCCCTGGGAAGCCACCTGTTCTCCCATCTGGATGCCATTCATGCTGTTCCTTGCACCCAGAACAACTTTCCCTGATTTATCTAAGTTAGAGCAAATCTTATTTTCTGAGTCAATTTTCTCCAGTTGCAAAATTGTCAGATTCTCTGTCCGTCTTTTGAATTTCCTTTTAACTTTTAACATTTTCCCTTACTTAAGAGAGTAATTTATGTTCAGCACAGGACTTTTAGAAAATAAAGAAAAACAATGGATAGGAACAAAAACTTTTCAGAGAAAAGATTGTTCACATGTAGTTTCAATGTTTTCCCAGGCATATCTGTATGCAAAAGTAATATACATTCTCATTTTTAATCTGCTTAGATTGCTTTTTTGTGTATCTTGAAAATTTCTTCTTAGAAGGTGTTCTCAATAATATGATATTCGATAACATTTAGCCTTTAAGAATCCTCTTAAGTCAACATTGACAACATTCCGTTTTGTACTCTGATTCTACGTCTATTTTATGTACTAAAATTTTGTTTTTGTGATGTTAGAAATCATACATCAGGGTATCCTCAATATTCAGACCTTACATAATCATTTGTGCATTGGACATTGACTAATTTAACTGACTTAATCCCAGAGAGTGAATATGGGGATGTTCACCCTTGTGATCAGTAACGGAGCATAACTACTCTTCTAGAAATCTAAGTTCTTTGAAAAGTTACCTCCACAGATCTACCCTCCTAAGTACCTTGCTCCTCTCTCTGGCAGAAATGTTTTGGTCCTAATACTATGTTAAGGCTTCTTCTATAATACTTCCAGGTTAGAATTTTTATATAGTCAAAGTGACACAAGGAAAGCCAAAATATAAGCCAAATCTCCTGACAAACAATGCACAATTTTTGTATTTATTTGAATAAGGATTTTCTTTTGTACTTGGGCCCCCCCTTTTTTTTAACCAATAAAGAGTACTATAGTTATGTAATAACTGGGACAAGAACTGAGACCTCATTCACTTTAAGTTTTGGGTTTACTCGATTTAAAACTATGTTTCTTAATTCCTGCTTTTATAACCAGTCCATTATAGGAAAAAGGTTTCCTTTGTATAGCAAGCTACGTCAAATACTGCAATGTGGACTTTAATATTGCTGATTTTTATCATTGGTGAGGGCTGTGCGGTGTTTCACCAGCGGAGATTTTGCATTTTGGGTTTGTGCTATTTTAAGGGGAAAAAAGTTATTTTCATTGTTACAGGTTACTTATTTACTTTAACTGGACACTTTTTTCAACTGAAGTGACCTTGTATGAGATGGGCTCTGATTATGGGAACTCCAAATTAATGTCTCAGAAAACTTAATGAACAATAAGACTAAACATTTATATATTTTAAAACATTAAAAAACTTACCCACACGGGTGACTTTTAAAAAGAACTTACATGCTTAGAGCATAAGGAATAACATGAAGGGCATTGGGAGATAGAGAGGAGAAGTGAGTTGGGGGAAATCGGAGGGGGAGACAAACCATGGGAGACTGTGGACTCTGAGAAACAAACTGAGGGTTTTGGAGGGGGCGAGGTGGGGGGTTGGGTGAGCCTGGTGGTGGGTATTATGGAGGGCTTGTATTGCATGGAGCACTGGGTGTGGTGCAGAAACAATGAATTTTGGAACACTGAAAAAAAAT
The DNA here is from genome assembly GCF_002288905.1 of Enhydra lutris kenyoni. Lineage (NCBI taxonomy): Eukaryota > Metazoa > Chordata > Mammalia > Carnivora > Mustelidae > Enhydra > Enhydra lutris. The sequence continues at coordinate 54,586,160 of NW_019154085.1, forward strand.
TAAATAAAAAAGTAAAAAAATAAAATTAAAAGAACTTACAAGTTCTGCCATATTTGATATGTATCATATATTATATTTTATGTATTATGTATATGACATTATACATTTGAAGTCTTATAACCACTTAAAACATGAGCACACCTTTATTTTAATTAGTAAAAATGGTATTGGTAACTTTCTAAGGAACTCAGCCCTGGCTAAATGGATTTTCTCAAATTCCCCAAATTATCTTCAAACTCAGACACATTTAAGA